>NC_083279.1:44038869-44354548 GCF_963506605.1 Zootoca vivipara | reverse complement strand
CACTCTACAACACTTGCAGAAAACGCCTTCTTGACTGTTGGACCCACTGTTGGTCTCATCTGCTCAATCTGCTGGAGCCTGTCTTTGCATGCAAGGGGAAGTCCCTAACTCATGGAGGGCTTGAAATCTATCAGCTACACTCACCTGGTTTAGCTGGCCATTCATAGCCATTTCCAGGGAGTGATTGCTGTCACATGCTGACAGCTACTAGGGGCCACAGGTGAGAGCTGAGTGCTAACGTGGACAAAATACCCTAGAAGGAGCACGAAGTGTCCCTCACCAGAGGTACTACCCCTACCCTAACAGCATATACGACTTCTAGTGTAATGTAACATGTTCATGTTGTTGACTGCATTGTTATATTTTTAAAATATGGTAAAATATGGTATATGTATTTAAATTAAATAAATAAATAGCCACAGTTAGCATGAAACTGACTTATATAGTTTTATGGGGTAATTTTTCTAACGCAATAGAATTCAAATGTGGGAGAGGTAAAAATGTTACCAAAAAGTCACATGTATTGTGTTAGAAGAAGTTAATGTAACTAGTTTCCTGGGACTTAGCTACATTAGTAAAAAAACAGCTTTTTGAATGTGTTAGAAACATGCAACACCAGATGGCACTGGAGAATAAAAAAGATTCTTTGCAATTTTCCGTAGCGTTTTGTTGTTGTTGTAAAGATTTCATTTCTGACTTCTTTATAGCGTGTGTGTCCCCCCCCCCCCCCCCGTGTGTAGGTCCACCCCTGGCATGTTTTTTGCTTGAAGAAGTATGTGGGACTTTTTTTTTTTTACTGCAATAGGTTAACATTGTGACAAAAAAAATCAGCTCAGTGACTAAAATCAGTAGCTATTGTGGAATATTTTTGTCCACAGTTTTTTCATTCATGACACAAAAATTGTAAATCCTAAGTGGCTGGAATTTGGGAACATTGTTTACTACTGTGCATGTGACAGTAAATAAGGAGAACATGTTAGTTCAATTTATGGGTAAATTCTTCAGTGAACAGTGATCTTGAGGTGAAATCCAATTCTTTTTTTCTTGCAAAAAGGTAAAACCAGCAATTCTGGAAATGACTGTGGAACCACTTCCCTAACTCATTCCTTTCCCCCCTTTTCTTAATCTGCCCTGAGACCTGCGGGTATAGGGCAGTATATAAATTCTAACAATAATTCTAATAATAATAATTCTAATAATAATAATAATTCTAATAATAATAATAATAGCATAGTTCTATAAAGGTAATCAGTACAAATGGTAATAGCATATAAAACACACTCTGTTTTCTGATAGATGCGACACCAGATACTTCCCGTTTCTATACTGCAATTATAAAAGAAAATTCAGCTTTGGACTGTTCACTGAGTTTCACACCAAAAGAAGTAAGTATATGAGATAATAATAAGCAACCATTTTTTTATCATGTGAAAAAGAGTTAACTTGTAATACTTAAAAAAAAACCTGCTGAAGTCATCTTAGTCACTAAATTACTACATAGCAGCATGTATAGCAGTGAAGCATGTACCTTGTCGTCATACCTTGGAATTCGAATGGAATCCGGAAACCAAAACGTTCAGAAGCCCTGTCGGGTGTTTGACTTCCAAAAATAGTTCACTTCTGGGTTTGCATTATTCAGGAGCCAGAACGTCTGAGTACTAAGGCGTTTGGGATCCAAGGTATGACTGTACATAAAGGGGGAGGGATAGTAAGGGGTTTTTCATGGTACTTCTTATTTCTGTTTGTTTGCTGCTCTGAGGAAGCTGCTAGCAGTATTCCCACTGTGCCTGGTAGGAATTGTTAGCCGATTCCCTGCTTCTGTTGCCTGAGAGTCCACGTATTTACCTTTAGAAAACCAGTCTTTATAGGTAAATAGCCTAATTTAGTATCCCTTACTGCCAATAATATTATTTGTAGCCAAGGTCCAGGAATTAGTCAGACAAGATTTTTTTTTTAATGCCATATGATTGGTCTTTAAATATTTACACATCTGTGCATGATGTACTGATTTGCAAGTAAGCATAATCTGTGGTTTTTAAAAGGAAGGTAGGTAAAAATATTAAATTGCTCTATAACCAACGATCTGGGAATAGCGCTGTTCAATGAAGAGTGTAAAATATCTCATTGTAAAGGCTTGAAGTAGTTTTTATTAAATGTGTTTTGGGTATGCCAAGTGCTCCAGTCCATAGGCAAAATCTTTGTTCAATTCAGGCATTCCCACACACACACAGTGTGTGTGTGTGTGTGTGTGTGTGTGTGTGTGTGTGTGTTCTGTATTCCTTTTTGTTATCAGTGAGAAAGTGATGACTTTTTCCCTCTAGGTGGCAGCATATGACTTCAGTCTTCCAATAAATATTAACGTTGATGAGGATGAATCTTCACTGGTCACCAAAAAAACAAATCTTTCTGGTTCAGCAAAGCATATCATTGTCCCACGGCCTCAATTGTTGACTATACCTACTAAAGTGTGCAAAGTTCAGGGAACTGGTAGGTAAACCTTAGAAACAACATAAACATGTGTGCATATCGTAATATAGCTCTCTTGCCTCCCACCTGCACCCTTGAGCTTTTTCTTGATAGAAGTGGCGAAACCAGCTGACAGAGCTGTGCCTTGACAGAGCAGTTATCGCAGTCAAGTGATAACTTGGATGTCTGTCCTGTTTTAAGAGCCGCAGTCAACATTGTACTGAGGATGACAATAATGTCATAGTTAAACAGCAATATAGCTGAGTGCATAAATAAATGTACATAAGTAAAATACACAAAAACCCAAGAAGCAAACTCTATACAAAAAAAATCAAAATGCAACTTCAAAATGCAACATAATTACAGTATGTATCTAGAAAAATCTCATAAATAATGCAAAAAAGCTCTTACATATAATCATACAATTACCAAAATAATTTGCGTACACACTACACAAAACTAATATAAACATACATCCCTACACTCAACAGGCACGCTCTCCTTGCACTGGCCACATCACTCAGTCCACTCAAACATTCTACAACCAATTATCATGCACAGAAAAATAGGGACTGATGTAATTCAGTGGCAAGGAAATGATGCTAGTAATCTTAGATGCATTTAAAATATAATAAACTTTGCATCTTGATTTGTACACATCATTCTATACTTGCTAACTCTGCAGCCTCTCCCAGTCATTTTTCTTGTTTTTCTTGTTTTAAACAGTGTCAACTTCTATTAACCACAGGAAATTGGTCAGCGTGGAAAAAAGTGACTAAATAACTTACATTCCATTTTGGCTCTCTTTAGTTTTGAGTGCAACACTGGGTATAGGGAGGAGACATGTTATAAAGAAGGATTTCCCTCCAAGGCTGCACCCAGACTGGCGGTTTTACATGTAACTGGCTACCAAAAGTTACACAGGCATTACACAGTGGTTACATTCAGTGATCAAGCACTGATTGTACCCCACTTCTCTGTGTTCTGCATCCCTACCAGGGAGTAAGCCCGAATGAAAGTAATGGAGCTTATTCCTGAGCATGCATGCATAGGACTGTGCTGTAGTTGTTTGGACCAATCAGGAAATCCCTGAAGCTCTTTAGTCAGGTATAAGCTTTATAGCACAATGCGCTATGCCAGTGCAGTGATACCTTGATTCTCAAACTTAATCCGTTCCTGAAGTCCATTCTAAAACCAAAGCATTCCAAAACCAAGGCACGCTTTCCCATAGAAAGTAATGCAAAATGGACTAATCCATTCCAGGCTTTTAAAAACAACCCCTAAAACAGCAATTTAACATGGATTTTACTATCTAACAAGACCAATGATTTATCAAATGAAAGCAATACAGTGGACGCTCGGGTTGCGAACGTGATCTGTGCGGGAGGCACATTTGCAACCCGCAGCATTCGCAACCCGCGTCTGCACATGTGCAGGTCGCAATACGGTGCTTCTGCGCATGCGCAAAACGCGATTAAGTGCTTCTGCGCATGTGCTTCTGGGTTCGGTGCGGAGTGCAACCCGAAAAGACGCAACCTGAAGCAGCTGTAACCCAAGGTATGACTGTAATCAATATACTGTACTATAAAATAAATAAGACAGTATTGTAGATGATAAAAATTAAAATTATTTTTTCCCTTACCTGCACTGATGATACTCATTGTTTGGATGGGGAGCTTTTATCCATTTCCGCAGTCACACAATCAATCAGTAGCTGATCTGGGTTCCACACAGTCACAAAAACAAATTAACCGAATAAACCTCAAAAACAAAAACGCAAAATAAATAGCAAAAACAAAAGAGCCAAACGTAATCCATTCCAGAAGTCCATTTGACTTCTGAAATGTTCAAAAAAGCAAGGCGCAGCTTCTGATTGGTGCAGGTGCCCTGGAAACAATAGCCAACAGCCGCATCGGATGTTCGGCTTCCGAAAAATGTTCAAAAACTGGAACACTTACTTCCAGGTTTTCGGTGTTTGAGAACCAAGGCATTTGAGAACCAAGGCATTTGAGAACCAAGGTACCACTGTATAATGCCACCAAATACAATGCCATAAGTGTTGCAGATTTTTAGGAATTGGGTGCAAGATACCATAATATGATGTAAAGGTGAATCGGTCATAAGACATGCCTGATAGGCTCTTGTAGCAGTTGGTCCCCTCTTCCACCAAGCTTTTCTTTTTTCATTGTAATAGCTAGCCTTAATAATGATTACAATGCAAATGTGGCACACTAACTCAGAAGAAAGTCATTTCAAAGTGTGCATAGCACCACAGCCTTAAAAGTATTTTATCAAATTCTAGGCTGTATATAGTACTTTTATTTCTTAATTTCAATGCAGCAATTACTCTATGAAATAAAAAGTAATGCTATTATTTCTTTCTGTTTCTATTATTCCTTTAGCTATACTTAAATTTGAGCAGCAAGCATAATCAATACACTTTTTTGTAAAAATGTAAGTGCCATTACAATAATAGAGAGGCTAATAATGGGTTTATGACATTCTGTAGTTTCAGAGAAAATAGTATGACTTGAACTCTCCATCATTAGTGAAAATTACTTTTCGACTATGATTAAAATAGATGGATTTAAATGCTACTTCAATTCAGTTTGACTTAATTAGCAGCAACTCTAAAGCACTTCACATTGTCTTTGAAGAATACTGTATTTTTTGCTTTAAATTCATTTGAAAAGAAGGAGATACTGACCTCCTCGTGATAGGTATACGAAAAGACATCCCTTTTATTATGCTTTAATGTTATTTTCTTCTTGTTATTTTGGGTGCAAATTTAAAAGTTTAATGCTCATTATATGTAGGTTTAATTCAGACCTTGTAACCTAGTCCGGCATACCATAGTTTCAAGGCTGGAATCAGGCTGTAGACTCACACAATTTTACTCTTTTCCTTTCTCTCCTGCCCAGGTTTCCTCCAATACTTAATGATTTTCTCTAACCAATAGTTTGCTATGACATCTAGATCAGCAAACTACAATTAAGACTGCTTCCAAGTCACGGTTTGCAAATTCTTCAAATTATGAAGATTCAGATGTCTTGTGGCTTGCAAATTTATTATGACATAAGCTTTTGTAGACCACTCTCAACTTCCTCAGATCCATTTTATAATCCAAAACTGACAAGTTTTGGCGGGACAGTATGTAGGAGAGTGAGGGCACAGTGAAATGATATTCAAAAAGAACAGATAATAAAAAAATGGCAGTGACTAATTAAAGTTTACTTGCTCATCATAATCTGTCAGAAATGCCCTTTTGCATTCTATGTAGGACAAACAGGTCAATCTCTAGACAAAACAATAAATTAACACAATCTGATTCAGCACTGACAGTACCCAGAAACCTGGATGGGGGAACATTTCAACCCTACCAACACCCTGCAACCGACCATAAAAATGGCCATCCTTGAACAAAGGAATTAGAACTCAGCAAGCAATCCAATTTTATCACCTTAGATTGAGATTATACATTTTTATTAAATTACATGTTTTAATTAGCTAACGAATGGCAGGATGTTTGTGTTAAAAGCAACATTGCTTTGTTAATTTGTCACTGTCATTACTGTACTTTGCTTTCCTGTAATT
Organism: Zootoca vivipara; assembly: GCF_963506605.1. NCBI lineage: Eukaryota > Metazoa > Chordata > Lepidosauria > Squamata > Lacertidae > Zootoca > Zootoca vivipara. The sequence continues at coordinate 44,348,488 of NC_083279.1, read as the reverse complement.
GTCACTGTTTGTTCTTTCAGCGTATCGTTTCTCTTTGACTTCACTCTCATATAGCCAGGGCCGGCCCACCTGTGAGGCAGGGTGAGGCTGCTGTCTTGGGCAATAGAAGGCAACTGTGGGCACTCTGCCCGCTCTGCTGCCATTGGCAGAGAAGTGGTACTGGCAGCAGCACTGGTGAGATCTTGCGAGGACTTGCATAAGTCCTCGCAAGATCTCACCAGAAGCCTTGCAACCCAGGTAAAAGAGGCTGTGGCAGTGGAGTGGCATGGCAGCAAATTCTCATTTTGCATCAGGTGGTGAACAGGACACACCACCCCTCCATATGGCCAGCAGCAGATGGGAGCATACCAGGGAGTGGAAGGAGCATGATGGTCAAGTTGGCATGGCACAAACATGCCAACAGGAGCACCAGATTGGCCCAACTGATGTGATTGAACCATGCCATTCTTGAAGTGCCCTTCCTGCTCTCCATCATGGTATGATGCAGGATTACACTTGATGAAATGGACTGTGCTCTATTATAATTCATACCGGAATAATGGTGTTAGCCTTCAAACTACTCAACAATTCTGTGGCAAAGTTGCCACAGTACTCTTTGTTTTGCCCTTCTGTAAATGGGCAAACTATGTTTGAGTTGGGGGGAGGAAGTGAAGAAGAGAGTCCAGACTGTGAGAGCCTGTGGCATGTTCTTGTGGAGGGTCAGATTTGTGACATTTGAGGCAATGTCTCAATCAAACAGTGAAAGTAAGTCAGTTCCAGGAACGTCTAAGTGATTATAGATTTTAAACAAAGGATACTTGCAGAAGCATGTGTCCAGAGCTTAAAAATAACTATGTGTATTTTTTTCTTCTTTCAACAGTATTACAGCCACCACTGCAAGTTTCTCCTTTAGAAATCATATTTCAGTATTGTAGGAGAAGTTTGAAGTTGGGTGTTATAAGTGACAGCAGTAACATAAAGGTAGGTATGTTACAGAGATGATTGGATCTTCCAGTTCTGCTTTACTCTTGTTCTGTAGTGAATCATTAAACGGAGGTACATTTATTGTTCATGAGAAATGTGCTTTCTGTTTGTTAAATGACAAAAGCCTTGGTTAATAAAAATATTTTCAGTTTGGGTCTGAAACTCAACCATGAGGGAAACAGATGCATCTCTAAGAGGAGATCATTCCAGAGTTGTTGCTACCGTAGAGGTCTTTCTACACATCTTCTCACTTGACATTCCAGTGGGGACCACAAGCAGACAATCCCTTTCCTGATGATTTTAAGGATCAAGTTGGCTGGTATTGGAGGAGGTGCTTCTGCAGGTTATTTGGACTCTGGGCCATTCAGGGCTTTGTAAAACATCACCAACACATGGAATTGAGCCTGGTAGCACACAGAGAAGCTAGTGCAGAGCTTTTAGGAATGCTGTACAATAATCCGAAAGTGAGGTCACTAGAACATGTGTTACTGATGTCAGGCTATCCTGATCCAAGAATAGCTGCACTGGTCAGCCAGTTGTAGCTGGAAATAGGCACTCCTTGCCACCAATGTCACCCGGATCTGCAATGACAACCAAGGTCAAGGAGTGCACCCAAGCTGTGTACCTCCTGTATTGGGGGGACAACGTCTACTCCATCCAAAACAGGCTACCTTCCAAGTTCCTGGACTGAAGAACTGTCTATCCGCAGTACCTCTGTCTTATGTGAATTAAGTTATAGTCTATTGCTCTTATCCATACTACATGGTAAGTACCATTATGAGCTCTAATCTGTGTTTGGTTATTTTCACTATGAGACTGGATCTACCTGTGCTCCAACCGTTGTTCAGCCTGTTTTATAGCCCAGAGTACCAAGGAACATTCTGAGCTTCACCAGAGCAGAGAGGGCATTGTGGAGTGATCACATTGATATCCTTACTCATTTTGCCATTCCACAACAAGACTTAAGTCTATTGAAGCAGGAGTCAACCAAATGAATGACATTTCTGGGGCCTACCTCCACATTTCAAGGAAGGATGGCCACATATGGTTTTTCCAGTTTGTTACCACTAGTTCCACTTCCAATATCAAGTGCTTTGTTTAGGACTTGCCTCAGCTCCATGAGTTTTCATGGACTTGTCTGTTGCCTTAATAACATATTTCCAGACTAAAGGGTTTTGTTTCCATCCATACCTGGATGACATCCTGATGTCACTGTTTTTGTGTGATACAATTAAGTGTTGCTCCTGAAGTTTTTCAGTTGTAGCATGGTGTGGTGTGGAACTGTGTGGCTGCCGTCCCAGCACTGATTTTACACCAGCTTTCCTGGACAGGTCTAGGGTGGCACAGATTGACAGCAAAGTTGAATGTGCTGTAGCAACACTGGTATCAGGAGGACAGCTGCATGACTTTGCTATCATATGGACTGCTACTGAGGTTTTGGGAACATAAGCTTGAAATCTGAGCGGTGGGACATGACTTTGTGAACTCCAGTCTCCTGAATGTTGATTAAAAACAGATAAGTATATCTTGCTGCAGTAATGAAAGTAATGGCCCAACTTTTTCGTCCACATCTTTCTGCAGAAGCTACACCTGAATAACGTCTCAAAGAAACAGATTACTTGGAGATTTGATCTTGATGCTGCTGGCAAAGCAGTAGATAATGGCATCTTCAAATTTAGTTTGTTTACTGGAGTTCTCTATCCAGGCCAATCTACAGTTGTTACCATATGCTTCTGTCCATGTAAGTATTCCCCCAAACCTGATTCAGTTTGCTCTCTCTTTCTGTATTTAAAATTAATGCTCTTTGTTTAAGCTTCCGCCTTTGAAAGGGTTTTGAAGACTCTGAAAAGCAGCAGCACCATTTATATTTCCTATTCTGTTTTAAAGCAAACACAATTTTCACTGAATGTTTGCAAAGTAGTTGATTGGTACCGGAAGAACACAAGTTGTAAATTCTGTATGCATAAACAACCATAAGCTAGGGAGGTTGACTTGATTCTGAACAAAATTTAATTTGCTGATGCTCAGAATTGCTCCTATCTGTTGTCTTATGAAAAGTGTACTTGCAATGTGTTTATAGGAGCTCGGGAAACATCAGTTTCTATCTTGAAACAAATATGCAAGCCAGGATGAATCAGCTGAGCTCCACATTCCACCATTCAGGAACTGGATTTTGGTCTGGGAAATACTAAGAAGGAAGTCAAGGTTGCTTTGCTGCAGCCTCAGACATTGCTGCTTTATTGCATAACATATTTGACATAGTCAAGGGCTTACAAGTCTCCTGAGACTAGGCCTGTGTCATGGATAATTCCTACTAGTACAGCTGTGAACTCACCTCTCTTCAAAGCCAGCCTGTCTAAAACTTTGCTTGCTGTGCATCTATGGAATGTTTGATAGAGATACTACAAAGAGAAATAGGGTCTTAGCACTTTCCTTTCTTACTTAGAACATTTTCTGTTGCGTTATGTTGGAAAGTTCAGTAATGAAAAGGGCTAGTGATAGAAACATCACAAAGTGTGTATTTATAGGAACAGGGAGCTATAGTTTTATCAAGATTGGTACAAGCAAGTTAACTGCTAAATCAGCCATTCAGTAAGTCCACAAAAATAATTACTCCACTTTTCCCTGTCCTGTTTACTTATCCATACATTTTGATGATAGTAGTATGTCAAATAAAGGTGAAAAAGATACCGTATTTAAGGCTTTCATACCTAGCTGCTGGGAAGCAGTTTTTGCTTGACTAGATGAAGAGTAGTACAAGCCTGTGTCAACCTATGAAGATATTAATTGTGAACTTGCTCACTACTGATGTTGTATCAAAAGTTGTCAAAGAGAGTATGTTATCTTTTAAACTTGGCAAGAATGAAGTAAATGGTAAAGATCTTTGAAGTGAGTCATTGCCCTTCATAAAAGCTGGGCCCCTTTACAAAAACTTCCAGCTGGTATAAAATGCTGCAGCTAGGCTAGTTACCTCCAGCACACACCTCCACTGCTTAAAAACTTGCACTGGCCTCCAATCAATGTTCTTAAGACTCATAACAACTTAGGTTCATGATACCCCTGTCCGATCACTGAGATCTTTGAGGGAGTCCCTGTTACTGGTTCCCATGACTCACATGCATTATTCATATCTAACACATGCTGTGTGTTCAGCATTCTAGGTCCGGTCCTTGGACCTCTTAACTGAGATCAGGCACGCCTCTCCTTGATGACCCTCATGTGTTTGGTGACCACTTTTTAAAAATTTCAGCAAGCATTTAAAATGTGATTTTATGGTTAATTTTCATTTATTTTATGCTATATCTTTATTGAATCCTTCTTGGGCTCCTATAGAAAATGTAGTATATAAAGTTGTTTTTTTTAAAAAAGCCTTTTTGTAAAATAACTTCCTAGAAAAATCTGTTGAATCCAACAGAAATGCTACAGCTTAGCATGCTTAGCAAGAATCTAGTCTAATCTGCTGCTTAAAAAGCACACTTAATTTATGTTAATATGGATAACCATTACATTTTTTTCCAGATTCAGCTGGGGCATATACAGCTCAAGTGCCAGTTCTTCTGAATGAAGATGTATCTGTTTACCGAATAGTCACTTTATCTGGGTCTATGACGTCATCCAAGATCAACTTTGAACCTCAGCTCGTGATACTGACTCCAGTTCCTCTCAATGTGGAAACAGGGGTAGATGTCTGTATAATTCCTCAGAATTATTTAAGGTAAATTACAATTTACCTAAATTACAGTTTAAGTTGCAATCAAGTATAAACTGCTTTCCCCTACTGGAGTTCTTCTGTAAAACTCTCATTAATTTAAAGGGTGAGTTTATACATATGAGAGGAAGTGACATTCTTTTTAAAAACAAAACAACAACAACAACAACAACAACATGAGATTAATTTATGCCTTCTCTTTTCAAAATAACGTCTTGTGCTGCTGGTAAATGAATAGGGGAAAACAGTTGCAACAAATTGTGAAGTTGCAGGATAGCTTATCTGTGAGACAGGCTTACCTACATCGCTTTTCCTAATTCTTACAATAATATGTATTAGGGATCTTGGGTTAATTAATTATGCCTTATTATGTGTCAGTAATTTGTTGTGAGATGGGGTATGGAATTAGATCAGAGCAGATGGCCAGATCCAGAAGTGAAAATCCTCTGCAGGCCACTTGGACAGGTGGGCAGGTAATATGATGACAGGAGGTGACAGAAATTTCAAGTCACAATTGCAAATAAAAATTCTTCTGTTGTAGCCATAGCTTGAAGCAGAGCTTTTTGAATTTGGTGCCTTCTTTTTACTTTGCGTGACATCAGAAAAAAAGGTACCTAATTGAAAAAGTGCCAAATTCAAGCCATGCCTACAGAGAATGCTTTCTTGAGTCTTTTTTTTTTTTTTGGAACTTCGGCTTGAATTGTTTTTCTACTTTCCAGTGCCTGATGTCTTATGATGCCAGACATGGAGAAGATACAATAAGTATGCGCCTATGTGCTAGTTCAGGACCAGACATCATATCATCTAAGCCTATGCTGGACTGTTTTGACATGCTACAGGCTTTTTTTCTGGAAATGCATTGCGTTGGGCAGAAAGGGAAGTTGGTCCGCTGAAGGCTCTTTCTGTAGCATCCATAGGGCTGCCAGGACAGCTCTGCTTGGGCACAGCATCATATCTAGAATATGATTTAGTAAGGAACGTCTTAGACCTGTTTGCCATTTAGTTATACCATTTACTACCTAGCCTATTATGTTACTTAACCTCCAGCTACCCAAACCTTTGGGCTTTTTTTTGGTGCCGTAGAGCAGGCACGTCCAACAGGTTGATCGTGATCTACCGGTAGATCACTGGACGTCTGTGGTAGATCACTGGTAGATCACTGGCTCCCCAAAGAAGCTCAACAACTTTGGATCCCCTAAAAAAATGCTCAACATTTTAGCCATTCCCCCCCCCCCAAGGGCTTTCCTCCCGCCTCAGAAAAGCTCAACAATGGGCCTTCCTAAAAAAATCTCAACAACTTTGATCTGAACCCCCCAAGAGGGGGTAGATCACTGCCAGTTTTTAACTCTGTGAGTAGATCACAGTCTCTTCAGACTTGGCCACCGCTGCTGTAGAGGTTCAACTAGCCTTGTAGGATTGTGCTAATTGTAGGACTGTGTTCACCAAAATATATAAGTTGGTGCTTTTATAGGTTTTTGGTCTACACATTCCTTTATTATTTAGAATGAATTGGATCTGAGGAACTATTCATGCATGCCCTGGAGGGCTTTGGATGTGTTTTTCTTAAATAACTCATCACGTCACATCATAAACCTCTTTTAGAACTTGAACAGGGTATCAGCTTGTGATATACTGCAGTTGGAACAGAAAGTTGTTGAACTTTTTTTAGGGGAAGACAAAGTGGTGGAGCTTTTTTTAGGGAGGGAGGTCATAAAACGCTTAAAAAACCCTGTGACAATAACAAGTGGGCAAAGTGATAAAGATAAGCTTAGTATCACAAACGATCGCCCATTTTACGGACAGAATGAGGGCAGCAGGGGGGGGGGGCGGAGACTTCCACCACAATTCTAATTACGGCTGGCAATTTAAAGGCAACCCACGATTGACCACAATCTTTTGGGGCTTGGCCTGTTGATTGTGATCAACCTGTTGGACATCACTGTGATATAGCATGGGGTTGTGCCTTTCCACATGAAGAAGGAAGTTCTACTGAGTGTTCAAGCCCTTGACTTTGCTAAAAATTGTTCTTTGTACAAACACTAAATGGTGTTCCTAGCTGAAGTGGCTTTGCAAACAGACTCAACAAAGCAATATGCAAAATCAGCTTGGTGTTCCTCTAAATTTTACTCTTCAAGAAGCTGGATAATGTAACAGTATAAACATAAATGAAAATTATGAATAAGTTTTAATATAACCTGAAGTCCTTCACCTTTTGTTTATGAACTCCCAAGTAAGAAGTGCTTGTTTAATACAAACTAGCTGTTACTTTACTCAAAGGATTCTCATCTGACAGCTAATTAGAAAATGTTTTCCCCCCTTAAAGTAATTCTCTGAAAACAACTGTGAAAATATATTCTTCAACTTTGTTACATTGATCCTTTGGGACTACATATCTTACTGCTTCTTCTTTTTTAAATAGTTCGACAGTCTTGCAAGTTGAAATTTCAGAATCGGACTCTAGAGAGGATGTTCATCAGATTGATCCTTTAACAGTGGATTTTCCAAATGGCAATGTAATTCAAGTGACATCAGAAGGAACCAATATTGGATTTACCTGCCATGTCAGTTTCTGTTCTTCAAAGCCTGTTTCCTTTTTGAAGAATGTACTCTTTGTTGATGGAGAAAAGAACAGGTAGTCACATTTAGGTACTTCTATGTGTAGAAATAACTTGGGGAAATTCTTAAAAGATGTTACTTAGCTGAGGGGAAGTGTCTAAAAAACGGAGAAAGATGTAGTCAGATTATGTCTTGAGGGCAAATCTCATTTGAAATGCTACTGCTTGAAATGGTTGATTTACTACATAGAGAGAATTCCAAAGAACATGTGACCCAGTGCCGGTTCCAGGATTTTGGTGGCCTGCAGGAAAAAAGACCTAACTTTGTAGAGCCAGTGAAGTGGCCAAATAATCCATCCACCTGAGTGAAGAGGGGATGGCTCCTCACCTTTTCACTAGTGGTTTCCTCTTTCCCACTCACCTGCAGAAGTGGGACTGAAGAGGAGGAAAAGGACACTGTGTAGCCTTTTTAATAGGAGGTGTGGCAGCATAGCTCAAGTTCATTCTGGTATAGAAATAGGTTCATGAGAGTTACACCAGGTGCCAGGACTATGGGGAGAGCGGAGACAAAAAACAAGAAGACAGTTGCAAGAAATGGGGCATGCTCAGCACAAAAGCTCTGTATATTGACTGCTTTTTTATCTTGGCTCGGCTCATCCTGACTGACCTGTTGGTCCTTTGGAGCCTGCAGCTACTCTTTCTCCTTCTCCTGGCCATCAAAGAGAGAAGTGGCAGTGCTTTTTTCTCCCCAGGGTGAACTCGCTGGAACTAAGTTCTGAGGTGGGTTCCAGAACCTCTCAGGTGAGTTCCAGCGGCTATCAGGTGGCTGCCATTGCCATTCTAAGAGAAAGAGGAAGGTGTTCGTGGTGAATTCTGGCACCTCTTTTTTCTAGAAAAATAGCCCTGGAAGGTGGGTCTGTGGGCTTGTAGTAAAGTTACAAAAGAAACAGCAACAGAGGGAGGTGAGCAAGCATGTAGCTGATTGCTACTCCTTCTCACCATTGTAATTTCTTGGGCGTTTCCCAGTTTTATTTATTTATATTACTTAATATATTTATAAATTGTGCTTCCTTCAAAGGAGCTCAGGGCCATGTGCAACACACATATTAACATTATAACACAAACAATAAAAACATGCTAAAAAGAAGTAATAACAATTCAGTAAACACTGATTCAGATATTGTTGTTGAGCATCAAGTGGCGAGAGTGTTGGACTAGGACGTGGGAGATCAGGGATTGAATCTCCACTCAGCCAAGGAGCTCACTGGGTGACCTTGGGCCTGTCCATAGCTGCCAAGTTTTCCCTTTTCTCGCGAGGAAGCCTATTCAGCATAAGGGAAAATCCCTTAAAAAAAGGGATAACTTGGCAGCTATGGGCCTGTCACAGTCTCTGAGACTAACTTACCTGGCAGGGTTGTTGTGAGGATAACATTTAGAGGGAAAAGAAGTGTGCATGCCACCTTGAACTCCTTGGAGAAAAGGTGGGATTTAAATATAATAAATAAATTAACTCACAAAAGCCTGGGTAAATAAAGTGACGCCTGAAGACCAAGAATGAGTTAATAGCTCTGTCCTGTTTTTGGAGTGCTGCTCAATTAGTATAAGTTTAAAATAAGCTTTTGTATATTCACAATGCACAATTATAGTATAAAATTTATATTTCTACCCCCCAGAATTATAACGTCCCCAGATGCCTAACAAAATGGATAAACATTTCTAGAAAACATTAAAAACCCATCCCATGAAATAATGTCAGGCAGCAGAAGACTAAAACAACCAGCAATTATGCCATAAATGCTCTCTAGAGATGTTTTCCTAACTCATGGTCTTAAAGGTGTAGCAAAATAACAAACCTGACTAGGAATGCATAAATCATGAAAAGCTTAATAAGCAGGTGATGCTGTTGTTTTGGGAGTTGTCTATCTTTAAGCACGTTAAACATGCTTTCTATTCTCAGGCTTTCTATCCCCACGGCTGAAAATTACTGAAAGTCACCAGTCACAAGATTGAGGCAGAGCTTGGCATAATCAGCTAGCAATTACATCATTTCCTACTAATATCTAATCCATGTTTCAAAATTTCTAAATTGTTTGTACAAGGATTTTCCTTGTGGACAGGAGTTCCATAACTCAGCTTTCCTTAAGCTACATACATACACTTCCTCCGGAGGTATTATAACAGGCTTCCCATTTTAGGCAGAATTTGCTTTGTTGTGTTTCTCTGTTGCTTGGTGTGCTTATTGCTTCCCCTTCTACTAAAATGAATGAAAGTGTTTATGTGCAGGAATATGAATGTATGCATTGAAAAAGGCCATCAATATATTGTTGTACTCCATCACCCATCACCAGGGTGGCCCTTGGTCAGGGATGATGGGAGCTGTAGTCTAACAACTACTGAAGGATCATGGGTTTCCCATGCTTGCATTGCAATGCTTGCATTACAGTCTTGGGTTTGGGACCCTGGTATCGAAGAAACTGAATGTGTTAACTGAAAATACCTCCTGTTGTTGTATTTCTAGATTCCCACTTCAGGTGTCTGCAACGGCAGAGAATTGCCTCCTTACTGTATATCCCTACCTGGCAAGCCACCTTACCAACCAACAAATTACCCTGAGAAGTGGTGAGCATGGAACGTTTTATCTACTTAGACTGAAGTTTCATTTTAAAGGATAGCTCAACTACTTATCATAGTTAACACATTATAGTAAGATTATCCTTAAAAAGGGCTTCTAATTTTCTTTGGCAACCAAACGGCATTTCAATTGTATGTCCTGTACAAGCTGATACTTTGTGTGGATGGGAAAGAGTAGCAGTGAAAACTTAAAATGCCCAGTGTTATTCAAATGAAGAAAAACAGATAATAAGCAGGAGGGGAGAGAGAGAGAGGTGTGTGAGGAGCAATGAGTAAATCAAGAATGAATAAATTTGCAGAAGATGAGGTTAATCAGCAGCGGTAAATGGAAGCTGGTTCTCCACATACAAAGTTAGATAACTCTCACAACCTCTCTTTCTGTCTCACACCCCTTCCTTCCCATCCCATCCAGTCATCCATCCACATATCTCAACCAGCTGTTTATATGTGTCCCCCCCCTCCATACCCTCCCTTCCCTGGCTCCAATCGGGACTTCTCTAATGCTGCAGATGCTGCTGAGAACTTGATGTGGGGTGGGAGGAGCTGGCTGCTTTGCAAATCACCTCTTCACTTTCTACAGTTTGGATAAATTTTGCAATTTGAGCAACTGATAGCATTGGAAGGGGCTCTCCTCTCAGATTCCTGGTTCACCACTTTCTTCTTCATTCCCACTGCTCCACTATCAGCCAACACCAGCTCTACCAATGCTGTTGGTGCACAGCTGCCACCACAAACTAGTATCTGGAGGAGTAGGAGGAATATGAGAACTTGAAAGGACGGAGGAGCTTGCACACCCAACAGCCGAACCCGTTAGAAATGAGTTTTGGGCTTAGGTACTCCTTTCAACCCACAAACTCTTAGATTCCCCCAGCTTGTCCAGGATCACCCTTTCCTTCTTTTGTCCCTCCTCGCTGCTCCTTCACCAGCCAACCCTAGCTTCTCCAGCTTCAGTGATGTACAGATTAGGAATACTCCTTCCTTTTGTGCCTCCACTTGCTGCTCAATGCTTCTGCTCTCCTACCTAGTAATTTAGAGGGTTGTTTGGGACAGGAGATAATGCAGAATATAATGAAGGGGGAGAAAATGTGTCAGATGAATGCTAGGGGGCTCATTAACAGATAGGAGGGCCAAACATGGCCCATGTCTATGGTATGTAGTATGCAATTAGCGGGTGGGTGGGTGGGGTGGCAAATGCTTTTGTACTTATTAATTGCAGAAAGTATTGTAAAACATGTTACATTTTAATCAAATTTATAGAGTCTAATGAGATAATTTACAGCACCGGAGAAACTTTGCAGCATCCATGCTATGTTCCAGGATCATGTTCACAAATATCTTCTGGTACTTTTGAGAGAATCACCAACTCTGAAGATTCTTTTGCAGGTATAATGTACAGGCTTTCTTTACAACCACAAGGGCTAGAAATGTTTGTTAATGACAGTTTAGATTTACAGGGTTGTCTGAAGTTAATAGATTCTGCGTTAGATTCCAAATCCTGCAGCATGGCTATAGCTATATAGGCTTCCAGACGCCTGTAGGTTTAAGTCACAGGCATCCCCAAACTGCGGCCCTCCTGATGTTTTGGCCTACAACTCCCATGATCCCTAGCTAACAGGACCAGTGGTCAGGGATGATGGGGATTGTAGTCCAAAACATCTGGAGGGCCGAAGTTTGGGGATGCCTGGTTTAAGAGGCATTCTTGTTTAGGAGATATGCTATGCAGTGGCTATGGTCCTACTCACACAACAAACAAAACTGACTTAACTATGCTAATCAGGATTTTATGTATGTTCCTGGACAGGATATCAAAACAAATATCACATTCTTGGGAATCAATATTAGAAAGTTTCAATAGATGTTGCTGCTGAGAAAAAGAATATCAGCTAGTTTATTAGCTGTCTTGTGTGGATTCACACTAAAAGACCAAATATAAATAGATTAAACAATAAATATATAAATAAATGCCGGACTAAATGGACCATTAGTCTAATCCAGCAGTAGTTTTGAAATCGACAATCTGGCTTCTATTCAAATGGAATGATTTTAGCAGGGTTGGCCAACCACAGTTCTTTGAGGGAGGGATATTGAAATAATGCACCACCGTGCGCCAGTTCTGCTATTGGCACTTGCTTGAAAATCATAGAATTGTAGAGTTGGAAGGGACCCTGAGGACCATCTAGTCCAACCCCCTGCAGCCTGCGGCCTCGCTCCACGCTCTACCCAACTGAACTACCGGTATGCAGGTGAAACTCACAAAACAATAGAGGGGATTTTAACTACCTTAGAACTGTTAAGGCCTGCAGTTGCAGGAAAACTAATGCAGATATCCTTTTGAAATTTGACAGCATTCATCCCCGCAATGGCATTCCACACCTACAAATGCCATCAGATTCTGTCAAAAAGAAAATAGATTTGTACCTTTAAAAAATAAAATAAAAAGCCAAAAAGCAAACTTTAGATGTGGCCAGCACCTCTTTGTCTGGAATTTGCCAGCTTTTACCCAGCTAGGAGAGAATCGTATACCTGCAAATTTCATTTGAGACTGTCTTAAAGAAAATGAAATAAAGTTAGTAATTTGAGTGATTTACAATGCTTTGCTTTTCCTGAACTGAGGTTCACATCTGAGTTGCTGAGTAGTCTCTAAAGCAGCCTGAGCTGATTTGGGACTATTTTCTGAAGCGCTGAATCTTGTGATGAGTGCACACCTCTACTTAGTACACTGCTGGAACTGAAGAAATGTCAATGCATTTATTATCAGCTGATCTAATTAATCATGTTCCAGTATGGAGCTATACATTGATTTAGTCTGCTAATGATTTCTTCATAGTAGTGTAGCTACTGATCAGCCACCACAGTGTACAAACACACCCAATGTCCTTGGTTTTCTTTCCAGCAGAAATCAAACGTAAAAGAAAGTAAGTGCTTTACTACTACTTTGTGTTCTAAGAAGTGGTATAATTACAACTAAATTCAGATATTTTTCTGCAGAATTGGAAAAGATGCTTGAAATGCTGAAGAGTGAATCTACCTATCCAACTAGACGTGCTAGAAGCAAATTTGAATCATTGGTTTTTCCTGATGAAGGCACAGTGGAGTATGCTTTTCATGAGAAAGTCATTTCAGCAGTTCAGAATTGGTTTACTCTCTTTGGTTGGTCTAAAGGGCCAAATCCCATTTCCGTTCCACATTCTCTAAGACGGTATTAGCTCATTACTTTCTCACACTTCCTGCCTTTTAAATAGTGAATGTCTTTTTCGTTTGATTAAAAGAACTGTTTTACTGGAATTTTACTGAGATCTCGGTAGGAGGTTGAAGACGGGGAGAGGAAACACCACAAATATACACAGCTGAAAGGGGACACAGCTCTATGTGTGCCTTGATTCGGTTACTTTCTGACCACCGTATCTCTTTAAAATACTAAAAAATGAGTATATATAACATGTTTGCTGTCCTCTAGTTATAGCAGGTGGTATTGGACTAAGTTTCACTCAGAGCAGATCCACTGAAATTAATGCAGCTAACTTAATTATGTTCGTTAATTTCAGTGGGTCTACCCTGATTAAAACTTAGGTCAATACCACCAATTGACTGAAATGCTTCCCTTGAGTCACCTGATTCCCAGGGTCCTAAAAACAGTACCAAAGCTGGATAGCTTTATACCTTGGTGTTTTTTGTTTTTGTTTTTTTTTAAAAACTTATATGGTGCGGCAAATCTTTTTTTTTTTACTTATTTACCTTTGTCTTCCACTAGCTAGAAAGGCTTAAATTTGTATATTATTTTTCTTCACTTGTGGAGGTTCACTACAGCCCAACAGATGTATTTTCTAAACAAAAGGTAACTTGGTTAAAAAACCGTAAATGTTAAATTTGGGACATTTTGTACATATGCATGTGCACAGGTTGTGTCTAGCTCCACTGGGTATTCTGTCACTACTTATATTCTGAGGAGGAACAGAAAATATTCATGCACCATATATACTATATGTGTTTTATATATACAAACATTAATTTGTATTCTTCCTAATTTTTTTTAAGATCTTGGGAAGTTATAGGGCCTGGTGGCTGAAAGAAAAACTGTGTCAAAAACTGAATGGCAGTGGTATGGTATGGTTTGGCGCAGATTTCACCTGTCCATTCCATCTCTGCTCTGCCTACCTGCCTGAACCTGGGATGCTAGTAGGGATGTTCAAGTTGTTCTTTTGAATATATTTTTTTTTTACAAATTAATTTAAGAGGGATGCGTAATAATAATGCCAATCAAATAAAGTCGTCTAGAATAAAAATAGCAATGGAAGGCAATAGAATTCTTGTAAAGCAGGGCTTCCTTGTTGAAAGATTTATTACTAGTTACCTGCCAAAAGAGATTTAATGATCTAACAGCACATAGGTAAACTAATTGATTATGATATGGTTGTAAAAGGCATCTTACAGAATTTTTATTTTTATACCTTAATTTATCAGAGAAGACAGAAATAAACAATCCAGCACAGATGCATTTAATCAATAGTTTAAAGTTTCATATAGTGGTTGTGTATAGATTAGGGCCCAGAGCTCTATATGTACACTGGTGTCTGCAGATGAGCACCAGAATCACTATAGCGGAGTACATATTTCATAATTAATTTTCTAGCCAGAGAGTTATCACATTACTAATGTGTTTTAATATTAGCTTGCTTTTAATAATGAAATAGAGTTGTTTTTATTTCTTTGCTCAGTGATGTCTGTAAAATTCAAATGGCTTCATCTGATGAAAAGCTTAGACAAAACCTTGGTAAAGATATAAGGACTATTTATGACCTGCTGCTCCATTTGAGTGGGCAGTCGCTTCCTGGAATTAGTTCAAGCCAGTCGTTGCCATGTGACCCCATACAGCGAGTGGTGCAACTTCACTGGCAGCATTCTACAATGATCACTTTTCTCAGGTGAGTGTTTTAAAGATATTTTGCCATTATGTTTTGTCTAGTTGAAAAGTATTCCTAAGCCATGCTTGACCAGCGTATGGAGGGAGTAGTGTGCTGGATGGGGGCCAATAAACTGAAGCCGAATCCTGACAAGATTGAGGTTCTGTGGATTTGTGGTTCCTGCATCTGGGAATTAGGTACACAGCCTCTTTTGGACAGGGCTGGTTTCCCCCTGAAAGCTGGAAGCTCTGTTGACTTGAGTAGCACCAAGTGCCTATTTCCAGCTGCAGCTGTTTCTTTTTAGATTATTACAAAGTGCTCTCCATGAGGCTGCCTTTGAAAAGTATTCAGAAGGTGCAGCTAGTGCAAAATGTAGCTGCCAGAGTTCTGCTAGGTCTGGCCCTCAGGGACAACTGAACAGCAGCCTTCAAAGATCTGTGCTGACTGGCAGTTAACCACAATTCAAGGTTTTGATGTATAAGCCCTAAGCAGCTAGGAACCTGGTTATCTGAGGACGCGTATCTCCTTAAATGGATTGAGACACTATTATCTGAGTGAGCACTTCTCCCCATGCCACTCTTCCCCTATGTGACCTAAGATCTACTGGGGAGGACCTCCTTGTACTTCTAGCTGCAAGAGGTCTAGGACCCATCAAAAGGCCATCTCAGTACAGTGGTACCTCAGGTTACAAACGCTTTAGGTTACAAATGCTTCAGATTACAAACTACACTAACCCAGAAATAGTACCTCAGGTTAAGAACTTTGCTTCAGGATGAGAACAGAAATTGTGGTCCAGCGGCGCGGAGGCAGCAGGAGGCCCATTAGCTAAAGTGGTGTTTCAGGTTAAGAACGGACCTCCAGAACGAATTAAGTTCTTAACTAGAGGTACCACTGTAATAGTACTCTAGTTGTGAATGCACTCCTCCTATAGGTTGGCTGGCTGCAATGTTGTTATAAAATAAGGCAAAATGGCTCAACACTTTTTTCATACCAGTCTTTCCACAAGGGAGACCTCATTCGACCTGACAAAAGCTGGTCAAATGGTGAAAGGCACAGATGTTGCCCAATATACATAGGTTAAAAGGTGGCACCAGAGCACTTCACCACTCAAAATAAATTCAGGTCTTCACAGCCTGTGAATCACATGTTCAAGAGCTGTTCAGGTCCAACGAAACCAAATGTGGAAGTTTCTGCAGTGAAGGCAGTGTGCTAAGATTTATATGAATGTCTAGCATCACAAATAGGCCACTGTGGCCACATTAAAGTTCTTTTGATAAAGAAATTGCCCAATATAGTTAATAAAATTGACTTATTACCCCATGTTTCACTCAAATACAAATTCCAGTAACTATGAACTAGATTGCAAAATGACCGTGGCTGGAAATGCTGATAAGGATGTTTAATTCTGACTGTGACTGCTGACTGGGTAAGACAAAGGAATAGGACACAAGTAATTCTTTTAAAAAGGAGAAAAATGTGTCTGCCTTATTAAACAAAGAAATCTAGGCATACAGACTGAGAATACTTTTTCATTATAAACATCTAGTGAAATATACTGAAATTAATACCGCAATTTCCTATATTTTTCATAAGGTTATTGTAGTGAGTAGTGCCCTTGATTTTTAGGACAGATTTCTTGCCTGCCTACTTTGTGCAGAATTTCATAGCTATATATTTCAAATGTGTCTGCACAGAAAAGGGTGCATGAATACAGTGCATCAGTGAAGAGTGTGAGAAAGGAACTTCAATTTCCAAGACTTTATTTATTATTTATCCTTTATTCTTGTTTCTATATTGATCTTAGAGGTCAAGGAGCATGCCTTCCTCACATTTTGCCTCAGTTTCTCCTTGACTTTGAAGATTATAAGAAATGGGCCTGTTTACAGCTTATGGTGAAGGTAATTTTATATAATGTAAATGTATCAATGCACTTCAATCTTGATCTTGGGCTTAATTTTAAGCATAAAGATTAAGAACTTTCCCCCCACTGGCATAGACACATATAATGCTGTGTTTAATTCCAAATGTGCTATACTTGCTACTATTTTTAAAGTTTGCTTGTGACTTACTTACAGTGCACATTTATGCTCTCTACCTCATAATAATGTTATGTAATGGAGGGTATGTTCAGTTTTGCACCAAGTTGCTCATCGGAGTGCAAGTTGGGATTTGCTTCTTACTAGATGCCAGCCTATTAACAGACAAATTTTTGCAGCCCATGAAGCCCATGTGATGTGAATTCAGTTGTAACACTATATGCATATCCTCATGCATTTACTGCATTTCTACATGTTATACATGGTGATTAAATTAGAAAGCAATAGCTAATGTTTACTGTTTACTGTTTGCTGTTGTCCAATTTAGAACAAAATCAAAGTATAAATCACAAGTTTCTCATATTTATCCGAAGGTTGGGTCGTTTGATTCTAATGACAGTTATGTTTATGTTTTGGATGATTGTCTATTTGAAGCCATGAGCAAGCGAGCTTGGACAGATGTGTTGCTTCAAATATACAAGGTAAGATCAGCAAACTTGTACATATGTCTTAGGCAGGGTTCAGACATAATGTGAAACTGTGGTTTGTGCTAACCCTAAGTTAAGAATCCATGCAGTGGTTTGAGCTTTCAGGTGTACAGCAGACAAACCATGGTTTAGAACAGCTTTCTGCTTTTGTTTCTCATCTGCTCAGCCATGGTATGTTATGATAGGTATGGGCAGGTGAGTCTATTTTTTCAGTAATCTCATTGTTAATATTTCTAAACCTATTTTATCCTAAAATATGTGATGTTTGCACTTTTGGCATTTTGGTACATTTGAGCTGAGAACTGCATTGTAAAATTTGGAGAAGTGTGAAATTCGAAAGATAATTATGTTCTGAACTGCACATTAGACTAAAGGTACAGATAAAAGGTACATAGACTTCACGGGACAAGGGTCGCTTCTGAAGCATAGAGCAGAAGTAAAAGGGAGAAGATAGTTGCCTTTTTGTTAGAGCAGGATCTTACCATTAGGTAGTATACTTAGTAAAGAGTTTGTGTAAGATATCTCACTTAGAACAGCAGGGCTTATTCTAAGTAAATCTGTGTTTGTTGGTTATATAGAAGAAAGTTTTAAATAGTTTGTCCATTTTAGATTTTGGTTCTGCACCGTGTCTCCATTGTTGAAGACGATACCGAGAGCAATTCAGAAAACTTCGAACATGTTCCACGTATAAGTGCTGACCCTTTGTCTAGTAATATATACTCTTCATCTGAAAGAATTCTTCTTATTTGGATGAACAGAAATTTTGAGAAGACACGAACAATTGTGTGGAAAGACAGCAAAAAAGGTGGGAGGAAATCACACCAACTTGCTAACTAGTGTTCTGCTGGTAGTCCTGGTTTTTTATGTGCAGGAAGTTTATTATAAAGATTTTTTAAAGAGAGATTTAAAAATAAGTTTAGAATTGGTCAAAACATTCTAAATGCATTCAGGTCTTTAAATATGAAGCTGTCCCTCTTGAAACGTAGTCCCTCTTGAAAAAGTAATTTTTGAGGCCATTTTTTTTCTAAATTGGACATTTCGGTTATTTTATTCTTGAACAAAACGACTTCTCAAAGTCTTTTCAAAGTCTCAGAACAAAGGCATCCTTTGAAAAGAGCATTTTAAAAGTCAATTGTGTGACTTATTCACCTCTCTGACAGTACTATGCACCGCTCAAATTTTAGTTGTTGTTTTATTATACCAGTGAAAATGTAAAAGCGATGAATGTCAGTATAATTCTTCTTTCGACACCGACTGTGACTGCAGTGCTGAGTTTGATCTTTAAGTAGTTAGATTAAAGCAGTCTAAGTTAGAAAAGCATTAACATTTAAAATAATGTGCAAAATATTCTTCTGATATGAAATTAGTACTTAAGAATATAACTTCAGTTTGGTGTATATGATGCAGAATTACTAAGCTATTTTATTTAACCAATTCTCAACATAATTTTATAATGCATTTTCTCTAAATTACTGCCCTATGCCTATGACATTTCCCTTCGTTAATGACCCGATCTTATTCACTAATGATCTGATCCTGTTCCATGCTGTGCCATCAAAACAGGGTTAGGATTAGTGTCATGTGGTGCCATAACACATGTTTTTGTGCCCGTCTTGAGACTCAAACTAACTAGTTCTCTAGACAGGTCCTCAGCCTGTGTTGAAAGGAAAAAGACATTTTAACTAGGACTGGAGGTTCATGAAGCCCACACAAGGCTCAATTATATTACATGCTTAAGAATGTTTATGCAGACCTGTTTCCCTGTATCCATATGGTGTGTCCAGCAGCTGGAGTGAATCAAACGCAGCGTTAGAACAGATCAAGCCACAGTCCGAATAGTGAACTATTCATCCAGGAGCTACTCCAAGAGCTGAGACATAGAGAGAAAAGGTGCTATGTACAGGAAATGCAAGGATGTGCTGTTTGAGAGCGAAATAAGAGTGCCACCCCATCTGACACCCATGCTCAAGAACTACAAGACTATTTAAAGGATTTGTGCCACAAGCCTTGTGGTAATTCTGCATCATATACACCATACACACCAAATTGATATTATATTATTAAGTATTAATTTCATAGCAGAAGAATATTTTGCACATGAACTACCTGTTCGTATTTCCTGTGCTCAGGCAGGAGAAGCCAGCAGGATGTGATAGAAGACTGGCAGCAGAAAAGACGGACAAGTGCTATAATAAACAGGGATACTGAGGGTCATACTATACCTGCTGTTAAATGAATCTGTCTCCATGGTTAAGAGATTGACAGTGCCATTCAGGCTCATATGTTCCTTTTTTCTTCTCCTCCACTCCCTTCTCTTCCAGTTCAGTTCTATCCTCCCATTTATTTCAGTTCCAACTATTTGGGAAGGGGCGGAGCTGTACCGCCTTGCCAGTGGCCTTCCCCCTTCATTTTGACAGCTCACAGGAGGATTGGGAGTTGTGGGTGGGTGGGTGGCGCACCATTGCCCCCCCCCCACTCCCGGGCTACTTCCGGGGCAGGGGAAGCCTCTCTCGAGCTGTCAAAAGGAAGAGGGAAGGGAGGAAGGCTGCTGGCAAAGCGGCATGCCTCCCTACCCCCAGGAAGCAGCCTGCCATGGGCGGTTCGCTCCACCCCATGGGCAGCTGCCCCCTCAGGCATCTCCCCCCCCG
This sequence comes from Zootoca vivipara, assembly GCF_963506605.1. Lineage (NCBI taxonomy): Eukaryota > Metazoa > Chordata > Lepidosauria > Squamata > Lacertidae > Zootoca > Zootoca vivipara. The sequence continues at coordinate 44,328,557 of NC_083279.1, read as the reverse complement.
GGATGCTCACTGAGGCCACACCCTCCTTGGACACTTGCCCCACCCCCATTGTCCTGCCTCCAAGCGCACAGCATGTGTACTGCTCCAGGTGCTGGAGCAGCTAGCTCCGCCTCTGGTCAAGAGCAAGCCAGAATTTAAAGGATATCCATGCCCCGCGCCCCCGTTAGTAATGTCCTGTGTCACTGAAAACCCTGCATGAGCAGATTGCCTGCATGGATTCCTCTGGTTCTGCAGCCTGAACATGCAGAACGCTTGAGGGCTTCTACGGTTCAGCTGTCTGAGAACTGCTTTCGTTTGCTTGTTTTAAAGAACCCATTAAAACCAGTCAGGTAGCAATTCTACTTGAAAGTCTAGCACCGCATAATAGCATTGCTCTTTAGTGAGTTGGAGCAAAAAGCACCTTTAGTTCCATGCATTGAAATAAAATCTTTGAACTGGATACTATTGAGATGTCGGGTAAAATGACCGGTCATAAGTTTGATCTTGCATGTGCTGTACCTTCTTTTCTTGATGTTGCCTTATGTTATGTTCTCAGGCTCTTTGTTGCTACAAGAGCACTAAACAAAGTTCTTTTCTATACTGTATAGATTTTCCCCCACAGTGATAATCTCTTAAGCTCTGACACTCATCCAAGCCATCATAAACTTTAGAAGCCTTTAAAAACTTGTTTAAATAATTTTTTTACCCATGCTACAAAAGCAGTTTGGGACTACTAATGGAAGGTTTGTTTATGCCTTCCGAGACTTTTACTTCAAAAGTCAGAAGGAGATAATCTTAAATGCTAAGTGACATTTCTGCTATGAATTATGTACCTCTTTGTAGTGTGAATTTAGTAGTAAAATATTTTTATTAAATCTTTTTGGAAGAGTGGGTGCATCTGATCTCAGAACCTGAAATATGGTCAGGGTATACAGGTGTTATATGCATATTAACATGAATATCTATCTAAAATTTGCTAACAATCCCAGATGATTTTTATTTCTGAAAAATAAGAAGCTGTATTCAGATATTTACAATATTTACCAGGGACTGTCAGTATCCTTATGTAAACTTCAAAATTCATAAAATGTTGGGTATTCAGTGTAATGTCCAAAATCTTGGCTGTGTAGCAATGAATGTTGACAACAGTCTAAACAGGATAGTCAGCAGAATATTTCTGATAGATGAGAACTAGGCCAGCATCAGGGATTGGGATCCTTAGGTAGCTGCAAAGATCCCAGCACAACGGGACTGGAGCCTCCTCCTTGTCCTCAGTGCCATCAGCATGTGCTCAGTTGCCCACTTGTTCAGATCAAGCCCACATCAAGAACAGAGACAAGAAACAGAAGTGGCTGCTTTCAGATCCTCTTCCATCATGAAGATGGGGCCCAGTTCCCTTTTGCTTTCCAGAGGAAGATGGTGAATGGGCAAGTAAGCTGCAGTTGCAGTTTCTCCTCTTCACTGCTATTGGCTTGTCCACCAGTAATTGTAATGTTGGCGAGAAGGCACTTTTGATAGCAAGGCAACAAGCCATCCTTGCCCCGTCTGATTTTGGTCAATGAAGGTTTTTTCTCATATGAATTCACTCAACATTGAACTGCATATGCCCGATTGAAATTTTTTAAAAATTATGTATTTTGCAAATACATAATTTTGCAGTTGTCTGTCTAAACAATTCTAAAGTTACAACGTAGACCAAAACACATAGTTTAAGAGTAAATCAACAAAATACATATAAAATACAACACACATTTATAAAGCAGTTAGAACTTTGTGGGAATCATACATACAATTTGATTTTTAAAGGGTGGGACTGCTGGGTACAATGCTGTGAATAAGAGTCTTGGGGGCAATTTTAGGTCACCATGACTACCAGCTGACTATTTAATGACAATTATTGCATAGAGTGACATAAACCCCATGCTCCTTTATTAATTTTGCAATAGCTTTGCTCAACCTTTCAGTGCAGCTGAAACCTTCTAATTACTTTTAAATATTAAAAATTTCCAGGGCTGGGTTTTGGAATTGGGTTACATTTTAATTCATTATGGTGTTTACCTATGACTCTAGTGCAATGCAATTTTGGGTGGTAAATATTCTAAGTGCTGATGTGTTAATTATTAAAGCCGAGTAACATAATTGTCAATTAAGACATATGGGGGTTCTAATTAATGCATTTGCATTGCACATGAAAAGCAAATAATTGTTAGGGCTGAGATAGCAAAAAATAAAAAAGGGAAGCAGAGGTAAAACTAGTCAGCTTAGCTGGGCATCAGTAAATGGAATCTGTTGTTTTATTTACATAATAAAATATTTCATTTGTTAGAGAACTAGCTCCAAATAAGTACTTTAAGAGTGCTTCTTGAGTTTGAGTGCTAATGAACAATCTGTGTCTAGCAATTTTGAGCTTTAGGTATGGTGTATATATAAGAGTGGGATGAGGGTGGTGCTGTGGTCTAAACCACTGAGCCTCTTGGACTTGCCAATCAGAAGGTTGGTGGTTCGAATCCCCGTGATGGGGTGAGCTCCCATTGCTCGGTCCCAGCTCCTGCCAACCTAGCAGTTCAAAAGCACGCCAGTGCAAGTAGATAAATAGGTACCGCTCTGGCAGGAACGTAAATGGCGTTTCCGTGCACTGCTTTGGTTTCGGTGTTCTGTTGCGCCAGAAGCGGCTTAGTCATGCTGGCCACATGACCCAGAAAAACTGCAGACAAACACCGGCTTCCTCAGCCTGTAAAGCGAGATGAGTGCCGCAACCCCAGAATCATCTGCAGCGGGACTTAACTGTCAGGGGTCCTTTACCTTTACTTTAGGAGATTTTCCCAAAAAAGAGAGAGCCATTTTAGGGTAACATACATGCATCATTTGCCAATAGAAAATTCAAATGAATGCTTATCTATAAATACTTCCATGTGATGAATAGCCTGTCTATAGATCAGTCTATAGATCTATTTGCAGGATCTGATGTAGTTGGGCTTCATGTGATCTTCATTCTAAAGGACAATGAAGATGTCTGAGAACTGAAAGCCTACCAACATAATTTGGTGAGGGGACATTGCAGGAGAGAATTAAACTACCATTTATCTAGGAAGATTGGGTAGACATACTTGAAATATTGTACTATGTTTATAATACGATTTTTTCACAAGGAAAAAATGCAGGAGTTTTGTCAGAATAGGCTCACAGATTCTTCAGGGGAAAACATTAAATTCTCATTTCAAACAGGTGATATTCCACCTACAAGATGGATAGTAAACTTTGATAAAGATCTGCTTGATGGCCTTGTCCTTGCTGCACAAGTAGCCAGATATTGCCCTTATTTGGTAAGAAAGTTTTTCACTATTTTGATGGAAACATTATTTGCTAGTTTTAAAATACTTGTGTTGCATAAGAGAAATCAGTGTTCAATGTATTGATAGACAATTGATAGAAAATAAAAAATAAAAAATGCCATGATCACCTTGAGCTTGAACAGGAGGGAAATAATAAGTTATCCATCTCTCATTTTGCTATTGTGCCAGCTACCTATTTTATCTTCTCCCTAATCTTTCCTTTTCTTCCTTCACAGTGCTCAGACTCATAACTTAATAGCTTCTGTTATCTGAGTCTTTCATTCGAGTCTCTGCCTTGTAACATCCTTCTCCCTAGGCTCTCCCTTCTCCCTTCATTTAAAGCTGTATTTCTGCTTCATGCCCATCATCAAGACCCACTTTTCTTAACCACCCTAAATGCATTCTATGTGTTCCCTCATTGCCATTTTGTACTCTTACTCTATTCCATTGTCTGTTCCTAATCTCTTCCACTTCCAATCCAAATTGTATTATAGTGCCATATTTCACAATCTCTCTGTTGGGTAAAGTGTCCTTTGTTTTGTCTTTGCTTATGGCTGCAGCTAAATAAATACACACTGGAACCGGTGCATGATCTCCAGATTCTTGTCCCACAGTGGGTTCTAAATTTACCTCTACAGTAAATTCATAGTGTGAATGGAAGCCATTAAGTAGATATGAAAACACAGGAGTTGGTTGGAGTTGGTAATTAATTAATTGCTTTTCACATATGTCTCAAAGTCATTTACAAGCAAACCATAAAAACAGCTTTAAATAGTTTTAAAAGCTGTAACCCCACCCCAGAAGACAGATTTAACAACAACATAAAATGAACACCTAAGGCAGAGACCTTTTTTTCCTACTGGAAAAGCTTGTCAATTAGGTAATTGAGTAAACTGACTAAGTGGTTTTCTACTGACCAAATCACTTTGTTTTGGAGGTTCCTGATGCATAGCTGCCAAGTTTTCCCTTTTCTCGCGAGGAAGCTTATTCAGCATAAGGGAAAATCCCTTTAAAAAAGGGATGACTTGGCAGCTATGTCCTGATGAAGCAAATGGGGTGTAGTGTAGCACCTACTTTGTGTTGCTGTACATTGCCATTTCGGTCCCCAGAATCTCCAGCTGAAAGAATCCCAGGTGGCCATGCTAGGAATGACCTTTGAGACATTGGCGAGCAACTGTCAGTCATAGCAGACAGTAGTGGTCTTGATGAGCCACTGTTCTGACATGCAGTAAGCCAGCTTTGGTGTGATTCTTGGAGTGGCAGCAACAGTAAGTGAGGAATTGAGGTGAGGGAGTGCAGCAACGTAAAACTGCACCTTTCTGAATAAGGTGTCATCAAGGTGTGTAGTGCCACAATGTTCAAAGGAACAAAGAAAAGGACCAACTGTTTTTTTTTAATGGAAATGTGTGAGCTCTTGAAGACAAGGCAGTAGAGAGCCTGATGTGCAAGGAAATCAGAAAGTATCAAATAGGAATGTTGATTCCAAATCCTGAACTAGGACCTATTTACTAAGATTATTTAGAAGGAGTTGCTTTTTAAATCTCATCTGCAGATTTCAACGCACTTTGTGAATATGTACACTAATCCACAAACTTCCGAAGAATGCCTTCACAATTGCCTGATTCTTGTAAATGCTTTTCATGCAATAAGCCTTGACATACATGTACTGGTAAGTGGATCTAAGTTATGAATGGTCTATGAACGGTTTTGTTCTTTATTCTTGTATATTGGGATAAGTAAGTTAACTTTTCATAATGGCCTTGCTAAAAGGCATTGAGTAAAACTATTTGAACAGGGCAATCTTAAAAGGGCACTGTGGGTGCCTACTGGCCAGGGTGGAGGAGCTCCCCCCCCTTTTTGGCTACCCCAGCAGAGAGGCCCAGATTTGTGCAGGTGGTCCCTGGCAGGGCTCCCTAACTGGCTTAGCTCTCCGAGGCCTGAGGCAAGGTTAGCCGGCTGCCCACCCCCCTCTGCATGGGCCTGCCACATCCCCTTACCTGAACATGTTAGGGATTGAACCTGAGACTTCTACATGCAAAACATGGGCTCTTACTATTGGGCATCAACCTTTTACCTCACTGCAGCTGTTAAATTAGCAAAGCAAATCAGAAAGTTTGCCACTGAATTGTAGCTCAGACTTGAGGTGAATCAACACAGTTGAACAAAGGGGCTGGAAATGTAATATATATTTTGGTTTATGCATAGAAAAATAATGGTTACCTTCATACAGAATCTGAATGCTAAACAAATGGCCTTGCTAGATTCAGTCATTTACTTGCATTTTAAACCCAAATTACCATAAAATCCATTGGGTTAGAGAGTGCATTTCTGCCCTGCAAATAAAAATATATATTAACAGTTGTGATATTCATCTGCTTTACTCTAATTGCAGAAAGCTGCATTGTACTTTTACTGCCATGAATGGTGCCATATTTTATGAGATTATTAATGAACCAATTATGTGAACTGGTTAATCCTTTTTTTTTTACTGAGGTATTCTAAATGATGTGGGATGCAGTAATGGAAGGGTGGATACATTTAGTCCTAAATCAGTATCTGTGAATAACTGCATCCGCTGAATTTCAGAATGCTTGTTTTGTAGAATACCTTGCAGCTTCAATAATTTAGTAAAATGTAAATGATAGATCTCTGTGACAATGTAAATATGTTTTTATGTTGAAACTTGGTGAAAATGTAATCTCTATTAGCTAAAGTAGTTCTACAATCCTCATTTTCAGCAGCCATGCAATTTATTACAACACAATGAAAGTAAAATTTATTCTCTGTTTCTCAGTGAAATATACTTTCTATGTCTTGGTGTTTGAAAGCTTAAATTCTTGTGTCTAGGATTTACCCTTTGCTTTTCTTGTTCCGTTATGTATGAAAAATCATTGGTCAAGATGATAACTTGATATTGAAACTCCTTCATTTATAAGCTTTGGTGGGGGGATCTTTATCCACAGCATGAACTTACTCTGTATCTCTTTGAAATTAGGCTACAGACATTTGTGATCCAAATCCAATCACAATGCTTATGCTTTGTGTCTATTTATATGAGTGGCTTCCCCAGTATTTACCTAAGAAATCTGTCGAGTTTGCTGGTCCGCTTCATGGTACTGTTGTTAGAAAGGTACTAACTGTTTTTTTTCTACTTTTAAGTGACTCCTTAAGGAAATTACATTGTGGGTTCCTTGTGCTGGGAGGAAACAAAACTTTAATCGCTGGTTTAGTATTATGTTTGAACTAGGATTGTGGTTTGTTTCTCTCCCCACAATTCAGGCTCTGTATACATGGTTTGGCTTACTGATCAATTTTTGGGATTGTTGCTTCTTCCTCTGTGCATGAGCAGAGAGGAGCAAAACAGATGCGAAGGGCATGATCATGGCAAACCATTAGCTATGGTTTACCATGATATGTGAACAAGACCTTAATAGATGCACTATATAAATACCACTGATTATGTGTTGCATATATTTCCACAATATTTCAGTGCTGGATGAAAGGCAATCTTTTCCCCATGTAGCAGGACAATTCCTACTTGGAGTGGCTTTCTGGAACATGGCAGCTCAGACATTACAGCCATCCATTAGTGTTATCACTGGTGATAAGGAGCCCTGTACTTCCCAATGTGCTACATTGTACTGACAACAGAATATTGTGCAAAATAAACCGAGATCTTGCATGGTTTTTGCTTGAACCTTCCTGGGCTCTTAATATCAGTTTCAGAGGTCCTGCTCTGGGCTGACACTAAAAGTCCATCAAGACAATGTTTACCAGGAGCAAGCCTGGCCCTCTGCCTAGTGGCCTTTAAACAGAATCTAAATACTTTTTCCTCTCACACACAAGCTTTTTATTGATTTTATTGCTACATGAATAACACACCCCTACCTGGCATTATTTTATTACACTATTTGTTCACAATACCACTATTTGTGGTGTTGTGTTTAAGAACATTCTAGAATAAACTATCTGGTGAGAGCTTTCAGGAAAGGTGGGATAGAAATAAAATAAAATGTTATTTGTTTATTTATTTGCAACAGATACAGTTAAAAAACCCAAGTATCAAGCCGTTGGTTTACACTGCTACAATTTTAGGAAGAGAATGTGCTGATTTTTCATTACCTAAAGGAAATATGGTCACCATTCCCCCAAAGTAAGTAGCCTTCCATTTTGTTTTACTGAATGAGATAGTCTCTATTCCTTCTTTATCTTTTGTAGGATATTTTGCAGAACAGCAGGTGTCTGGATGAGACATAATGTTCCCAGGTTTCAAATCACAGTGTATATTAGAAGCATGCTATGGGCTTGTATAATCCCTTTTCACTTGCTGGCTTTCCCTCTCAAGTATGAGGAGTGGAGGGAGTGTGTGAGCCCATGATGTATTATGTCTGAACCAGATCGGGGTAAAGCAGCAAATGCTATGTAAAAGCTTTCCCCCGGTGCTTGATCTCTAAATGGATTCCAATAAGGAGCTCTTCCTCTTCAAATTGCCATTTTACGTTTCTTGCAAATAGTTCAATAGGTTGAGCAACACAGATCACCCCCTGCTGTACTTTGTATTAATCAGAATTGCTTCAAAACAAAGTGATGGTACAAAATTAACCTTCAATGGGGAAAAATATGTCTGAAACCTTAAGATTTCTATAATTCAGCTCCTGTTGCTCTTTATTAACTTATGACTATCTTTATTTTATTTTTAAGTTAAGTGCTTATGTGTGAGACAATTTTAGGGCTCTGGTGATGGAGAAAATGAAGCTGGAGAGGAGGAGGAATTGGAGAGGGGTCAGATGGAAGTGGATGCAGCCAAAGGGGGCATTTGCAGTGTTGTGGAGGAGCAAGAGGGAGCATGGGGAGAAATTAAGGGGAATATGTTGATCTCCCTCCCTTCTTAAACTTCCTCATCTTATATTCCTTAGTACCTCCCATAATAGAAACAAAGGATGACTAGCCCTCAAATGTTTTGTACTACCTTCACACAATGTATTTGACTCCTGGTACCATGGGTTGTCTTCAACATGAAGTTGAAGACTTCATGTTGAGCTACATGAAGTATACAACTCCTCCTCATTAATTTAAGCAATCCGAGGTAATCTTCCAAGTCGGAAGAAATAAGAATATAAGGATATAAGATGTTGTGTAAATAAGCTTATAGATAAGTAAGCTGTGTTTTCTTTTCCTTTCCCCGTCTGCTTTGTAAAATTCTATAAAAATAATAAAAAGCTTTATTTTCTAACTGTATGGAATTTTGCCAACTCTAGTGCATCCTGCTTTTTGACATTTTAGCACAGTAGGTTATTTTTAGTCAATAAAAATAATTTCATGTAAGCGACTTGCTTAAATCTCTCGTTTTTAAAGGTTGATAAAATTGGGAGTTTAAGAAGTCGTTGACATAACCTCCTAAACAGCACTTTGTCAATACATTTAGCTATGTTTTCTCCAGAGTTAATACAGCATGAAGTTAGAACAATAATGTACTTGAAAAGATGTTTGTTTTCTAAAATCACCTGTTCATGATTATCAACTAAGGTCTGGATGAACTGTATAAAATATTTAAAACAAGTGCTTTAAAAGGATGAAGAAAATAATAGAAACTGAGCTTTGTAGATAAACTGATTGTATCCTACACTTGTCTCCTACAGCTCAGCTTGCATAGGCATGGCAACTAGGGACACATCCCTTGGACCCCCACATAGTCACACCACATTTTATATATTGTGGGTGGCTGAGCACACTGCAAAGCAAAGCAACAGTGGGGCTCCCATTGCTTCGTGTCTTAATTTTCCCAACATGTCTCTGGGCCCCATTTAATACCAGATCCAGAAAAAGAACTCTAGAGCATCTGGTGAAAATAAATTAAATACTAATTTGAACAGAAAGCAAATAACTTGGTATAAATTTTATTCAGAAATTTATAAATAATGTAAATTTTACTTTAGGTTTAATTTTAATGGCTTACACAAATCTTTCTGTGCCAGTTTTAGTCAGTGGTATTCTGTTCATTTTTTATTTTTATTTTACTATTCAGGATTCTTTTCTAGGGCTTGTAAGGCTTATTCCCCCCCCCAATGTTCTTCTTTTGTCAAATATATATTCAATACATACTTTTACTAGATTTGAAATATTTATTTTACCATTTTGTGATTTATTCTGGGAAAGACTTTGCCATAATGCCATTACAAAACGTATTGCTGTATTTCCTGACTTAGGAGCCAAACAACCATAAACGTGGAGTTTACTAGTCGCTTCCTGCATCCTGCTGAAGCTGTGCTGTTACTTATTACAAAGGCTTTAACTGGAGTGGTTGGGGCTACTATGGCTTTCTCCTTGATGACAAAGATCAGTCGTATTAAACCTGCTGTAGGTATTATGCGCTTAATGGGTAAACTTGATAAATTCTGTAGTCCATTAGAATCAAGTTTTCATGTGTGTTATAGAATAATAGGCCATATTTATTGTTTGTTTCAGATAGCAAACACCCTAAGATATTATATAGTGAGTCCATGTTTAAAGATTATTGAAGATGCTGAAATATCTATTGCATAATTAAAACAGGGCTGAGGAACCAGTGGTCCATGGTTCAGATGCTTAAGTGGAACATCCCAATCCACCACACACCATGCACCTTTTTGCCCAGCCTCCCATTTAACAGGCTTGAAAAAAGCCCAATTGCTGTGAGAGGTATATTTTTTGAGGAGGAGGGATCCCAGCTGGAAAGAGCTAACTCTCCCTGGGCACTGTGTTGCCCAGCCAAAAATGGTGCCCCACACCACAAAATGTTAACATGCTCGTTTGAAGCTTAATTGCTGGAGGCTGGAGAGCAGCGAGTGAATGTGTGTCCCTCAATTTTGGCCCTGCCTGCTTTGGCCCTGCTCATCACTGCCTTGCAGACCCTGAATATTAACCATGAAGGAATGTGTCCCTCAGGCTGAAAAAAGTTTCCTCACTGTTGGCCAGTTCCGCTCATGTCTGAACATGAATTTTACATGGGTATTCACAGGAAGTGCTGATTTGGGGAATTAGCAATGCTCCTCTTTTGATTCTTGCTAGAGACAGTTGTGCACAAACCAAACTGCATTGGCTTTGAATACCTTTCTTACTTTGAGGGATTTAGCACTGACCAGTAAGGAGACAATATTAGTGTGGTTGCTCTGGAGAGTTAGCAATAACTAAACTGTTGTTGCAGTTGTAATAATATTTATTTATAAAAGAAGTATGGTTGAATGGTAAGAAATGCAAGTACAGTACAGTATAAAATGCTTTAGAAGCAACAAACAGGCACTGAAATGCCACCAGAGAAACATACAGAAGAAAAAGGGCCAAGAATCCATTGCACGGGATAACCCAGCCACAAGTTGCCTGGAGCACACCTTTAGTTACTGTTGCGAAGAAGGGAGAGACCAGAGGGTAGAAAGTTGCTTTATATGGAGTTTGGAGTTAAGAGACATAGAGACTTAGCTTTCCGTTGGGAAGAGTGAAAGAATTATGAAGGGTGAAAGGTTATATACAAAGTCATCCTTTCCCTCATCTTGTGAGAATCAGAGACAGGCAAGGAAATGGAATTATGGAAAATAGGAAGAGGTAAGAGAATTGAGACTCTAATATTAGTTTTCCTTTCTTGTGGTAAACAGAAATTGGAGATGGAAAATGCTTGGCTTCTTTGCTGCAACCTAGAGGTGTGCTTCCAGGAATTGGCAGGCAGCCCTATCAGAGAGAAGGGGTTATTTAGTAAACGGTCTGTGCACAATAGCTGAAGTAGTTGGTTATCAGAAACACAAGATGAAACTGCCTCTCCACAACCACTGGCTCACGTGTTCCTTGTAAATCCACCATTTTCTATTAAAAATAGAAAGAGTCATCCTTTGGAAGACAGCAACAGATGCCCTCCTGCAGAGAGCTCCTAGCTAGTCCAGGGGGAATGAGAGAAGTCAGATGTAAGGGTAAAAGGAGAAGAGAAGGGTCAACTCCCACTGGGTGTGCCAACTCTAGGGAGCCAACATTTCTTCGCCCCCATCTGTATTTGTTGGAAAGGGGCTCTTTTGCCTTTTAACATTTCTATGAATATTTTATTGACAGAACTTTACACTTTTTGAAGTGTGCATTGCACTGCCATTAACCAGTGTGTGTGTGTGTGTGTGTGTGTGTGTGTGTGTGTGTGTGTGAGAGAGAGAGAGAGAGAGAGAGAGAGAGAAAGAAAACAAAAAGGTCAGATTATTTAAAAATATAATTAACTCTGAATTGTGAGCTATAAAACTAATGCCTATTTCATTTACTTACAGGGTGTATTAAAATGCAAATCTCCATGTTATGAACTAAATGAATTAAATCTGCATGTTATTAGTCCTTTCGAAATGGATGGGCCATTCAGGTATCACATTAGATTGAAATGGTTTGGTTTCTAGGCAGTTCTGTATATTACTTCTTTCCATAATTTTCTGTTTTTGCTTTAAACATTAAAAACCAGTAAATGTCATCATTTACCAGGACACAGATAAAATGCTCTGAATTATAAAGAAATGAATGGTTTCCCAGGCATGCATTATTAAATTTATCTGTGTTAAATTTTTTAGTTGTTTTAAAGGATTTTGCATCCTAAATATGCAATAACCTGATGATACATTAGCTTTGACTTTTTCTCCCCAAAATGATGCTTTTGGCCATAGGCATTCAACTTTTCTGGCTGCAGAGGTTTATGCCATTTTATTTGTCTCTAAGAGGTTGGCTAGAGGCTGTAATCACCCTGGAAAAGAAATTTTCAGATTTAAGAGTTTTAAAACAGCAATATAAAATACAAAATAATAAAAACTAACTAGTTAAAAACAATAGATAAAATACAATAAAGCATTTAAAACCAACATTAAAATGCTGATTGGTCAACATCATCTGCACCTAGAATTCCACAGCCTGTCTGAATACAGAGGTCTTAGCCTGCCAGTGGAAAGATAGTATGGAGGGAGCTACTCTAATCTCTCTTGGGAGGAAATTCCACAATATGGGAACAGCCACAGAAAAGGCTGAAAGTTATCCAGAACTTTGGAATACCTGGAAGTTTTTGTTCTTATAAAGAAGACATTTCACCACTGCTTCTTTTAGATATTGAGGTGGGACTCTGCCTTGATTTAAAGAAGCATTCATTATTCCCATTACCCACTCCAGCAGTCTCCCAACAACTGCTTTTATAAGCTGGGAGGGACACCTTGGGTAGGGCTCATCTCTCCAAGGATTCTGTTGTCTAGGTAAAAAGTACATGAACAAAATGCTTAGGTTTGCTTATTAAAGTATTTTTGCAGACTTTGGGATGGGTAGCTCAAGTGTTGCTGTATTCCTATTTTTGTAAATTGTTTGTTTTATTACCTTTAAATATTGTAGGCTTTTTGCTAAACTGGAAATATTTTTAGTATCATTTTAGTTGAATCAACCAGTTGCATCACTGAGCCAGAGAACTTGGATCAACTCAGCCATATTAAACAAGATAAAACGAAAATGTAAGTTTTCAAAGTTATTAACTCGCAGCTCAGTGAGAGATAATATAATTCTGTCGTATCTTTTTATACTTCCTTAGCAGTTCGAAAGCATGTCAAAGTGCAAGCAGATAAATAGGTACTGCTACAGTGGGAAGGTATACAGCGTTTCCGTGGGCTGCTCTGGTTCACCAGAAGCGGCTTAGTCATGCTGGCCACATGACCTGGAAGCTGTACGCCGGCTCCCTCGGCCAATAATGCGAGATGAGCGCCGCAACCCCAGAGTCGATCACGACTGAACCTAATGGTCAGGGGTCCCTTTACCTTTACCTTTAGTAGGTTATTGCACTATGACACTTATAGTAGCAGTTAAATGAAGGAATCCTGCAAGAGTGTAATTATACAAAGGAATGGTACATGTGTGCGTGCATATGCACTGTGTTTCTTACACCCCCCATTCTGGTTTAATGGGTGAGAGGAAGGACCAACCTCACGCTTGTCTTTTTAAAGCAGCAGACATTCCTTGTGTATATTGGTCATTATAGAAATAATGAGGTTTGCTAGGTGAATCTTGCCTATCGGCAGAAGCCCTGGGCAAGGGGTTCCACTTGCGCAGTGTTGCTTTCCCCCTCCCCCCCAATATTGGGCTTGGGGGGTCAGGAGACCCCACAGAATAGCATGTAGGCAAGGAGGAAGGGGATCATTCTGTCTAGCAAGTTGATTTGCTTGCACAGTCAGAACTTTTCTGCTAGCACAATGTGAACTCTATCCAGATGCTTAGAAAGTTGAGGTAACTATAACTCAATAGCTCCTGTGTGAAGTTCCTGTGTGAGCTACCTTGCTGAGGACAAAAGCATGACCTCCTCTCCATCAATAGCTTAGCACCAGCAGTTTCTGTGAATGGGGTTTACATTGATATCTCCTCATCTATATTTACTGAAATTCTGTGGTTGAAAAATCTTATATATGCATCGAACATTCACTTTGTACCTGATTACGGATGGAATATTTCAGTATTATTAACTTCTGTTATATGTGGTATAGCCATCCTTTCCACAATGGTAACTTTCCATATATGAGGTAAAAAGAAACTATCACATTGTACTTAGTAAATTTATTTACCTCACTGTATTCCTATAAGAGTTACAGGTAGGTAGCCGTGTTGGTCTGAGTCGAAGCAAAATAAAAAAATTCCTTCAGTAGCACCTTAAAGACCAACTAAGTTTATATTTTGGTATCTGAAGAAGTGTGCATGCACACGAAAGCTCATACCAAAATATAAACTTAGTTGGTCTTTAAGGTGCTACTGAAGGAATTTTTTTATTTTCCTATAAGAGGTTTCTGAAAACTGTTTGAAATAGGTGGAAGCTAAGAAAATTCTAGTCCATTGAAAAGGCGTGACTGTTTTAAAGATCCTCCTAGAATTGGGGGCAGGAGGAAATGCAAATTGAGAATCCCTGCTATAACCTAAGTTCCTTGGTGTGGTTTACCAATGCAGTTGTACCTTGGTTTAAGTACACAATTGGTTCCGGAAGTCTGTACTTAACCTGAAGCGTACTTAACCTGAAGTGAACTTTCCCATTGAAAGTAATGGAAAGTGGATTAATCCTTTCCAGGCAGGTCCGCGGAGTACTTAAACTGAAAGTACTCAAACCGAAGCATACTTAAACCGAGGTATGACTGTATATGAAAGTCTTCTCTTTGAAGGCAATTCATTAAAATATATGCTTCTTCTTCTTCTTCTTCTTCTTCTTCTTCTTCTTCTTCTTCTTCTTCTTCTTCTTCTTCTTCTTCTTCTTCTTCTTCCTCTTCTTCTTCCTCTTCTTCTTCTTCTTCCTCTTCTTCTTCTTCTTCTTCCTCTTCTTCTTCTTCTTCCTCTTCTTCTTCCTCTTCTTCTTCCTCTTCTTCTTCTTCTTCTTCTTCTTCTTCTTCTTCTTCTTCTTCTTCTTCTTCTTCTTCTTCTTCTTCTTCTTCCTCTTCTTCTTCTTCTTCTTCTTCTTCCTCTTCTTCTTCTTCTTCCTCTTCTTCTTCTTCTTCTTCTTCTTCTTCTTCTTCTTCTTCTTCTTCTTCTTCTTCTTCTTCTTCTTCTTCTTCTTCTTTATAGTCTTTATAACTGATGAAGCTCACATTAACCCTAACATTGCTAATTTCATTATTCTGCTGCAAGGTTTAATTATGGAAAATGTAATCCTGTTCCACAGTTAGATAATAGCAAGAAATTAGTGTGACTTGTATGTTCTGCAGCTGATTACTGTCTTGAATAACATACATAATGACATTAATAGGCATGAATAACTTAGGTCCACAATTTCAATGGGCCTATTCTGAGTAGAATATAGTTGGATACAAGTTGCTGTATAATTGCCTTATCCGTTGTGATGGCTTCTAGATTGACCTATTCAGACAGTGAAATTTGAATATTTGTCTCTTAATCCTACTGTGATCAAATGTAGCCAGGAACCAAAGTATCATGAAATACGTTTTGTGAAGCCAATAGGCCTTTAGTGTCATTTTTTGTGTGAGCAGGCATTACCCATGATTTTCTTTTTTTACTTTTATGCATGATTGATTAGGTATGATATAGAAACATAAGTGCAGTACTGTCATTTTTGTATCACTACTCAACCTTTGACATGGCACAAAGTCAAAGGCATAGTTTAGATAGTAGTCTCATAATTTTTTTCAGTTCTGGAACCCATCTTTAGCCCCCAAATGCATTTGGGGTTCCACTTTATTATATTTTACCATATGCCTGTATGGTGGCAGTACTGCTGTTAAACCGCAAGCTGGTTTAAATACTCATAATATTACCTCACCTGTGATCAGTATGGAATAATATGGGTTTTAATACTATATAAGATAAAACTAGGAGATTTTACTCAGTCATCAAAAGATCAGAATCCACAGCATAACAAATAAAAGGGGCATCAGGCTAAGAACAAGATACAGGATATCAAACACAGGAGTTTCAAGGTTTCACTATGACATTTGTGTTATATTCTTTTGTTTACATTGATGTTAGGAGGTAAGCCAAGTCATAGAGGGACATTATACCTTTTCACATGGAGAGAAAGTATACTGAAAATGAAAATAAGTATAAGAGAAATAGCTGCCATAAAGGAATATAAAACTGCCCATAGGCTTCAGTCCTAAGCCACTTGCTGATCAATTAGACATTTTCAGCTGTGTTTAGGATTGAACCGAGGAAGATCCTTCAGTGACACATGGCTATCCATGAGGTAGTAAGTCATAATCTCAAGGGAACAATTTGAATTTACAATTACAAATTAAAATAAGCCAGTTAACTATATAGAATTGTAATTGAAAGAGCTTAGATTAACTGAATAGATTGTTGGCTTAGGGGATTCCTTTGAGACTCCAAATAGATTTCGGAATTGCAGATGAGGACACATTTTCAAATTCAAGGTTACTCCATTATAATAGTTAATGAAATAGAAATTCTTAGATTTTGTGGCCTTAATTAGACATTCAGGTAAATTACTGGGATTAAGACAATTTGCTGGAGGAATTAAAGATCAGATATCAAGATCAATTACCTCATATTTGTTATACACATGTGATGCTATATTCTTTGCAAGAACATTTAGTGTAACTATTTAGGAAGTTATATCAGTGAAGGAAACATAAGGGGCGAGATTAAAGAGTCTTAATGAACTAGGTAGAAGATTGGTCTTTGTCCATGGAGTTTTCTTGGCAGGGATACTGGAGTGGCTTGCCAGTTCCTTCTCCAGGTGGATCACGTTTAGTCAAAACTCTCCACTATGACCTGTCCATCTTGGGTGGCCCTGCATGGCATAGCTCATAGCTTCTCTGAGTTATTCAAGCCCCTTCGCCACGACAAGGCATTGATCCATGAAGGGATGATCGCCAAAGAATTGATGCTTTTGGCTGATCGCCAAAGAATTATGGTGCTGGAGGAGACTCTTGAGCGTCCCATGGACTGCTAGAAGATCAAACCTATCCATTCTTAAGGAAATCAGCCCTGAGTGCTCCCTGGAAGGACAGATCATGAAGCTGAGGCTCCAATACTTTGGCCACCTCATGAGAAGAGAAGAATCCTTGGAAAAGACCCTGATGTTGGGAAAGATTGAGGGCACTAGGAGAAGGGGACGACAGAGGACAAGATGGTTGGACAGTGTTCTCGAAGCTATGAACATGAGTTTGACCAAACTGCAGGAGGCAGTGCAAGGCAGGAGTGCCTGGCGTGCTATGGTCCATGGGGTCACGAAGAGTCGGACACGACTAAACGACTAAACAACAACAACAACAGAAGATTGGTAGCACATATTCACTGAATGTAACATGGCAGTGGCATTAAAATACTGGATACAGTGATCCAGGTGAAACATTGGACCACTGAGTACAGTGGTACCTCGGGTTAATAACTTAATTTGTTCCGGACATTCATTCTTAACCTGAAACTGTTCTTAACCTGAGGTACCACTTTAGCTAAAGGGGCCTCCGGCTACCGCTGCGCCACTGGGCGCGATTTCTGTTCTCATCCTGAAGTAAAGTTCTTAACCTGAGGTACTACTTCCGGGTTAGTGGAGTCTGTAACCTGAAGCATTTGTAACCCGAACTGTTTGTAACCTGAGGTACCACTGTATTGTAAAATCAAGAGAGTATTGTGTAAGTGAGTGGAGTCTTCATACCGTTTTAGGTTAGATATCGCTATACCTCTTCTTTCTTGTCCCTATAAAGGGTTCGTTGAGGTAGCCGAGGTCTCTTGTTTTCATGAACAAAATTTAATAAAATTTTGACCCATTATTAAACGAGAGATGGGTATGCTTCTTGGTAAGACTCGGAATAAGTAAAGATGGTTAACTTTGACCAGCTTTTGAGCTTAGTTGTTAAATGTTTTATCAAGGGAGTAAAGTTCAGTTTTTATAGTTTAGATAGAGTCATAGGTATATTCACTCCCAGGTATTTCTGGCCAGTTGTTTTGTATCAGTTCAGTTGTAGGTTTGGTGGGGTGTGTGTATACACATGAACTCAGATTTGGCGAAGTTAACAGCGAACCCAGATATCTTGGCACATATAGCAAGTTGGTGCATAATAGCAGGTAAAGAGGCTTTAGGATCAGAAAGGAATCGTGCAACATCATATGTGAACATATTGATAAGATGGATTTTTCCGAATAATTCAAAACCTTTTAGATCCTCATCTGCTTTCACAGTGCCAAAGCTAAGGGTTCTGTGGCTAGGGCAAGGTAGTGTGGAGTCCTGCTTCGTGCCCCGGCCAATGGGAAATATCTATGAGTGTTCCCCATTCGCCAGAACTTGGGCCAGTAATCCATAGCATAAATCTGAGAGCATATCAACCCAGGATGCACAAATACCAAAGGAACCTCAAATTGTAAAGAGAGGCTGTCAGTTTAAACAATCAAATGCCTTGACTTCATCCAGCATCCTGAGAACAAGAGGTTCTGGACGTGATTGATCCTTAAAAATGTATTGAGAATCTTTCTAATAGGCTATGAATCCGACTTGGTCATGGTGGACATAGTTGGGTAAATTACTTTAAAAGGCAATTGGTCAGTATCCCTGTAAATTAGCATTCATATTAATCAATGAAATAAGTCTATATGATTCAACTTGTTAAGGTTTGGGTATAACTGTGATAACCGAGGCACACCAAGATCCAGGAATTTGGCCTCTATTCTCTATGTCAATAAACATTTGTTTTTCTTTCTTTTTTAGCTTCGAATCTGAGATACTGAATAAAAGACATGAAGTGATAGGTGTAAGAAAAATCTGCAGTCAAGAGGACAGCTCAAACACTGGTAAGCTCTATTTTTAATCATGTTTCTTATTGGTTTCACAGTTTAATTTGTTAAACTACATATAGCATTTTTCTGATTACTTAAGAAAAACCTACTGTATTTATAAATATTGATTTTTGGGGGGTGGGGAGGGAAGGCTTATAGTGCCCAAATGTATTTTACCTTCCCCAAAGAGTATCAATGTAATTCTTGTATAAGTCTTTTGAGAAGTAAGTCTCACAGAATTAAATGAGTTTTACCCCAAGTAAGTGAGATTGCACCCTAAGGCACTTCTAGCTTGAAGTTGCAGTGCACTGGTGTGGAGAGCAGGAGTAGAGTGGGGAGGAGGAAAAGGAGAGGAGAGGAGAGGTGGGTTTAAAAGTCCTGCAAGTGCATCCTTTGATCCTATTAAGTCTATTTGCCAGGTCTTAGGTCCACAAAGTATTTTCTGATGGAGCCTTTTCTTTGTGTATCTTTTTGATGGGGTTTCAGCTGAGCACTGAAACAATAATTTTACAAATAATTCTGAGTTCCTGCCTCTTCCTATCAGGTTATGGATTCATTATTGTTGGCCTTATTTCTCAGTGATGTATTGGGCAGCTGAGCTCCTGAAAGATCAGTGATTTAAATATCTTATTTAAATAACTGTTAGTTCTTTGCAGCTTTTGAAAGAGGAAATATCTCATTTGTTTTACTGTTTTGTTTTGACATATATTAGATATATGTTTTGACTTAAGACTTTTATTTCAAAAAGGAAAAAACAATATTTCCTGAAATACAGATTCAGAGTGAAAACATAGCCTTGCTCCCAATGTTGATGATTAAGAAAGAACTGCCCTCCCCCTTTCTGCCCTGACTGGCATAAAACAAGAGGACTCTGGAAGCAGCAGTGGATCTGCGACTCAGCTTCTCTCTAGATAGAATTGCTCTGCATGCTGTTATCTTTATGAAGGAAAGATTGTTGTCCAGGTTTTTTTTTTAAAAAAAGAAGCTACTTATTTAACAAAAAAAATAATCTGTCATTGCTGTCTTGTATTTGTATGTATTTTTTTAAGTGTGTATAACAGTATAACATATTCTACTATAATGCATAGTATATAAAATGGTCTTCTACAATATATAGTATATAACAGGGGTCCCCAAACTTAGGCCTGGGGGCCGGATGCGGCCCAATCGCCTTCTAAATCCGGCCCGCAGACGGTCCAGGAATCAGCATGTTTTTACATGAGTAGAATGTGTCCTTTTATTTAAAATGCATCTCTGGGTTATTTGTGGGGCATAGGAATTTGTTCAATCCCCCCCAAAAAAATATAGTCTGGCCCCACACAAGGTCTGAGGGACAGTGGACCAGCCCCCTGCTGAAAAAGTTTGCTGACCCCTGGTATATAACATAGATCACAATGGAGAGAAGTTCTTATATTCAGGGATTTGTGTGCATTCAGTGGGATGTTAAAGAAAGAAAGCTTTAACTCTGGAAGAGTAGTCACCATTCCTGCCTCTTGTTTTGAACTAGCTTTAAGTGGAGGTGTAAAGGTCAGAGAATTCTGATGAAAAGGGAAGCAGAAATTGCTACAGTTTGTATGTTTGTGTTTGTGTGGTCAGGAAAATAAATCAGGCAAGTGAATATAATCAGCAAATGATACATTCATTTCAATATAAATATCAAAAATAGGCAAAAAAGTCATTTAATTTAAGTTACATAAGTTGCACAATTAGTTACATAATCTATTTAGCTTACATTAAACAGCAGACACTGGGATAGTATTTGGCAGAAATCAAACTCCAGCAGAACAGAAATAGCACTGATTGCTGGCCCGGGTACAGTGTGGCCGTGAGCAGTCAAGGGCTAATATGGGGAGATGAAATAATCACAGGACAATTGCTTTGGGATAAAATGGGGCACAACTTTGTTGATTACAGATGTAAGTCAGTCTTGGCATAGTCATTGGGTATGTATCCTAAATCACCCAATCTGACTGTTGCTTGATTACTGAGTAGGCACTGGGCAAACCTTAGTCTTGGATGAAGGGGGGTTGTAGTCTCTTCCTGCCCCCCCCCCAGTGCTATGGTATCCCATTAAGGGGATTTGGGGGGAGTTGCTTATATCAGAGGCACAGCATGACTCAAAGCAGCAATTCCTGCAGAGGTCAACTAATTTGATGTAAGTCTTAGGAATCCTCCGCTGCCAAATAGACCCTTGACAGCACTTCTGGCAAGTGGGCCAGAAGTTAATGGTTGCCCAGTGCCTATGCCAAATCTTTTCATCTGTATTCAATAAATCTGCGGCCTTATTTGATCCAAACATAAGTGTGTGGTGTCCATTATTATATGCTGTCAGGGAGGTGGGGAGCATAGAGCGTCAGCATGCAGTTGCTGTGAGGAATTGATCAGAACTGCAGGTGAGCCACCAGAATCCCCTGTGACCATTGGAGGAGGAAACAATGTCTTCCCAGTCATGTGAGAAACAGGCGCCTGCCCCCCACCCCTAGCGTCAGGCCACACACTGCTCACTGGGGGAAGAGATAAGTGGTCCTTGCAATGAATTCAAATTAGAAAGGAAATCACTGTCTTCTTACACCTCTGAGTATGACATTGGGTTGTACTCAGTTAACTTTTAATCAGAGTAGATCCATTGAAATTAATGGCTACTAATTTCAGTGGGTCTACTCTGATTAAAAGTTAGTTGAATACAGTTACAACTAAATGAGTATATGAAATTAACTGCATGATTGTTTGAAATGGACCTCTTTGCTGATTCCTGATTCAAATTTCCCAATGCCTGCATTATGTCTAGTCATAGCATGGCTCATAGCAACTGGGGTGATTTGCAACAGAGAATGGTGTTAAAAGGAAGGATTAATGCCCCTTCTCCCACACTGCAGCCACAATTCTAATTTCTCCCCTACCCCACACTCCCTAAGTTGCTTTTAGGCAGAGACAAACATGTCAGAATATCCAGGAACAGATTTACCAGGCAATGTGTGGTTCTGGCCCTTTAAAAAAGCACCTTATTCAAAATTCTCCTGCTCTTTGAGCAGCATAGTTAAAGCTGATAAAAATGGAAAGCATGAATTAGCCTTTTTCTATTATATGTCAAGTTTCATTGTATTACTTAAGAATTTAAAATATTACATATTGTTCTGTACTGTAATTGCATTCTTACAATGTTTCTATATTATAGCAGAAGAATTTACGAGCTCTGATTCTGTAGATGAACCTCCAGATGATGCAGTGGCAACTAAGGAATCAAACTATTTACAAGAGTTCTTCAGCCCAATGGCTGTAGTTTTCCTAACGGGAGAAAGCAGTTCAATCCTCAGCCTTCACTATCTTCCTTTTACTATGGGAAAACGTTATTGTGCCATAATTTTATTCAATGAACAGGTAAATATGTATATTTTACATGCATTGCCCTTGTGAATGACATGAGAAAAATTGGGACACTAAATCTTATAGTTCATTGAAAATGCAAAAAATAAAAATAAAATAAAATGCACCAACATCAAATACTTGTCATATCCTAGTACATTCTTGCAAAGTCCTTCTATCTTCTCCAATCCTCCTATTGACTCATAGGTCAATATTAAGCAATCCTGAAGAAAGTATGGAAGATGTTCCATATCCATATCTGCATGCCGACACATACCTTTTAAAACAAGTAAACAAACCAAAGCACTTTTAAAAAGGCATTCATTCATTCATTTAATGAAATTATTGCCTGCTTTTCAGTCAAATTATATCCAGCATCTTATAGTTGATTATAACAATATAATAAAAAGAATTGTCCTGCTGATGGGGAACTCAAGAAATACACTGGGGAGAGTTGATGTTAAAAGCATTCCCAGTCCCTTTGATATTTTTATAGCTGTTGCTGCTATTTTTATGAAACCTCAGGTGAACTGGGGGAAATAGCAACCCCCCCACCTCTCTTCCAATTCTGTGATAAGCAGGCTGTAAGAGATAAAACTGTCACTAGAACACATGTAGGCACACCACAGCCCCTGATGTGCATGTGGCTCTCCCCCTCCCGAAAAACCCACCAACTTTACCCATATGCTGATTTGATGAGCCAGCAGCTAGGTGATGGGGAAAATGACACTATCAAGCAATTTAAGATCTATCTGGACTGCTGGGGGTGGAGTTGTAAAAACCTCTGCTCCACAACAATTCCAATATACATACAGTCACCATCGTTGTGGTGCTCTTAGCAATCTCTGCTGAATTGCTGTGTGTGTGTCCATGGAGGGAATGTTTTAGATTAAAACACACACAGAGACACACATACTTACTTTTAAAGGATTGGTTTCCATATTCAGCAGTTTTGAACCATATGGCCATTAAAAAGTTGCAGTTGTGTAAGTGTCTTAGCAGGAGAGCTCAAGATTTTTCAACCTTTATTTTTAAATGCAAGGCAGCATGCTGTGAAATAGAAAAGAGTAGTACTGTTAATTTGACCTTCATTGATAGGTGTCAAGATTGCCTACAGGTATAACCATAAATTCTGGGTGTCTGTTAAATTGTAGCTGCATTTCAAAGTTAATGAGTGGGACCACACTGTCCTAATAATGGCAGAAATACTGCCTTAAGGATTAGAGCTCTAGAATGGGATGCCACTATAGATGATATTCTTAATGTTTGGATATACGTATGTGAAAAATGTTGGACTAATACCAAGTTTTCTTTTTGTGACTCCAGCAAGTAAAGAATGTACCATGGGATCAGTCTAATAGGTTGATATCCTTGAAGTCCTCCACTGAAGACTGACACACATTTAAAGGTCCAAATGGGTTAAGCCAATTACATCACATCTTACATGCAAATAATGCATGCAATCAATGGGAGTAATGGCTTTCATGGCATTGATAGGGCATCCGAGTTAAATAATGACAAATACTTCTGGTCCTAATTCTTTCCTACCCAACGTTGAATTACTAGATTTATTTTATTATACCTTATAGTATTTCCAGTTTAGTTTATGAAGAGGCTTTAAAACGAAGACTCTCAAATGCATGAAATATTCTTGTAAGTCAAGCTTCAATGTTGCTGCAATGGATTTGTGTTTGTTTATAGTCTGAGAGGCTTCTAATTTGTTCTGCATGAATTGTTGTCGAAATTGAAATGCATATGTTCTTGTGTTTCAGATTGGGGAATTTGTGTACCTGGTGGAAGGAACATGTGATTTACCATTGCCTTCAGGCTTACTTCCAATGAATAGCCCAAATGTTCTGTGCATTAGCAGCGTGTTAGAAGGTAGAGTGGGGGTGTAAAAATATCTCTCCTGCCCCCCCATTAAACTTTTAGATACAATAAATTCCACAAGTATTGAAATATTTTGCAATGCGGAGGCATCAGAAAACTGCCATGGAATATATAATTGTTTCTTTTCCTGGTACCTCAAATGGTAGTCAGACATTTTTATTTGGATTACAAATTACTTCTTGCTCACACGTATTTCTTATCCTTGCATATGCCTGCTCTCTACTGGTGCAAATAACAAAGGATTATTTTCAGTGTTCTCCATACATCTTTATCAGTTACAGCTTCTTTCCTGGTTGTCTCAGCATTGTATATTGGTAGCATATGGTTATGACTCTGCTTATATGAGCACTATGCCAGGTGAATGTTCCTAGACTCCAAAGGATTAAAAATTGATGTATAGAGTTCTGTTCTGACCATTTATCAAAGCCACATGAACTACCCTTAAAGGTATAAAAAAGCTTCATGCTGTAATCCTTCACAGTATTTCAGGCCTGGGAACCTGTTTAGCTTTTTTTTTTTTTACTGGTCTCTTTATATTTAGACTTACTTCAGCTTGCAAAATTCAAATTTGCTATCTTTGTTCAATTAGTATCCTCTAGCCATGCTGCCATCTGGATTTATTACTGGTTGATAATGACCATGAGCTGGCAACCCAAACAGGCAATAGTTAAAGGAGAAGAAAAGGTTACTTATCTGTAATTGTAATTCTTGAAGATAATAGCTTGTATAGCCTTCCTTCACTTTGCATGGATCCAAACAGCAAATTACCTTGGAAGAGTTACAGTTACTACACAAGTGACCTTTCTTTCATGGCCTGTGATTCAGACATACTCCTGCATGTCCATTTAATGAGGGCCAAACAGCCCTGTCAGCAAGGGATTGATGCTTGTGGAGACAGTGTGCCCCTAGGCTTCTCCAAAATGGAGTATATACTGACAGTAGTACCAACGAGAAATATAGCTACATTTCTTTAGCACCACTGGGCCATAGATCTACACAGCTTTGGCAATAGGGCATGTAAAGTCTCTAAACCCATCTGTGTTTAATTGAACTCCGTTTTTACATACTCAAGATCTTTTCCGTGCTGTGCTTTTGAATGAAACCAGCAGCTTGAACTGTAATGCTAGCAATGACTTTTTGCCTAGTCATTTGTGAATATTTTGGTGATTAGATCTGTTTGCATCATGTACCAATCATCAGCCATGTCCTTATGCTCATTCTTTTATATGTATTTAAGCTGTAGAAAAACCTGTAGAAACTGTAGAAAAATCAAGAATTATAAGATTAAGACTTATTTCCATCATGGCTGCTAAAAGGGGAAGAAAATGTTTTAATAGCATTGTAGTTCAACTGTTTTAGTTGATAAATTGAAAACAAGTGGGTTCAAGCTAGTTTTCTCCATGATTCCAGTGCATAATAGAAATGGGAATTCAGATTGCCAACTTTTTTCTGGCAGGACTTCTGTATCTTTGTAGTTTGCTTGACATGAGAAAATCTACCAGATGAAATTTTATTCCTTCACTTTATTTATCAGGTGCATTTTGTTGAATCATAGGTGTTAGAAGCACAGGAGCCCTGCTGAGAAATAAAGTTAGCAACACTAGTTTTGGGGTTGGGTTGTCCTTGTCAGCTTTTTCTAACACTAGGCTTTTGGCTCTCGCTCTGGGAAGCCATAGCAATTGGTGCTATGGTACCAAATTTAGCATCTGCCTGGTGTGCTGTAGAAGCAAAAATCTTAGTTGGCCGTTGTTGATGTTACCTCTTGCTCTTCTTTATTACAGGTGACAGAGAAATACAACCAGTGCTTTGTCTGAAATGTTGTGTTGGTAATATGCTTCAAGAAAAGCTGAAGATCCCTCTCGTGAATGAAGCTAGGGAAAAGGCTCTGGCTCTTGCAGCACAGCAGCAAATGTCTGCTTTGGAGTATGAGCGAAGAAAGGTCACTGGGACACTTGAGAGCAGCAGTGTTCGAGTTGCAGTTGCAGCTTTAGGTCTGTCACAAGTTGAGGTAATAACATTATTGACTGCAGATCTTACAATTGTACTTTGTTCATTGCATTTTGAAGCTGACAGGGAAGCAACATTTTGACTGCATAGTGCACGATTGGTAAAGGGCCCTTTTGTCAAGCTGATTATCTGAGCACCAATCTTGTAATGCAGTTTTCTCCATTCTGTTATAAAGCTGCCCAAACCCCCAGAGTTTGATTTTGAGAGGTAACCACCAACCTGGGAGTAAGCGTCTCAGCACATAGTAGCAGGGTTGGATCAGAAGTATGGTGGTTCCTGGGCTAGTGGACCCTCTTCCAGCCGAAAAACAATTCATATGCACAAGATAATTCAGTTTCTTTAGACATTTCTGTGCCCGCTCCCATCCTTAATTGTTCCAACCAACATAATTTAGTAACAGTATCATCCATTTAACTTGAAAAGAAAAATTGGTGTGTGGCATGGGGTTAAGGGAAATATAGCATTCCTACAGGCAGAAGTTAAAAAGTAAACTATACTTGTGCCACCAAATCCCCCAAATGGCTTTTTAAACATAGGAGATTTTGAAGGTATTTTGATAATTGTGTAATATAATTAAGAAAATAATTCTGCAAAAACAGGGAAATAAAAATCTAGCTGCGTACACAGAACCTTTTACATGCTTCCTCGTTGACTTGCAGTTAGTATGAAAACATAGTTAAGAATCAACTACGCTGTTCTTTTATTTGCAGAAAGATGCGCTGCACAACTCTCCTAAATTTTCTAAAAAATATATTGAGTACAGTGTTGAAGTGAGCATGCCTGAATATTTTGAAAGCCCTGAAAAGATAGAAATACCTGTGTTGGCATCAAGCAGAGTTCATCCTACACACCAGGGAAAAGAACGTATTTGGTCTGCAGAAGAAAGAGGTGACAAGCATCTGATTAATAAATTGCATGGTCAGGCGGAGTCCCCCCAAACCCCAGGCAGCCCCCGAGCGGAATAACGACACAGGACAACGTTTTATGGGATTAAAAATTGGCCACAACTTTATTAAGATTCAGATGTAGGGAGACCTTGGCTCAGGCATTGGGTGTTTATCCTTCCCAGCCCCTAACCAGGGATCTGGGTTATTTCAGGGTTATCCAGCATGTGTGGGGGCTGATTGTGTGGGCGGAGACCACAAGCATCCAGCCCAGGAAGGCGGCGCCAGCATCCGAACTGCCATGGCTGTCCCGGGGATCCCAGGGGGCTGTGTGTGACCACGCAAAATGCACACCCCTTTTATGTGGGGAGCGGTCATTACTACTACCACTGTCAACAACAACACTTGATACTAATGCTGGAATTCTTCATATATCTAACCATCCTGTTTACTGCAGATGTTCTTCACTGGGAATGGATGCCCAGTGAGTGGAACAATATCTGTACTGTGGAGATGAGAGATGGTCTGAAGCCATTTACAACTTCTGCAGATTACAGGAGCATTTTCTTTTCCTCTGCACCTCGCTTATTTTCATTATAACCAGGCATAAGGGGAGTGGGATATCAGTCGTAGAGGAAAGCTACTCTTGTTTTTTTACAAGCTACTAACTAACATCAGTGTAGTAAGACTACAGGTGTAAAATTTCCGGAAATTTTGAAGCCATGGAAAAAAAAACACACGTTTCCCCCTCTGTTTTTCCCTGGGGGGGGGGGATGGAAAATTTGGGAAAATTGAAACAAAGTTCAGTGTGGAGTAGTTTAACAAATTGCATGAAACGCAGTGTATATTAAAGTATTATGCTTGCAATAAAACAGGTAATCACCCCCCTTTCCCTCAAAGCAACCAAAAAAGCAAGAAACCAGCAACTTAAAAAAAAATTAGATTTGCCCCTTCGCACCAACAGCAAATAAAGTTAAGGTCCACCTCAATATTTAAGCTCCATAGAAGGTCTACCCTTTGAGTAGTGCTTAAAAAAAGAAAAAGAAACAGAAGATACAACATGCAGTATACATGCAGTTTATTCTATCTCATTTTCTGAACTACTGCTATCATTTCCCATTTCTTCTTCCTCTTCCTCTTTGTCATTTTTCTCATGGACTTCTAAAAACGTCTTTGGAAAAAACCAGGGGGGACCTG
This sequence comes from Zootoca vivipara, assembly GCF_963506605.1. NCBI lineage: Eukaryota > Metazoa > Chordata > Lepidosauria > Squamata > Lacertidae > Zootoca > Zootoca vivipara. The sequence goes on along the minus strand of NC_083279.1, from coordinate 44,300,659 downwards.
CCCCCCCCCATTTTTCTGGGTTTTTCCCAGGCCTTCCCATCTCTACTTGAGGACAGCCGGGGCAAAACGTAAGGCAATTTTTTGGCATGCCAGGCCCAGAAGTAACCGACACCCAGTTACTGAATAGTATGTTGCAGTAAGACTCAAACTCTGTTTGAAAGGAAAAGGAGTGTGTGTGTTTTTAAAATTGAATTTGTTATTATATATTAAAAACCGCACGATGGTAAGAGAGCTTCTAAACAGTTTACAAAAAATATAAAACAGAACATTAAAATGATTGATAAAGGACAGTTAAAAGCAGGTATTTAAGAGTATTCAAAAGATGATTAAAGTCAGCAGTAAAAAATTATTATGGTTGGAAATTTAAGGACTGGAGCTTTGGAAGTAAAAGCTTGTGCCAGTGAAGTAAACAGAGCATGTGGGACAAACAGCTTTTATTATACAGGATATGTAGTGGAATAATCATACAAAAAAGGCCAGTGACTGACTTTGGTATCCAAAACTTTTAATTATCAACATGTTTACTGGAAATCTTACCGATGTTGTTGTTGGCATCCATCTGTTTGGAAATATTTTGAATAAGCTAACATAAAAATAAAATGTCTCAGAATTGCTTACCAGTTTTTCAAGAAGATACTATCACACTTGCTGAATCTCAAAAGAGCCCTTAGTTCATTTTTAATCTCAAAGGAGCCCTTGATTCATTTTGACATCAACATGATTTTCTTCATGTACCTGAGTGAAATATTGCTACATATTTCACATTGTCAGTCTGTGCCATCTTTGTGTCTTTGGGGTCAAATTAAAGATCCCTGAACCATAGCTGTAGCAATGAAAGGAGGTAATTTCAAGTTTGCCTGGTTGCTTAAATATTCAGGATACCTAATTTGAAATTCACTGGATTTTGTTGCATAAGTGCTCCATTGTAGTACCTAGCAGTTCGAAAGCACACCAGTGATTAGATAAATCATAGCTGCCAAGTCTCCCGTTTTCCTCGGGAAAACCCCTTTTTTACTCACCTTTTCCCGGTGGTCCCCCGTATCACTTCGTCTCCCGTTTTTCTCCATTATTTTCTCCTGCTGGCGGCCATTTTTTTTCATTCCGATTTGCCCTTCTATGGGCACCAAAAGTCGCATTTACGCCGCCAGCTTCAAAAGTCGCATTTACGCATGTCCGGAAGTGCATAGATGTGACTTCCGGTGTTGGCGGCGGCCATTTTGGTGCCCATAGATGGGCGAAGCGACACCGGAAGTTGCGTCGGCACACTTCCTGACATGCGTACAAGCGACTTTTGAAGCCGGCGGCGGCCATTATGGGTGCCCATAGAAGGGCAAAGCAACACCGGAAGTTACATCGACGCAACTTCCGGTGTAAAATGGCTGCCGGTCCCGGATTCTGCAGTCCGGAACTTGGAAGGTAAGAGATAAATAGGGATCGCTGTGGCAGGAAGCTAAATGGCGTTTCCGTGTGCTCTGGTTTTTGTCACGGTGTACCGTTACGCCAGAAGCGGTTTAGTCATGCTGGCCACATGACCCAGAAAACTGTCTGTGGACAAACGCCGGCTCCTTTGGCCTGAAAGTGAGATGAGTGCCGCAACCCCATAGTCGCCTTTGACTGGACTAACTGTACAGGGGTCTTTTACCTTTTTTTAACCTTTATGAAGAGAATACAATATTGGTTTATCTTTAATGTGTTAAAATACTTGTTTCTTTTCTTTTAAAAGTAACTCTTACCAATTTTCTCGCACATTTGTATTCATACGTTAATTAAATAGTTTGTAGCTTGGATCGGTGCTATTGGTGTTTAGGCTTCATAGAGTTTGAGTTGTGTGCATATTAAGTAAAAGACTGCCAGCTGGCTGTGACATACCAAGCTGTCTTCAATTAGGTACTTATATGTAATGCTTCAGAAAACAAATATTAGCCTATATATTCCAAATTCAAATTCCATCTTACAAGACTGAGCTGGATCTTTTTAGCAAAGAAGCGAAACTCCCTTTTTTATAATAAGCACAAAAATGAAGAATTGGCCATCATGGTAACTACAACTGCATGTTGATGAGAAGAGGAACAGAGGTCTAATTCCTGAAGCTTTGAACAACTAATATGGTTGGCATTAAAAAAAATAATCATCATCATCTGCACCTTGTTCCTATGACTCTAAATGCAGAAATCTTATGGTACCTTCGTACCATGTGAGGTTTTATCTGCTAATGTATACATATCAAACTGCTGTTAAAGGTACAGAAGCAGACCAGACCATCTTTCAGGTCAGAAGGCAACAATGACAGGTAGACTTTGGAGTTATAAATACATGTGAATAGAGAGAGCCAGTGTGGTGTGGTGTAGTGGTTAAGAGCGGTAGACTTGTAATCTGGTGAACTGGGTTCGTGTCTCCGCTCCTCCACATGCAGCTGCTGGGTGACCTTGGGCTAGTCACACTTCTCTGAGGTCCCTCAGCCTCACTCACCTCACAGAGTGTTTGTTGTGGGGGGGGGAGGAAGGGAAAAGAGAATGTTAGGCGCTTTGAGACCCCTTCAGGTAGTGATAAAGTGGGATATCAAATCCAAACTCCTCCTCCCCTTCTTCTTCCTCTAACTTACAATATTCCAATGACTGATTAAATAGTTTGCTTTGTACTTGATGCTTGTGAAGTGCTATTGAACTGTTAAGGCACTAACCACTTTAATATGCTTTATTTTTTTTAAATTTTGCGCCTGAATAATTTAAATGAAATTTTTAATAATTACATTCTGTCTTTTGGTGTGCTGTGCTTTCATGCTTAATCAATAGCTGTTCAATACTCTGAAACTAAAATAAGGGTGGATATTAGCTATAGGCTAATTCTATCTTCTTTTTAATTCGGTCTCTCCATGGTTTTTCATCTCTAATGATCCATTCATTAGAAAGCAACAGATATACATGCCTGTGTGTCAGACGCAGGGCAGCACTAAAAGATTCACAACTCTGTTTTCAGTAAAGTTAACTCTTTCTTCAAAGAAACAAACATACACTCGGCCTAGTGGTCTCAGCAACACTTCCCAGCAGGCCTTGCCTCTATGGAGCAGTTGACAGAACTGAAGGTCCCTGCCTTCCTCCTCTCCCGGCTGTTTCTCAAGCACTCTAAAATTGCAGTCTGCACACTTCTGACCTCTTCCCCGCTCTTCGCATTACTATGCAGGTTCTTGGGGACCAGGGAGGAGGGGAGGGGAGCCTGTTGCAGCAGGAGAGGGAGACTCCCTGGATTCTTCTGAACTCTTCTCCGCCTGAACTCTCCTTGGTGTCCCACCACCAATCTCCTGGTCCTGAGCCTTCCTCCTCTGGGGTTCCCTGACTTGTGCCTCCCACCACTCATTTTTGTCCAGCCAGTCCTTGACATGGCTACACTGTTGATTGTCACATCACTAAAATAAAGCAGACCACACAGCCAAACATCCTCCACTAATCCTTGCAAATAAGATTGAATAGCATGTCACCTCACATTACTTAGGCTAGCAAATCATTAACAATATGTTGACATCTATGGTTGTTAGAAATAACATTTATTTCCACTACTCAATTTAGAAGACATAAATATTTACATATTTAATAACACTATCTAGAAAGCACAATTTCCTGAATACTTCTCTATATGTGTATGTTAAAAATATGCCTTCATATTATACTCAAGAACAGCTTATCATTTTCACTATATGCCTTATGAATTCTGCCTCTGTTCAGCGTCTGGGGTAATCGGAGCAATCTTTTATTTCACAGTAATTTCCTGGAGCTTTAAACCTGCTCCCCAGCACAATGATATCAGTGGTCCTCTTTCCCTTCTGGTTGTGTTCTGTGGGTGGCCTATTTTGTTTTACATACATACTAAGATTTGACTTTTTGAGATGCCCACCAGTGTTCTAATCATAGTTATGGAGGGCTAATTATATGTCAGAACTGGTGACTTTAGAAATAAATGTGCATCTCAGTATTGCATCAAAAGATGTACAACCAGTTCAGTAGGATAAATGGGCATTGTGAACCATATGCAGAAGGAGATGTGCATTCAGATGTGTATCAACAATGGAAGTGCACATAGAAGGCCACTTACATGTGCATATCTTCCTTACTAGATTGGGACAAGCATCTTTACAAAAAGTATCATCTCAGAATTGTAGGTAGTATTACTGCTACTTCTCCTTGTGCACAGTGGGTGCGGGATGAGCCACAAATTGCTTGGAATGAGGGCATGCAGTTCTTATGTTAATTAAATGTTACCTCTTGGCTGCTGTTCTGTTAATTATAGTTTTGGCAGTTGTAATATACCAGGAGAAAACACAAGTGGACCCAATCCTTGGGTTTGTAACAAACATCTACTTGAATTCAATGAATAACATCTTCAACTTTTTAATTCTGCTAGAAATCAAGTTTATACAATATCCAACTATGTCAGTAAGTCCCTTTAGATCTAGAATGATCTTTGTGTGACTTGTGAATACCTCTCCTGAATTGAGCCAGATAGAATTATCCGCTTTGACTTCCTCATTTGGTGTGGCAAATCCTAATTTTGGACAGCGCTTTCTGCAGTATGTTTAAATATGTGTTTAATTATACTTGAGTATCAAAACCAGAATGCAAGCATACCATGAAAAGCAGCCTTTAGCTTGGCCCAATATGCTTTCTGGTGTGCAATAAATCCTGCAAAATGCAAATCCTGTGTAGCTATTGGGAGAAAGAATAGCACATGGGTGGTTAGGAAAATTAGACCTATACTGATAATAAAGGCTTGTTATCTAAAATGTATTGCTAATATTTTTGTGTGAAAGAATTATGGGTTTTGTCTTGTGGTACTGAATACTTAAACTATATACCAAAAAAAATTGAAACATCATCTAATGTGGATTTTTCTGTGCTCCCATGTACTGCGTGAATGATACGAGATAGTTACAATCTCTAATTTGGGGGGAAAATATTTATGAGCCAAGAATAAGTGAGCGAGTTTTATTACTAGTATAACTGACAAACGTGGGACGTTTTTGTGGAAGATAGCCGATGGGGATAATAACTTGGTGACAAAACAGAAAAGAGGCAATAATTCATAAATTAGCAGGTCATTAATCTTGTCTTTATGAGAGAACAAGCTAATTTATTTCAGAGAAGTTTGAAGCTGAGGTGCTATAATCTGTTTGATCGCCTGCTAATTTTGGAGGCACATAACACAATGCTGTGTTATTCCTGTTGTGAATTGAGGGTTTTTTTTTAAAGCAATAACAAAGAGTTCAATGAAAGTATTGACATGGCAATGGTGGCATCAATTAGTTACCCAGTTGGTAAAGGCTTGAATTGCTACTGAACACCATTTTATAACAGGAAGATCAAATAGCCAATGAAGACACTATTTGTTCATTACAGTTATTTATAGCCTGCTATTCAGGATACAAATCCTTCCAAGACAACTGACAACATCAACTTTTTTTTAAAAAAAAGCAATAAACAATATAAAGCCATCAGGTTCCTTCCCACTTGACAGTGTTGGATGGCCTTGTGTGGGGAGAGCAGAGTCCAGCTGGGACAGACAAGAGAAGGCTCCTGATGACTTCTTTGCCTGCCCCCTTACCTCTCCTGGAATTCTTACAGGGCCGTTGGTGGTAGATGGTTGTGGTGGGAAGAGGTTAATCCAGCAAGAGCTGGGCTGGAGGTCTATTTTGCCTGCCTCCCTTGCTCCTGAGCTTTTCCCCACAGGGCAGCTTGTAGTAAGATAGCACTGGGGCAGGGGTGGAGAAGTCCAGCTGGAAGAAGAAGAAGAAGAAGAAGAAGAAGAAGAAGAAGAAGAAGAAGAAGAAGAAGAAGAAGAAGAGAGTAGTAGTAGTAGTTTGGATTTGATATCCCCCTTTATCATTACCCGACGGAGTCTCAAAGCGGCTAACAATCTCCTTTCCCTTCCTCCCCCACAACAAACACTCTGTGAGGTGAGTAGGGCTGAGAGACTTCAGAGAAGTGTGACTAGCCCAAGGTCACCCAGCAGCTGCATGTGGATGAGCAGAGACGCAAACCCGGTTCACCACATTACGGGTCTACTGCTCTTAACCACTACATCACACTGGCTCTCTGGAAGAGGCTCTGCCATAGCTTCAGGATATTTAGATGAGATTAATAATGATGATCAGGATCTTCCACTTTTTAAAAAAAGCAGCTGCAGAGGAAGCCAAATCATACTGGGGCTGTGATGCTGAGGAAGGGTAACCCCCCCCCCTTGCAGGGCACAAAACCACTTCTTGCTTCATGGGAGAAAATAAAAAGGTACTTCTCAGAGTAAATCCTAAAGCCTGAAAGGTGCACTGGCTACTCCTTTTGGCTTGCTGCAACTTAACGAATTCATGGTCCACAAGAAGACCTCTCCTCTTATTCCTTGACTGCTAAGCTTCCTCAGATGTCTTTGGTGAGGTGCTTTGTCAGAAGCTTTTTGAAGTATACTATGGCAAACCGGACAGGCACACCTACAAATCCTTACAGCTTTTTCTACTTTTCTCTCAAAGTTTCCATGTAAGACTTACTCTCTAAAATGATATTTGCAGCAAATTTAAAGATACTGTTGTAGGTGGTGTGTTAAGCCAGTATTTTTGGTACATGAGGTTACTTACACAAAAGGCTTTTAAATCAGTACTTGAATTTTTCTTTTGTTGCTGCTCAGTGATAGTACATTGTCTTCCATTATGTATGTTAGGATCACATTTTAATGGTCTTAACTGTGACCAGATGATTGTTTCTAAACAGAAGGAGTAAAGTCCACCTAAAGGTTTTCATGGTATAAACCCCAGTCTATAGTTGGTAGGTTGATACAGTAGCTGTATAAATATAAAGAGCAGGGACAGGGAGGGCATTAGCAGAAGCCAGTTAATTTTTGTTCTAATTCCTAATTGCAGTTGAGGTGCTTTTTATGTGATAGTTGTGAAATTAAATAAATCAGGTTGCCCTCAAATTCTGGTCCATTTTCCATATAGATGCAAGTGTCCAATCAGATTAATAAAGTAACAATGATAATTTTAGGATTTAGGCATCACCAGTACATCTCTCTCTCTCTCTCTCTCTTATATTAAAAATACTTACCCCTCTTCCTTCCTGGGAGAAGATGCTGCAGTTGAGCTTCCTACAATATTTAAACTAACAATGTTTATTTTCTCCCCACAGAAGTTGCAGAAGTTGAGCTTCCTATAAAGTTTTTGCCTAAGTATCCTGGCCGATATCCTTGTCAGATTCTTCTTCAGTCGAAGTACGATGTCCGACTCTTTCATATAGAATGTGTGGTGAATACAAATACTGCCGAGGCTGAGCTAGAGTTTGTCACTCCAGCATATCAAGCAGTGACTCAAGACATTCCAATAGTATGTCCATTTAGCTTCATCCAAGATTTAAATAAGGCTGGTCACTACTGGGTTAAAACTGCTGACTGAGCAAACACATAAATATGTGTATAAATAGATGGAAAGCAGGGATGAGAGTTCTTCCTGCATTAAGTTAATCTTTACAGGATACAGATTACCTTCTATATCTCTTGGCCACAAATGTATTATTATGCTAAAAATGCTAGAAAAAGATATAGGCTCATCTTTAAAAAAGTTAGCTCAAGGAAGTTATAGAAGGGAAGTTTTCCATCCTTCTCTCTCCCCTGCCCTGCCCTGCAGCCACATGTGCACTCTTCAAGCCTCTCTGGAAAGTTGGGTTGAGTCCTCCTGAGAAATGGGGAGTGTTGAGCTGCAGATGGAGGAGAGAATGCCTCTAAACTGGGCAAACCTCTGATTGATTTGGGGTCATTTATGTTGAGAACCACCCTAAGATCTTCAAATGAAGGGTGGTATGTAAATTTAATAAAATAAATTTTCCTCCAGCAGCCTTCAATATCCTGCATTGTTTAAGAGGGCTCCTTTAACTCCCACCCTCAAGAGGCTTTTCAGAGGACACTGGTGGCTACAGTGGGGAGAAGGAGGGGAAAGCTGTCTTCTGAGAGCTCCCATCAGTTAACATTTCTGATACTAGACGGTACTAGATAACTGTATAGATCATGTGCTTATATTCAAAACCTATATTTCCCATGAGGACTTCTGCTTCACCCCTTTATCCTTAATTACTGATATTCATTGTACCTTTAGATATTTCATTTGGATTTTCTCTTGTTTCAGACTAACATGAGTCAACAAGATTGGAAACTTAAAGCTCATTTAAAAGGATGCTGTTTTTATGGCCCCCCGCTTATATACGTTGCCCCAGGTGAAACAACTCCATACACCCTCATGTTTAAGCCAACTTCCGAATGTGTAATTACGGTAGGAGAACAAAACACATTTTTTTTCTTGTTTGATTAGCTTTTCTACATTTAATGAGAACTGGTATAGCTGTGGAATTTATAAGTTCTTATAATGCAAGGGTATCTATAAACATAATACTAACAGCATAGAAATGACATTGTAAATGTGGTGACTTCAAAACATTTCAAAGTAATGAGAGAATGTGCCCATAAGCAAAAATGAACTAAGCATGTAAAGAGCTGAAGACTTTAAATAATGCCCTCTATAGTTATATCTATGTGTGATTCTTATTGCTACTTTCCATAGTTCTAGTTACAGGTAGGTAACTGTGTTGGTCTGGTGTAGTCGAAACAAAAAATAATAGTAATAAAAAATCCTTCCAGTAGAACCTTAGAGACCAACTAAGTTTGTCATTGGTATGAGCTTTCGTGTGCATGCACACTTCAGATACCTTCAGATACATATAAGGGGTTTGAGGGAAGGATTGGCTAAGGTTAGAGCCTCTGACTGGCTGGATTCAGTCTAGTCGTCCAGTAAAACCCTGGATGCTTGACTTGCCGTGACAGGGTTTGACACATAATGTACATTCCCATGGAGGGTGTTTGGGTATTTCCCAATGGCATTTCATCAGAAGGGGCTGAGGTGAATGAGGAACTCACTCTTGCCCTCCTGCCATGCCAACCTCACTTCCTGCTGTAGTCAGTAAAGATTTGGCTGATCTCACCCAACACCCGCATCCTGTCAAGGTTATTTCACCTCTTTCACAGGGCCACAGATTGCATCTGGCCGGGCAACTTGACACCCACAATGCATCTCACTGCTACTTGTAGATGATAGCTGCCTAGCTATTCATAACTTTTCTAATTTATGCCAGACCAATAAAGTGTTTTGTTAAAAGGAAATAATTTGGACTCCATGCGGCTGATTTATTTAGAATAAGCAGCCAGGTTATTGCATTGTATGATAGTGTATGGTTTGTCTTGTGCAGTGGCAGTAATTGCAAAATGGATATATGGATTGTGAAGAGTGTATATTTGGCTCAGATGCCCTACTGCTTCTGTATTTGTATGCTTACTTTTTATATTTTAATGTTGTTCTTTCTGTCAGGGGCATGTACATGATATGTTTGTTTGCTTATTTAATGAATTTATAGGCCACTAGGGCTATGGCCTGACAAAGTAGTGTATGCAGTAGAGATGATACACAAAAAAGTAAACACATTATGTGGTATAAATCATCATGAAGAAGCACCTTAATTTTGTAAGTATGATGTAATACCGTCCTCCATATATAAAACAAAATTACTCCTAATCATATAGCTGAAAACACATTGAGGAAAGAGATTAAGGAAATATATAGCTGGAAATAGATGTTTAAGGCCCGCTTGAATTCCTGCACTGAAGGAACTAAGCATGAGTCATTCAGTAATAATTAAATGATGGGGCCACCACCAAGAAACCCCTGTACTTACCAAACGAACTGATTTTACCGGTAGGCAAATGAGCAGGACCCCCAAAGCTGGTTGTATTGAACAGACTGGTGCTTTAGATAACTTGTACCCAAGCTGTTAAGAGTTTTAATGGTCAGCACCAGCATTTTGAATTGGGCCTGAAATGGCACTGGTAGCAAATTGAAATGGTGCAACATTGGTATCACATGTTCTGACTTTACAACTTGCATCAAACATCCATGCAACTGTATTCTGCCCTCATTTAAGTTTCTGAATAGTTTTCAAGGCAGCTCTGTGTAATTCTTCATCCCACTAGCACATTCAGGTCTCATTTCGAGTGGACTCTGAAGTTTTGGAGAAATGTTTGCACCCTGCTGAATGTTCATTTCTTTCACTATCATAGGGGAAACTCATTTTGCAAAATGAAGCAGATGGCACAGAACATGTCTTTGTCCTGAAGGGGATTGCAACAAAACCTTTGGCGCTGGATTATCTTGCGATAGAGTGCCGAGTTAGAGAGATTACACAGAAGCTCATAATGGTACCCAATTTTACCAATGAGGAATTGCACTACAAGGTAAAATTGTGCAGGTTTGAATACAGGTTTGAGTGAAAGTAACAATAGTTCTCTGCCTAATGCATGTATTATTATGATTTACTGGAGCATTTGCTATCCCACTCATCATTATGAAGGCTATCTGAGTGGCAGATGATGCTAGAGTCATCTTGTCCTCCCTTCATTTGAAAATGTCATATTCATATTGGAAAGGTTTACCACTGCAAAATTACTAAAAACGAGTGATGTTTAAATTGTTCTTGATGGTTTTCCCCTGCCCAGTGTTATTTTTTTTTTAATACTTCCACCATTACTTTAATTCAGTGAAGTATTACAAGTGAATTGTAAACACCAGTTTTTCCACAACAAATTGAGACCTTCAGCCAACGATATGGCTAGTTAATTCAAACCAGTTGGTGGAGTTCAGATCCTGCTCCTTTGCCGCATGGCCTGGTCCTCCATTCTCCATAGTAGCAGGTTATTTGTTTTATTAATTAATTAATTAATTAACCACCCTATAACCAGAGGTCTCAGGGTGGTTCACCCACATTTTAAAAGGGCATAGGATGTCAATCAAATCAGCCAAAGGCCTGGTTGAAAAGGAACCAGGCTCCTAAAGGTATATAATGAAGGCACCAGGCAAGCTTCCCTGGGGATAACATTCCACAGAGAGGGAGCCACTGCAGAGAAGGCCTGTTCTTGTGTTGCCACCCATCACACCTCTCAAGGAGGAGGCACACATAGAAAGGCCTCAGAAGATGATCCTGTGATCTGGGTAGGTTATATATTTTGTGGTTTTATATTTTGATTGTGTTCTGTGAACCACCCTGAAACATTCACTGCAGAAGGATACCATGGTCGATGGTTTGGAAAGCCGTTGAGAAAAATTAACAGGGATGTGTTTCCCTTGTCTCTCTCTTGACAGGGCAACCAAAGCAGTTTCTGTGCCAAAACTGGGCCTAAACCCTGATTGAAATGGATCCAGAAAATCAGTTTCTTCCCAAAGCACCTGGATCTGGTCTGCAATCACTCGCTCCAGAACTGTGCTCAGGAAAAGGAGATTAGCAACTGGCCAGTAGTTAGTTAGGTTTTCCCGAATCCATGGAAGGTTTCTTAAGTAGTGGTTTCACCACTGCCTCCTTCAAACAGGCAGTGGCCACCCCCTTTTGTAAAAAGGCATTGATCACCTCCCTGGCCCAGCCAGCTGTTCCTTCCCTGCTGATTTTTATCAGCCAAGAGTGGCAAGGGTCTAGAGCGCAAGTGGTTGCCCTGACCTATCCGAGCACCCTGTTCACATCCTCAAGCCTTACCAACTGAAACACATCCAACACAACAGGACTAGACTGTGCTCATGAAATTCATCTGCTGTACCAGCAGAGTCAAGGTCTTGGTGCATGCAAGTGATTTTATCCTCAAAATGCTTTGCAAACAAGTCACAGTGAGCTACATCTGGTTCTACCACCTGCTTTTGGCCAGCCTGTACAACTTGTAAAAGCTTGCTGGGTGAAATAAAGAGGATGCAGTGGAGGAAGCAAAGTATGTCTTCTTTGCTGCCTTCACTGCCACTAGGTAGGCTCAACAATGAGCCCTTACCAGTGTTTGTTTGCATTCATTCAGATCTTTCATCCACTTGCATTCAAGATGTGTTCCAGCTTGTTTCCTAAATTTCTAGGGGAGTCTCTCCTCTGTGCTCCCCCCCCCAAAAAAAATGCTACAGGAGCTGGTTCCATTTATTTCAAAGTGGGTGATGTGTTTAAAGTGGGTTAGTTTTAACTTTGCTTTGCAACTGAAATTGCTTTGGTCACCCTCTGCAGTGACCAGGAGAGAAGCCCTCTTGATTCTCCTGGAGTCTCTCAGTGCCTTTTGATCTCATTGACCATGGCAGCCTTCTGGATAGGTTCTCTGAGTTGGCATGGGGGGGGGCATTTGTTTGGTTCTGCTCTTGTTTGGCTGGCCGATTTCAGAATGAGATGCTGAGGGACCAGCACTTGATCCCTAGGCAATTGAGCTTTGGAAGTCCCACAAGATTCTGTTCTTTCCCTCATGCTGATAATCTGCTCCCTTTGAAATCATTTAACAAATAAAGCAAGAACTACTGGAATGAAATGGAAAAATGTCCCTACCCTTGCACCCTGGCTTTTTCATATATCATTATCATTCTGTTGTTATTCTTTCGTTTTCTTACCTGCACTTCACCACAAAGTGAACTTTTTAAGATCTGGCACATCTCTTTCCCTACTTCTTCCCGTTCTCCTCCTATTTCTGTGGTGAATTAATAAAAACAACTGATATATATATTTCATCCTGTCTGGAAACCATGCCTTTTGGCCTGTTGACATTTGATATGCTGGCATAGTCCTCAACTAAGGTCCCCAGTCTTCTCTACAGAATGAGAGACAATCCTCTGAAGAACCCACCAGAGATCAAAGCATCCTCATGCAAGGTTAAAATATGTGCCCCCCCCCAATATATATGTTTCATGCACTGTCATTCCCAGATCTCCAGCAGGTTAATATGAACAGTATCTGTGCTGTGCATTCACATATTCACCGAGCATTTTCTACTGATGTTTTTATATTGCTTGCTCTTTTCCATTGTTTTCTTTTGTTGCATTGTCTTAATGTGCAGTTTTGTGATAATTATATTGTGCTTTCTTTGACACAATCTGCTCTAAGTGCTTGGAGAAGGATATAAAATTATTATTATTATTATTATTATTAAAAATACATTTATATCCCACCTTTCGTTCAAGAAGCTCAGCGTGGTGTAATGATTCCACCACCCCTCCAATGTATCCTCACAATAACCCTGAGAGAAAGGTTAGGCGGAGAAGACACCACACTGGCTCTTGTACAAATTATAATATTAGACCCCTGTGGTATAGTGCCAGGGTTAAGTGGCTTCCACACAACTTTGTATGTATGCGAAGGAATCTTAAGAGTCTGCCTCAGCACTTTTGCACTTGTGCCCTCTGAAATCAAGTTTGTGTGTGATGCCGGAGCCATTAAAAACAGGCTATGAAACAGAATCATTATTCTGTTATTACTTATTTATGTAGAATATATATATATATATATATATATATATATATATATATATATATATATATATATATATATATATATATATATTATATATATATATATATATATATATATATATATATATATATATATATATATATATATATATATATATATATATATATATATATATATATATATATATATATATATATATATATATATATATATATATATATATATATATATATATATAGAGCACTGCGAAATTCAGACAAGTGTGAATTTTGAAGGATGGTTCTATTTCAGTTCTTCTGTTGCTTCAGAAAGCACAAAGTAGGTAGGTTCCCCTATACATGTGAACCAAATAAAACTTCTCTTCCATCTCTATTCCCTGCTGGAGAGGGGGGAATTTGAATCAGCCTTGTGGAGTGCAGAGGTGATCATTGGTAGGGCAGAGGGGGAGGCTGTTGGCTGGATTGAAAGACTCCATAGGCCAGGACTATTTCTCCTCCCTTATAGCAATAGTCAATTGTGAAATCTCTCTCTTTCCTCTAATCTGTTCAGAACTGGTGATATTATACACACCCTGAAAGAAATTTAATCAGTATACATAATATTTTAGTTGGTTTAAAAATTCTAGAAAATATTGTGAAGCAATATATATATATACTTTTTAAAAAAAAATCCCTCAAACTATTTTTATATTTAATTTTCCTTTTTTGAGTGGCAGCTGATGCCAGTGGTGAGGCGAAGGCCCCCTGTTGTCAACAGCTGCTCTTGGCTGAGCCGGGGGGAATTCGGCTGCTTTCCTCATTGCTGACTGCTAAAAGAAGCAGGCTCTGGTTTCTCCTCCTGTCAGTAGGTGTGTGAAAAGCAGAGGAGATATGCACAAATATTCAATCCCCCTAATGCTTTAAATGTAGTTAAATGTATTGCTGATATTTAACCACACTAGAGCCTTAATGAAATATGAGATTAATGGTTGAACATTATCCCTATTCCCAGGTAGATACCACCCTAATATCTGATTGATTTATTTTATTTTATTTTATCTTTCACTTCACTTCACTTCACTTCACTTCACTTACTCAATCTCACACCAGCACATTCCCCTGCATTTCATCTCATGTTTCCTTCTTAGGCAGAACTGCCTTGTTGACATAGCTCCTAGATGAAGAGGTAACCATTACTCTCCTTCCCCATATCCACAGGGGGTTAGGATGGGGCAGAGATCCTCTGTGCTGGTGGTGGCATCTACTGTCAAGGCAGAAAGCTCCATAGATGTAGTTCCATTGCCAGTGGTAGGCCTCAAAAGGGGTATTCTAGAGACAAGATGATGATGGGGCAGAAACAGCCTTGGATCTGCTGGTTCCAAAGTCTCTTTATTGCTGTGAGAGGCCCCGGATTGGGCTTGTTACCTATGCCAACCAGGAGCTGTGTGGGTAACTGCCTATAACATTTGTTTCAATGGACAGGATTCCCTCCATCCCCACACTCAAAGATGCTGGGGTGAAAAGAAATATATTGCTCATCCCACCTCCCACCCTGGCCAGCACAGCTAGGAGATAGCCTGCCATTTTACACATATTCACCCCTGCTTAAGTGTTTAGCAGTAGTTGGTCAGAAGGAATATTTCAAGGAGTTAATGTACCTTCACTTGATAAATAGTACCAAATTTTAACTTTGATACATTTGAAAGAGCCACAGCAGAAAGTGTTCCCTTCAATCTATCGTCAATTAAGCACTGTAGGAAAGATTAAAAGGAATGCAGTAATATTCGTACTTGAACCTCACTGCTAAGAGCTACATTTTCTACATTATTATGACAGTGCTGCCTTTGCCATTGTTGTTTTGCTGCTGCTTTTTTGTCATACTAGGTATCTTCAGATATTCCAATTGTCAGTGGTGACCCAATTCTCACCGTAGAACCTGGTGACACAGCTGCTTATACTCTGACTGTATTCCCATGGAAACGTGGAAAATTTGAAGGTAGGTTTTAACCTAGTGCTACATTGTAAGTATGGGATAATTACCACATGATTCCACAAGACACAGCTAACTGCTAATGAAATTATGCATCACTGACCTCTGTTTTTTTTCAAAGTATCAATTAGAAAAGTTTTTTCTCCCTCCTCAACAATCACTTTTAAATAACATTGCAATTAAAAATCTAAGCTCAACCTAGATTTATCCTAACTCAAAGGCAATTTGACTTTTCCCTTTCCTGAAGGAATGCTGAACTACTCTAGGATTGTGCCATTTATGCCAATTTGTCTTTGACTATAAGCCAAAGAAAGAAGAGAGCATGCTCAGAGTCAAGGCTTTCTCTGCTGTTTTTGCTACAGTTATCGTAGCCAAAACAACACAATAACCTATTAATGGATGATCCTTCAGCAGCTGAGCATAGGGATTTGTTTTGAGTATCATAACTGAGCTGAGCTCACAGTCCTTCCACACAAAAATCTTATTCCTGGTAGCCCCAAGATTTCCTTACTTGAGCAGTCCTAATTTAGTGAGGAGGCATGGGCGTAGGCAGGGGGGGCAGGAGGAGGCAATTGCCCCCCCAGAAGCAGGGCCGCTGGCCAGCCTGCCCCGCTGCCCGCCGGTGCCGTCTCCCTTCTCCCTGGCTGGCTGTGGGGCGGGCGGAGGAAAAGCCAGGCAACCGCTTTGCACAGCTCTGGGGCTTTCCCTTCAACCTGCCCCGGCGATTGCAGAGGGGAGGAGGGAGTCGGAGCAGCCCGATTTTTGGCTGATCCTGGCTCCCCCCTGGCCCCTGCCGATCGCGGAGGGGGAGGAGGGAGTCGGAGCAGCCCGATTTTTGGCTGATCCTGGCTCCCCCTGGCCCCTGCCGATCGCGGAGGGGGAGGAGGGAGTCGGATCAGCCCAAAATCGGGCTGCTCCGATCCCCTCCTCCCCCTCCGCGATCGCCGGGGCAGGAGGAGGGAAATGGGGCAAGGGAGAAGGGAGCTTTCCTTGCCCCGCTGTGTCCCCTCCCCCCGCCTCTTGGCTCCGCCCCCCTGATTTTCATCCTGGCTACGCCCCTGTGAGGAGGTCTTAATTTGTTCATGCTGTTATGAAACTTGGGAGTCAGAAATCCTTGCCAACCCTACTGCAAGGTATCAAGAGGTCTACCAGTAGTTCCTGATCTACCTTCTGCCCATCTCTTATCTAGTCCAGAACTATCTCCTTCAATTAGCAGGAGTTTCAAACAGAGGTTTCCCCCACTTTTCTATCTGACAACTTTATACTGAATTCTGCAGTGGATTGCATCCAGACTTAGGCATGTTTAGAGTAACAATGAAAAAATGAAAATAGTGGGACTTAAGTAAGCCATGACTAATTTGTTCCACTGATTCCAATTGTCTATGCTGAGCATGACTACATATGGATACAATCTAATAATTTGGCAATATGAAGATTTTAAATATTCTGGCTAAATGTGGCTGGGCAAAGAACTATGAATATGGTTTCTTTTGCATATTGTGTTGTGTCTTTTACTCTGTTATACATGATATTACAGACATAAAGTTATATTCCCCTCTTTTTTGAGTTTTTCATTACTGCTGAAAAGGGAAGCAATACAATATTCAGTTGTATTTGTTTGCTTAAAAATCCCTTTTAAAATTCCAAATTCTTTTGTAATTGATTTTTCATTGTAGTCCTGCTTTCATGTAAAAATTAGTCTATATAGCTTATCTGTAAAAGTCTCCTACCTTCAAACTGGAGCCTAGGTGCTCACTTCCATCTTCTTTAGATTTCAGAATGAGATTTCCAAAAGTTGACATATTCACTAGGGACTTTTCTGTTGCAAAGGGTAAATGGGATTGATTTCTATAAAATTCCTAAATTATACAACAGGGAAAAATAGAAGGTATTAACTTTGCTTAACCACAATTGACAATAGAAAGGTGGGGCAGAATTCACACCGGCGTGGTGCTGAAGGAAGCACAGTCCCCCAATATCTAACTATGTCTAACAGGTTAACAACATTATGTTTACTTTGGGGGTCAGACCTTAAAATTTGAACTGGAAAAGGGATGTCATTTACTGAAAGCTTATTAAGCCATGGTCCGTATTTGAAGGCCCTAATTCCACATATTTCTCCAAAATGAAATATCTAGTACAAAAATTCAATTAAGCTAAAAACATGGATTTTGTCTGATAAGCAGGGTTGTGTGTACACCGCCATGAGGGTATCAGGCCATCTTTTGAAGTGAATGCCTTGATTAATAGAACATCTGGTAACTATTTGTTTCAGGTGTAATTATATTTGCTGCTGAAGATGGAGAACAGCAACAGAAGACAGATGGTGTACAGATCCCTCAGAAATTATCAGGAGCACCACCGAAAAAAGGCAGTGCAGCAAACACTGGTAGGTTTTTTATTATGGGTAATTTCATTATCAGTCTGTATGGATGTTCTATCATCATTCATTTTTCAGTGAAATGCATATTTTATATGCCTTTTTAAATAATGCATACTGCCTGGATGTAAGCTGACTAGTCTTTTGTTGTTTTGAGAAACATACTTATTTAGGTTAAATACAAACTGCTTGTTTGTATTTAAAACACTATTGCCAGTAATCAAACTTAAGGCTTTTTAGACCAAAAAATATATCAGAATAGTATAGGAACCTTTCCATTGAAATTATATTCCATTCAGGGAGCAGTTTAAATTGTCCTCACAACCAGTTTGGAACTATAAATCGTTCTATGCTACGAGTGGAAACCTGGTAATGTTTGTGACTGATCAGTTGAAAATAAATTGCTCTGTGTCATTTTTTTTGGAAGTCACAATCATGCATCTGATAAAGTGGGGTGTGGTTCATGACAGCTTATGACACAATAAATTTGTTACTCTTTAGGGTGCTACATGACCCTTAGTTGTTTTAGCAACCATATGTACGAGTCTTCAGCTCATATTGTGTTGGTGCAAGCTTCATTGAATCATTCAAATGTTTGTTCTAAATCCAAATTCTTTTTGCAACACAGAGTGATAGTTTGTTTTCAATGCATATTTTATAACATTTACCATGTAGTTTTTCACACTGTATAATATTTGTCATCAGTAATTTGTTTTCATATTTTTACAAAACATTCTAAGCAAAGCTCTTTACTATATGTTATTACAGCACATGTTGTTATTTGAGTTTACAGTGCATCTTAAATTTGAATACGTTACTGATGCAATTAGTCACACATTTACTACAACTGTGTTTTGTTCCTTTTACTTTTGCAGTAGATAGAAAAGTATGATTCATATTTCTTGGCCTATAATCATATATTTCTAGTGACCCTGAGAAAATGAAAAACTCGAAGTGCAGACTATTATACAGTGCAGGGAGAGAAGGGGTGAAAGAAAGAATGTAAGGTTGAAATACATAATTGGGGATAAAAGTTATGCAATAGCACTGAGGTGAAACTGGCATAGTAGTTAAAGCAAACTGAGCATGAGTGAATGGGGAAAAGAGAAGGATCTTATTTAAACTATAAGGCTATACCAGAACCTTTACAAAAAAAACCCCAACAAATTGGCGAAGGATTTCATAAGACAAAGACAAAAATGCATTATGTACTGCTGTGATAAATGAGGATCCTATGTTTTGCAAAGGAAAAAGAAGAAGGATATAATGGCTAACAGAAAATGTCTAACTCTCTTTCACCTTTCTGACCACACATTTACTGATGTTGAATGCCAGGGATCAGGCATTCCACATAGGAATATTGTTTCTTAGAGAATATTTTTTAGCAATCATGACTGACAAATATCTGTAGTCTTTCTGAGTTGCTATGATACCACATAAAACATGTACCCCCCCCCTGAAGATAATATAATGAAGGGGACATGATATATTCTTAAAACAAACCTTTTGCAAAGAAAATAATCAAGAATCGCTGATAACTTTTAACAAATTAGATCACTTGGAACTTGGAATCTCCTTGTGTATGTTTCTAGTTTAAGGACCAAAAAGCAAACTTGGATCACAGATTTATCTAGTCCTAGGTTTTATTCGCTAGAATATTTAATCCAGGTTTTCTTTTGAAGACTAAGTTGAAATGTGTACATTTATAATTTCTTTACTACCTGCTGCTTTATTGTGGTCTATCAATTTTTAAAATAATTATGTTGGTCAATTTGTTGGACATTATATTTACTTATATTTAGTGTCATGTGATATATTCCCTCAGAGCATTATTACATTATTAGCAGTTTCTGGGAAATGTTTGAGATTTTATTTTCCAAAAGAATAGTCTAATGAAAACCCATTAATATCAAATGTACATGTAGTATGTGGCTGAGTATGATTTGCCTAATTGCAGCTTTTTGTTCTCTATAATTGCAGGGATGCTTATGTAATTAGGGCTGTCTTATTGTTAATATTAATGGACTTGTTTTAAGGGGTTAGTTCATGTAGGTGATTCAGATTTTAAACTGGAGTGGCATTGCATTATCTCCCTGAGATAATCACACTGAAATTGTTAAAAACAACAACAAGCCACTTGAAACTTATATTAGACAGGCAGAATTAGCTTCTTTTATATACCGGGTAATGATGTGTCCAGTCTAAAACCAGCTAAACATCCAAACAGACTAGTATTTTGAGGTTGATTCACACAAGTCCTAAGAATCTAGTCAGGCCAGTAAACGGATGAATAATCAATAAAGGCATTTTATGTATTTACCATATCCAGTGCCCTAAACCCTTTGCTAAATCATAAATCAGGTCCTCCCTAACAAGAGGGCATGTGTTGCGGTGCGACCTGGCAACCAGACCCTGTGTTGTGGGTGGGAATGTTTGGATAGCCACAACACCCTATTGGAGGTCCCTTGATCCTGGGTGCAATTGGGCCATAGGGATGCCAGTCAATGTGATCAAGGAACCTCTATTTAAGCCCATGCACGTGTCCCTGAGCATCCTCTTTGGGGCTCTGCATTGGAACACCCGCCCACCTCTCCCTATATTTAGGACTTGCGCTTGACCTTGCTATGCCATCGTGTCTCGCCTGTCGTTGGGACAGGGGCACGGCAGGAATTTTCCCCACTTGGCTGATTGGCTGGTGCCACTTGGGTTTCGCCTGCCGTGTAGCAAATCGTCACAACTTGTAAGGTTGCGGATAGGCTCTGGTTCAGGTGATAGGGGTGGCAGGATGCCTAGCCATCCCTATGCATTGGGTATTCTGATAAAGGAATCCACGGACTCATGGTTGGTCTTCCCTGTGAGGGGTTGTGCCTGGAGCCTTGAGTCCAGGGGACATATGGGTGGAGGCCTAGCAGGGCTCCTGCTTGCCACTGTCCCAGGTGTTCACCTGAGGCTGACCTATGGTTGATGCCCAGGGTCAGCGCTGCCTGCAAGGGTACAGGGAGCTAGTCGAACCAGAGCCTCTATTATTTGCTATTTTTGGATACAGCTTGCCAAACCAGAAGAAAATCACATAAGGTGCACACTTGCTGGTCCACATTTTTCCAATTTACTTTTTAATTGGGCTATGATTTTTTTTAATACCTCTTGCCTAAAATCAAGTGGTGTTATTTCCACTTAGTTTCCTTCACCCATCTAACCAACTCTCTGTTAACAAAGGCATGATTTATTTTTACCAAATACATATTTTCTCCAATTTAGCTTGCATTATTCTATAGTTTGTACAGCTTTCCTCTGGCTCGTTTTCAGTACTTTAGTCAACAATATATTTCCTGTAACTTACATGACCCACATACTGACCTGAAAAAATTACTAATTCCTATTGCCTATGTATTTTCACGTGGGTGGGTGTGAAATGGTAGAATCTAGAATAATAGATCACACTGAGTGAAAAACAGAAGCTTATTCCATTTATATTCAAAAGCTTCTTTTGCTCCCTGCTGTGTAAGATGTTTTGTTGTTGCATTCTCAACAGTATACTTGATAAACATGTAGAGTCTGGCTGACTACTGTGGGAAACAGAACAGTAGATCAGCAGACTGTGGTCTGATACTGCAAGGCATCTCTCCTTTTCCAGTTAAATATAAATGCCATACAAAGTGTGTGTGTGTGTGTGTGTGTGTGTGTCAGTGTCACATTCTGAAATAAATACATTAGATATAATTACCATTAAAAATGTTTTTTTAAATTTTGGATTAAACAAGAGAATGTTACTTTTGGTGTAGCTCCAAGCCACAAACATAAGGGGATTCGGGGATTCTTACGTTTTTAATCAAGAAACATTGATATATGAATAGCATAATTTGCAGAGGTTGTTGCCTAAAAATTTGTGTGACTTTAACCCTGACTTCTCAACATATTTAAGCAACAATACTGAAGCTATGTAAAATTATCTGATGCAAAATAATTTATAGAAGTTAGGGAACTGGAACCTCCAAACTAAAAGTGATGGCACAATGCTTTGAGGCGGATTAAAAAGAAAGAAAACCCACAACGACACAACGATCTCAGTTTTCTATGGAGTACATGTTTAGAAGATTTTGTTAAGAGGTTCTAAAGATTTCAGCCTTTTAATGTTTGTTTCCCAAGGACTGCAACTGCATGTCACGAACAAAATTTTAGATTACTAATATCCAGTTAATGGAGTGATAGGGAGAATTGCTAGAGTTATAAATGTGGCAAGAAATGGGTCCAGTTCCCATACGTAATCTTATACCCTGCCTGTCCTTGACAGCAGACCTAGGGGGAAGGAGGTTGTAACTTCTTTGTTTCTGGTAGAGTAGTGGGGACAAGGAGTCTAAATTGGCCTTGCCTGCTGGGCTTTTAACTCACTTTTTACAACCCCAGCAAGTACCTCACCCATCTTAGAACTTCCATGAGACAGGTGGAGCCTGAGCCATGGGCAGTGCCATCCGCTGGTCTTACCTGATGTTGCTCCTCTCCCTGTTGCTGGGGAAACGGAAGTGGCTAATCAAAGGTTGTCTTGGGGCTTTCTCTGACCCTCAGCTGCTCTGCTCCTGGCAACAGCAAACCCATACCTTGAGCAACTCTCTCCAGATGGTGAGAAAAGTATTAATGGATTCTCCATGGGCAAATGACTTTGTTTAAAGGAGGTTGACAAAACCCTTGGCTTTTTGTATTGTACTCGAAATGTAAGTGAAAAATGCATCTCAAATACATGGCTATGTAAATAAATGACATTAGGTTCTTGAACATTTCCATCATTAAACTGTTTTGAATGTCAGTCTATTTTAGCCAGTATCCAAATAATCAGGAAATTACTTCAGTGAGACCAGGGATACCTCAGAGTTGTTTGCCTTGAACTGTAGCCTCTTGACCCTCTCTGTCACCTGGTAAACTTAATATTTCAGGGTGAGTGTGGGTGTCATTTTTTAAAAATACAACAATTTCACAGAGCTAGTTCAAGGCTTTGCATGCCCCTAAGTTGCAATTTGGATCCAAGGCTATAGAATTTAGGTATTAAGGGGCATAAGTGCTTTCCATACAGGAAATGATTTCATGTCTGCATTAAGTCTTCAGTTAATACTCAAGATTCATTGTGTTTCCTCCCCCCCTGCCCTCCTTGTTTCTTGACCTGTTTAGGACAAAGTCCACCATACAGCAAAGTCTGGTTTTCCCTGGAAATAAATTGTATACCTGCTGCACCAGAAAAAACTATACATGTTGAATGTGCTGTTCTGGTAAGATTACTTTCACTTATGGCCCAAAGAGATCTCTTAGCTGTGTATTTGGATAGGTTCATGTGATAATTTACATGCTCTCTTGGCTCTTGTCCTCCCTGGCTATGAAATATCTTGCAAGAAGGGACTGACTGGGTGGGTCCAGGGGATGGTTAATGCCTTCTTGTAGGGGGAGTTGATGCCCAGCACATTGAAGGAGGGGGTTGTAAAATGTACTGTAGAAGCCGTGCATTGGAAACTATAGCTAAAGTCAGTTTGGTGTAATCTGAAACTTGTCCGTGCTTATACTTGGGGTTTTTCTATACAAAGTTGTGCTTTCTTCTCCAGAGCACACTGGTTTAAGGTATGCGTATTACTTTGTAAGAACAAAAAACTTTAAATTACATACTGTATACACATTTTGAACAACACCATTGTTTCTCTCTGTGTGTTGCTCCCCTTTTAAAAGCTCTTCTTGCAGAGTATATGACCTAGTCCTGATTTTCAGTACAAATTGATTTGCCCCAAATTTAGAAACGAGGGAGAAAATTTTGAAGTCAACGTACAGTGAATGCCTTCCTAAAAGATATCAGATCCAGGAAAAATGCTCAAATTTAAGGAGGTAGTTTCTGTATGAAAAGAGTGGAAGAGAACAATTGTTAATGAGAATAATATTAAATGTGACTTGGTGTTTATCTGAAATCAAAACTCACAGTGGAACGTACTACAGTGTTCAGAATTGGGAAACCACAGGTCATAAACCCAATAATCCTGCTAAATGAGATCATGGTGTTCTGCAGAACTCCAGTGATGGCATGCTTTTAAAGAGCTGTGTTGGTGTGTCTGTGCCTTCGATAGCAGCCAGATTTTTATCGGACAGCATAAAAATAGCTGACAGATTATTTGACAGTTTTCTGTTTTACAGGTATTTTCCAATTATGGCTTTATTTCGGCAGGTTTAAGTCATTAATGCATTATGGAAAGTTAGTATCTGTTTATATAAGCTGCCTAGCAGCCCACATCTGCAGCTGAAACAGAAAGGTGTTTGTTTTAATATGCAAACCATTGCACTCTCTTTGACAGTAAGAGAAAATAGAACAGCTATTCAGGAAGAAATGGAAAAAACAAAACAAAAGTACCTACTTCCTATGTGCAATTTTGAAAACATTCTCTAAGAATGTATGTCGTTCTTGAAATGTGCTGTTAAAATATTAATAATAAGTGAGCATGCTGTGCATGAAAAAACAAACAAAATGTGTTTGTTGAGAGGATGTTCAAATGTGCTTAACTTTTGAAAATGAGGAGTGCAAATTTCAGTAAGGGCCAATTTCCATTTAATTTCTCTGCATACAAGCTCACATTGTGGGGAGGGCTGCATTTTGCATGGTAAAATACTGTGTAGGGATAGCCATACCAATATATTTTCTTAACACCATGTTTCTGCTTTCTGACGTGTGTACTGAGATAATGGGTTGGTTAATACCAATTACAAAAAAGACCACTCTAGTAAATAAGCATTGGAATGGCATGCACAAAACAACAATTGAAACCCAACAAAACCTTCTCTGTTACTGAGCTAACTTTTGGGAAACAAATCTATGTGCTTGTAAATATGATTACCCCAGAAGGAATGTAAGGAAAGTTTGGTCAAGAAATTCTCCTCATGCCCGAAGTAGGCTTGAATGTCTGTCTTGAGGGAAGAAATATTTGTCTGGAGTTTGAGAAGCAGAATCATGACCATGCTGTAGTT
The DNA here is from genome assembly GCF_963506605.1 of Zootoca vivipara. NCBI lineage: Eukaryota > Metazoa > Chordata > Lepidosauria > Squamata > Lacertidae > Zootoca > Zootoca vivipara. The sequence goes on along the minus strand of NC_083279.1, from coordinate 44,275,999 downwards.
GAGCTAAGACCCCAGTGTGGATAAAGTACACGATCTGTTATTGGTTGTGGCTAGCAGCACTGAATGATCTGTGCCCCAGTAAGACTTGGGATTGTGTCATCCTCTAAAACAATGGAAAACTGATTTTGCAGGAGTTTGCTCCATCGTTTACCAATACATTTACCAATACATAATTGAATTGTAATGAGGAAAAGTAGAATGCAGAAAAGTAGAGATAATTAATGGGGGTTTCAAAGGAGCCTGTAGTAGCCAGTGCTAGAGGCAACTCACTTCTTTGCTTAATATTATTTTTGCTTAGTTTCAAGTTTAGCTAATAGATTTTTGCATGTTCTGAGGCTTCTCAAGGCCTGCTTGCCTTTTTGCCATCTTTTTAAGAGGATAAATTTCTTGCTTTGAATAGGTCCCGTTTTCTGTTTTTTAGGCTGCTGTTGGCCACTTTCTCTGAACCAGCCTTCTTGGGCCTGAACAGTTTATTTATATGGTTCCATCCCCTTTCTGCCCCTTCTTTTCTGTTTATTTCCTTGTGTGTTTCAGAATTCACTATTTCAATTTTAAACTCCCTCCCCATTTCCCCCTGAATTCATTTCCTGTTTGGCCCGTTCTGGATCCTATACACTAGATCCTGGATTCATCTTTCTCAGTTTCTCACCTTACTCCCCCTTGAATTATGATTTAGCTCCATATACTCTGCTCTGTAGCTTTTGTAGCAGAATTTTATTGTGTGGCCATAGGTTGTAAAAACAACATGAAATTTAAATGGTTATATAAATCATTTTGTAGTTTAGCAGCCTTGGCAGGGTAGCCAACAGCCCTGAGGGTCTCAGAGTCTACTTGCTTTATTAAATCCTTCTTGCCTCCAAAATAATTCAGTATATACTGGATTGGATCTGAACAAAATACTTTTTTTATTTTATTCCAGTAGCACCTTAGAGACCAACTAAGTTTGTCATTGGTATGAGCTTTCGTGTGCATGCACACTTCTTCAGATACACTGAAACAGAAGTCACCAGACCCTTATATATAGTGAGTAATACCCTCCCCATCTTCTCACTATATATAAGGGTCTGGTGACTTCTGCTTTAGTGTATCTGAAGAAGTGTGCATACACACGAAAGCTCATACCAATGACAAATTTAGGTGGTCTCTAAGGTGCTACTGGAAGGATTTTTTTATTTTGTTTCGACTACTGTAGATCAACACGGCTACCTACCTGTAACTGGATTGGATCTGGTGTACCTTTTGAGAATTTAAGAGTTCCTACTGTTTATTAAAGTGACTCTGATCCATTGGAAGCTCCCTCTGGTGGAAGATGCAGGAACAGTGGCTTATCTTGACTTCCCTCCTTCCCCCTACAGCCTCTGGGGCAGAGCTTTCCAAACTGTGTGTCATAACATGCAACACATCGACTGCAATGTGTAGGTGTGTTGTGAAAACATTCCCCATGTTCCTCCCGGGGCTGGAAAAGGGTTAGTTTAACCTCCAGTTTGCTAGTAAAACTGAATTACTGTGTCGTGAAATGACACATGTCTAAAAAGTGTGTCATCAACATGGAAGAGTTTGGAAAGCTCTCCTCTAGGAAAGCTCTGCTTCGCATGACGTTAGTCAGGGACTTAGGTAATAGTTCTGAAGTTCCTCCCTGGCTCACTGTCACCTCAGCTCCTTTCATCCTGGGGAAGATGGGTGGGCCTGTCGCCTGAGGGCCAGCCAAGAGCCCATATTTTTCACGTGGTTGTCCATCTGCAAATTGTGCCTTGGAAATCAAGGCATTTATAAGAGCAGTGGACTACTGGCATCCTTCCCAATCATTTTCTGTTTCTTAACAATTTAAAAACAGTCAATTTGCGCTGCCCCTTCTTCTTCTTCTTTTCCATTTAGTTTGCAAACTTTTACGAGAGGTCAGTACAGGATCATTTCCCTTTCCCTTGGATGATTGGTGAAGCTTTTGGTGTGATTTATTTATCTATTTCTTCATTTATTTCTGTTTTCAGCAAACAACAGCTACTTGATTTATTTGTCCATCAATTCATTTGTTTTCTCTTCTTTTCCCTTTAGACTATACAAGGTTCTCTTGGAGAATCCCCCACCTCCACCCTCCATGCTGTGTTTGTTTTTAATGCTTTTTATTCATTTCCAATTGTCCCCCCCCCCCGTTTTAGTCTGCTGGTTCAAAGTTTTATCCTCTGCTCTTCAGCTCTAGGCTATCTGCGATTTTATTGTGTTGAATTCTTTCAGTGCGGTATTATTAATATTATTAGTTTTCTCTACTCCCCCCTTCTAGGTCTGGTGTCCCCCCCCCCCCCGCGCGCGCTGAGCCTTACAAGGGGATGTACATGCAGCACTGAAACTTGCTAAGGGATGGACATGTTAAATCAGGCACCCCCAAACTTGGCCCTCCAGATGTTTTGGGACTACAACTCCCATCATCCCTAACTAACAGGACCAGTGGTCAGGGATGATGGAAATTGTAGTCCAAAAACATCTGGAGGGCCGAGTTTGGGGATGCCTGTGTTAAATCATCTGTTTAAGAATTTTTTTCTTGCTGGGTTGGGCTAATTGTTACTTAATAAATTGGTTTCACATTAAATTAAGTGACAGTCCTACTGATAACTTTATAAATGTACACCTATTCAATATAGTTTCAGAGCATATCATTATGGATGTAGAGAAACTAATAATGTTTATTTTTGTCAATTTAAATGAGAGGACATTTTCTCATAAACTTCAAACTGAGTTGGCATATTTATAATAATAATGTTTCTGAAATCGGAGTTGAGAACCACATCTTAAAGGTGGATTTTAATTTGTAGAAAATTGTGCACTTCACAACACCTGGCAGTGTTCTGTGAAACAACAATGGCTGATGAGGAAATATCTCAACTTTGAGAAGGCTGCTGTTAATCATTCTAACTAAAAGCTCTGTATAGCAAATAAATCAGATCAGATCATAAGAAGTAAGTATCAAAAGGAGAATAAACAGCTATGTCTAGTGTGAAAATATTTGATATGTACACAGTGACTGCAAAATACTACATTAATCAATTCTCTGGTGCATCACTAGGTGGCTAGCGTAGATCATAAAATATCTACTGTCTTCAAATAAACCTAGGAAGACTGAAAAATGGTCAGCAGAGGGCTATTCATTGAATGGCTAGACATGTGTTAATGTTCATGAAAATGAGTTGCCTATCATGTCAAATAGCAGAACATTTTTTTGTTAATTTGTCATTAGCTCAGTACTTTCTGTAAGCTTTAAACATAAAACCATCCCATTGAATATTATAGGCCTAATGCCAAATGCATAAATTAATGCAGTTGAAAGTTGATTTAAAACAGTAGTAGTGACTATTCAATAAAACCGGGTGTGTGTTGAAATGCTATCTGAAACTCAACAACTAATTTGCTGAATAAGATGTTGAAATGGAGACAAGTTTTGTTTCACTGGCGTAAATGTGCAGTAACTCTCTTTCAGTGTCTGGAACTGCTCTGGGCTTATGCATTTTTTCTGAGAGCTAAATTAAATGCATCATAAGGTTTAAAACAACTAGGGCTGGGTGGGAGATAAAGCTAGGGAAATAACAGTTTGTTTTTTGAAGGGAAAAAATCATCATCATTGTGTTTGCTCAGCAGGAGTTCTTAATATGAGGCAAACATCTACAGTTTGGTTATTCAGCAAATTTCCTGTTGTTGGAAGCAGATTTTGACATACGATTTTTCAAAAAGTTGCTTGGATTTTACCACATTTCTTTACGTTAGTACAAAGTTAATTACTATAGCAATATAAAATGTTGTTGCAGCATTGTGCAGGTGCCATGGAAAACCAAGCATTGAAACTGCTAACTAGGGAAAGAAGAACTCTGAGGCAAGAAGTTGACCTGGCTTAGATGAACTTTTGCTCCTTTTCACCCCTGTAATTCTATGGCCTTCACTACTTCTTGGTAATTGAATGATACTTTATTGCAGGCATCCCCAAACTGCAGCCCTCCAGATGTTTTGGCCTACAACTCCCATGATCCCTAGCTAACAGGACCAGTCTTGGGGAAGATGGGAATTGTAGTCCAAAACATCTGGAGGACCGAAGTTTGGGGATGCCTGCTTTATTGCAACAAGGCCTCAAACCAAAATACGTATTTATTTTATTAGATATATCTATAACCTAGATTCCTTAGTTATTTTAAATATAATTTTGTAGTACCCTGTTTTACAGGCTTTCTTTTAGGACAATGACTGTGTGTGTGTGTGTGTGTGTGTGTGTGTGTGTAAAGAGACAGTTCAAGAGTCCTTTGCAACGTACACATTTGAAGATATGTGTTCAATTCAATGATATTTCTAAAAATTCTGTATTTCACTTCATCTGTTATTTAAAAAACACACTTGTGAATAAGTTTGCAGCGTATTATGTTTTAAGTGGCTCAGAGTAATATGTTGAGTGCTTTCTAGTGTTTCCCCACACAAACTTCTGTAGTTTAGATAACAACCAGTAGAATTTAAACTACAATACTAACACTGTAACAACTTTGCATGGAATCTTTGCAATTAAGCCCTAAGGGGCAAGAATGCATAGGAAAAGGTCTCTGCTTTCCAAATGTTGGGGAAATATTCCATATAAAATTTAATAGGAGTTCAATTAAACATGCTAAATGAGGACCACTTACGAAGGAGCTGAATGTTGGCAGATGCAGAGATGTTAACAATTTGTGTAGACCACACTTTCTTTGTGAAGCAGTTCTTTAATTAATATATGCAGAAAACTGCAGCATTCTGAAATTCTATAATTAGTTAAAAAGTGGAAGAAAATGTGAGACAGCTTTGCTACTTTCCCGACACATTTTTCCTGAGCCAATTATCTTATCACTTGGTTTATTTATTGATAGCTGAAAAATATTAAAGCTATAAGCATGCAGCTTAAAACCCCAAAGGGTGCAGAGCAGTGTGAAAAAATGTCTAAGATAGGGTTGCCATACGTCCAGAATTTCCCAGACATATCTGGAATACTGGAGTCAGGCGGAAATCGCAAAAATGGCTGGGAAAATCCGAACATATGGCAACCCATGTCGGCAGTGTCGTTTTTGGCAATTTCCCTTAAAAATAGCTCAAAAACTTATTTTTTTGCAAATTTGCCAAACATTTTGTGAATTTTTGAGCAAAACTTAAAAAAGTTCAACTGTTCTGTCTGGATTTTCACTGTCTGAAATATGGCAACCCTATCTAAGAGCTCCCTCTGGACCTAGCCAGAGACCCATCAAGCAGGCATTCCTGTTTGGAAACCCACAAGTAGGATACAAAGGCAACAATCTTTTCTCAACATTTCCACCCTTCTCCAGCACCTAGTATCCCTAGTATTCATCAAGAGCTTCCAGGTGCATTAGCTAAAACCCCTGACAAGTACGATATTTTCAAGCTTCACTCAACAATCCCAGTAGCACGGTTGAAATTTGTCTGCTTTGCTTTGTTTATGATTAGTACACCGTTTCATTGAATAAGTACTGAAAACATTGTTTTTCATGGGCTTTGTTTTTCATTGGCTACAATGTGGCAGGGAGATTATGTGCAGCAGATCCAGGCTGGCATAGAACTCCTGGGTTCTCCTCAGCAAATGAAAGGGCCTTGGGTTCAGTGAATCCATTACTGTCTCTATTCTCCCCATCCCCCAGAATGCTCATTTCAGGGACATAATAATAATAAATAATAATAATAATAATAATAATAATAATAATAATAATAATAATAATTTATTTGTACCCTGCCCATCTGGCTGAGTCTCCCCAGCCACTATGGGTGGCTCCCAATCGAGTATTAAAACAGTATAGCATTAAATATTAAAAGCTTCCCTAAACAGGGCTGCCTTCAGATGTCTTTTAAAAATAGGATACTGTAATCCACTTTCCATTACTTTCAATGGGAAAGTTCGCTTCAGGTTAAGCACGCTTCAGGTTAAGTATAGACTTCTAGAACCAATTGTGTTTGTAAACCGAGGTACCACTGTAAATTATTTCTAAAAATATGTATGGTATCAGATTATTCTAATTTCTGTGAGGACAAGCGAGTCCTAGGTTACAAACTGAACTCTCTCCAATGCAAGAACAAGAACAAGATACATTTCTTGCTTTAGGAGGTGCTGTTGTCACCAGAAAAGAAAAAGGTTTCACTTTTGTTTTTGCATGCATGTGGTATGCATTGGTTCTGTTCCTCTTCACTAGGCCTCAAAGCACTGGAAGAAAATATAGAGCAACAAAAAGGGCCTGAAAGTATATGTGCTGTCGTGGCAATCAGAAAAGTGTTATGAAAGAAAAAAAGAAATGAAAATATTTTAAACATTATGTGAGGGACAGGGACTATCGCGAAGTCCCTCCCCTCCTGAGTTCCAGCCCAGCCCAGAGCCCGGCTGAAAGCAGGGAAAGCTCCAGCTCAAGTGGGGAAACAGGAAGTGGTGTCCAAGGCTCTAGCAGGGTAGAGGAGCCATCGTCCCAGGTGGGACAGGAAGGAGGAAGAAAGGGGGGCAGACCCATCCCCCCAACTCCGGAATTGCGCAAAAAGCATAGGGGAAAGAGGATGGGTCTCCCCAAGTTGTTATGCTGGCGAAAGACGCGCCAAACGCCATTCGGAGGTACTGATTCAAGCTGAAAAGATGTGTCTCTGTAAATAGCTCTACCTTTAGCACTGTAAATACGCAGCACCAATAAAAAGATAAAATGCAGAGCGGTGTAGAGTCGTTACTCTGAAGTAGTCCCATCCGGCCACTGTGACAGCTACCTCCGAATCTTTTTTTGGGCTACTTTGGAGTTGCCGGGATGAGCGCGCCAGAAGCGGAGAAATGGCGGCAGATTGCGGAGAAAGCCCAGCAGGACCTGCAGCAACTGGCGTTGCAGGCACAGGGGGAATTAAAGGCGGCTAAGCAAGAAACGGAGAAAGTCAAAGAGGACAGGCACAACCTTGCTGAACAGGTGAGAGCACTTCAGGAGAAAGAGCAGCAGTTAAGGGCGGTAGCCGTGGACCTCCAAAACAAGTTGGATGCAGAGAAAAACAAGGGAGGAGGGGGAGCCCAACTCCAAGTGCTGCCAGGAAGGAGAGCAGGGACCCTAGTAAGCAAGTTCAATGGAGACCCGAGGGAATATCATGGCTTTGAGACTGAGATCGTGTATGCTCTTGAGCTGCACCATGATGAGTTCCCTGATGATGGGCACAGAGTAGCGTTTATTGTGGAACACCTTACCGGGGCAGCCAGGGAGTGGCTTAGACTGTTAATCGCGACAAAAAATCCTTGCATGAAGAATGTCAAACTATTTTTAGAGGCTTTAAAAACCATGTATGCGTCTGATAGCCATATGGACCAGACCAAAGAGGAACTGCATAATTTACGACAAAGAACAATGACAGTTCGTGAATATTGGTCAAGATTCACCATGCTGGTGCACAGACTGGGGTGGGAACTGCACTCGCCTCCGATGGAAGCGGCGTTCTACCTGGGGTTGAATGAGGATGTGAAAGATGAGCTCTCGAGAGGTCCAAAGCCCAGTAATATGGATCAGCTGAGCAAAGCGGCTCTGGCGATGGGGGTGAGACAGGAATCCCGGTGGAACGACAAGCAAGCAACGCGTGCAAAGCGGGCTTGGTTCCCACGGTCGCAGGAGAAGCCACTCCCCCAACAGCCATCTCACGCCATGCCAGGGGCCAGCCAAGACCAGGAACCCATGCAAATTGATAGCGCGCGCGCGGGGGCTTTTCAAACCCCAGCGGCGCCAAGACGCAAGGAGGGAAGAGGCGGGAATTGCTTTCTCTGCAACTCCCCTCAGCATCTCGTCAGAGACTGCCCACATCGCAGGGAATGGCAAGGAAAGGCGGGAACGGTTGTGCCCTCCCCCACTGACGCAGCACCACAGCAGGGAAACGAGACAGCCTGGCTGCAGGAGACAAGGGGCAGCAGCCAGGCGCAATCGGCAAACAACAGCCCCAACCCACCCACCCGCACAGCGAGGAACAGCGCCAGCCCACCCCCCCCCCAGAGCAGGGGTGGTTCTAGAAGTGACGCTAACGCTCCCTAATGGGTATCCCCTGACGGTCCTCGCGTTAATCGATTCGGGGGCGTCGGCCAACTTCTTTTCGAGAAACTTTGCAGAAGCGCACCAGATCCAACGTCTGCAGCTGGATTTTCCCCTGCACGTCTCCACCATTGACGGCAGGGAGTTGCTGGGAGGGGCCATCACCCACCAGACCCCCCCCCATGAGAATGACGGTGGGGCGACACTCAGAGACACTGGCATTCAACGTCACCACCATCTCAGACCCCCCCCATCGTCTTGGGCATGAGCTGGCTGGCGCGCCATGACCCATCCATCAGTTGGCACCAGAGATGCATCACGTTTGGATCGGACTTTTGTCTGGAACATTGCATGCAGCACCAACCAGGGGAGGGGCCTCCAATAGCCACGGTGGCCACCATGCACGTCAAGGGGGGTGAGGCGATACCCAAGCCGTACTGGGACCTGCAGGAGGTCTTCAGTGAAGCGGAATCCGACCACCTGCCCCCGCACAGGTCGTTTGACTGCCAGATCAACCTGGTGCCGGGGGCCACGCTACCCCCAGCCAAGCTGTACTCCATGTCAGATCAGGAGCTGGAGGATCTGCGTGCGTTTATAGACAAGAACCTCAAGAGGGGGTTCATCAGAGAAAGCAAGGAAGCAGGGGGCAGCCCGGTCTTCTGGGTGGACAAGAAAGACACGCAACAGCGCCGTCTGGTGGTGGATTTCAGGCGCCTGAACAACATGACAGAACCGGTGGCTTTCCCAATGCCCAGAGTGGACGATCTGCTGACAGCGGCACGCAGGGGCAAGATCTTCACCAAGCTCGACCTGAGGGGGGCGTACAACTTGATCAGAATCCGGGAAGGCGATGAGTGGAAGACCACGATGTTCACGCCTCTGGGCTCTTTTGAATATCTGGTGATGCCCTTCGGTTTGCAAGGGGGCTCAGCATGCTTCCAGGCCTTCATGCACCACGTCCTGGGGTCCCTCCTCTTCAAGAAATGCCTGGTCTTCCTGGATGACATCCTTATTTACTCCAATGACCCAGAGCAGCATGTGAAGGATGTCAGGGAGGTGTTGCAGCGCCTGAAGGAGCACCACCTGTATGTGAAGCTGGAGAAGTGTAAGTTTCACACCAAAGAGGTGGACTTCCTGGGCTACAAACTGTCAGACAAGGGGCTAGCGATGGACAAGGACAAGGTGCAGGCCATCCTGGACTGGCACAGCCCCAGGACGCGCAAAGATGCCCAACGCCTACTAGGCTTCGCCAACTTCTACAGGAAGTTCATCAAGAACTTCTCGCGGGTAACGGCTCCCATCACTGACTGCCTGAGAGGCAAGCAGAAGTTCAGGTGGACACAGGAGGCGCAAGCAGCGTTCGAAAGCCTCAAGAGGGTGTTCGCTTCAGACCAGAACCTGTTCCACGTGGTGCAGGATGCGCCCCTACGCGTTGAGACCGATGCTTCAGACAGAGATTTGGGAGTGATCCTGTTGCAACTGGATGCCAACAGAGAGTGGAGACCCTGTGCCTTTTTCTCTAGAAAGCTGACACAGCCAGAACACAACTACACGGTGTTTGATAAGGAACTTCTCGCGATCCATTCTGCGTTTAAACACTGGAGACATTTCCTGGTGGGCGCCAAGCACCCCATTCAGGTGTGCACGGACCACAAGAACCTGGAGTTCTGGAGAACAGCCAGGGTGCTCAACCAGCGGCAGATACGGTGGGCAGAGTTCTTCTCGCACTTCAACTTCTCCATCCACTACATACCGGGGGAGCAGAACGTCAGGGCGGATGCCCTATCCCGCAAGCCGGAGTACATGGAGGAGGAGTTGCCACCGGCACCCCGACACATTTTCCCCCCATCAGCATGGTCCTGCGGAGCAGCAGTGGTGAGCGAGGCAGAACTCACAGCACTGACGGCAGCAGATGAGTTTGCCACCCGCATCTTCAGAGAGCTGCGAGGGGGGAGGGAGCAGGCAAAGGACTTTGCAGCACGCGGGGGGGTCCTTTTTTACAGGGGAGCCCTGTATCTGCCCACCAACCAGCTCAGAGGTAAGGTCCTCAAGCAGATGCACGACAACCCGACGGCGGGTCATTTTGGAAGGGACAAAACCACTCACCTAGTCATGAGACACTTCTGGTGGCCAGGGGTGCGGGAAGATGTTCGGGACTATGTAAGGGGCTGTGACGCCTGCCAGCGAGCAAAGGTGGTCAGAGCACCACCAGCAGGGTTGCTGGAGCCATTAGCCACACCGCACAGGCCGTGGGAAGTAGTGTCCATGGACTTCATCACCGACCTGCCATCGTCCAGGGGCAAGACTGCAGTGTTGGTGGTGGTGGACCTCATGTCCAAAATGTGCCATTTTATACCGTGTGCCAGGGCGGTCTCTGCAGAAGAGACGGCCAAACTGTTTGTTGACCACATATTCAGACTGCATGGATTACCTTTGAGAGTTATTTCGGATCGAGGCCGCCAATTTGTTTCCAGGTTCTGGAGGCGGCTCATGAACCTCCTGCAGGTGGAGGTCAGCTTGTCGACAGCTCGGCACCCGCAGACCAATGGACAGGCGGAGAGGGTCAACGCCATTCTGCAGCAGTACCTGAGATGCTACGTCAGCCAGAGGCAAACGGACTGGGTGGATCGCCTGCCACTAGCAGAATTTGCCTACAACAATGCGGTGCACGTCTCCACAGGGGTGTCGTCCTTTAAGGCCAACTACGGGCGCGACCTCAGATCTTTCCCGGAGAGGGAGGGGGAGGAGGAGGAGGAGGGCCCACAGGCAGAGGATTGGGCAGAGGACCTGGAGACGGTGCACCAGCAGCTCAGAGAACACTTAGAGAGAGCCAAGGAAGCGTACAGGAAGGGGGCAGATCGCCACAGGCGACAAGGGGAGGTCATCAGGGTGGGGGACAAAGTTTGGTTGTCCTCGGAGGGCCTTCCCACCAGAGGGAGGTGCAAAAAGCTGGCACCCAGACGGCTGGGCCCCTTTACAGTCACGCAACAGGTAAACCCGGTGGCATTCAGGCTGGCACTGCCAGAGGACATGAGGGTGCACCCAGTGTTTCATAGATCGCTGCTGTCGCCGTACAGGGAAAGTAGCAGGTTCCGAGGCAGCGAACAGCCCCCCGAGGGAGGGGGGGAGAGAGGAGGCAGGGAGCCACTCAATGAAGCAATGGCCATACTTGATTCACGAAGGGGGGTGGGGGGCCTGGAGTACCTCATGGCATGGGAGGATGCCCCGCCATCCCAGAATGAATGGGTCCCAGCCACTCAGATACGGGAAGAATTCTTGGTGGAAGAATTCCACGCCCTCTTCCCACACAGGCCCAAACCCTGGCACATGGAAAGGGAGGGGGAGGGAGAAGGGGAGGAGGTCGCAGAGAGCAGTTCGCCATGGAGATGGGAAGCGGAGTTTGAGGACCCGGAGGAAGAGGTGTGGGCGTCTCCGCGGTCCACCCGGTCAGAGGAAGAGGTGGACTGGCAGCAGATTTTCACCCCCACCAGCTCTGAGGCCACGGACTTTTTGGGATTTCAGTCTTCCCAGGAGGAAGGAGGGAGCCAACGGGACTGGGGGGAGGTATTCACACCAACCGGCTCGGACAGCACGGAGTTTTTAGGCTTTCAGTCGTCGCCGACACCCGTGCAGCCTCTCGGGAGGGGAGAAGGGGGGCTTGGGAGGGGGGTGGATGTGAGGGACAGGGGCTATCGTGAAGTCCCTCCCCTCCTGAGTTCCAGCCCAGCCCAGAGCCCGGCTGAAAGCAGGGAAAGCTCCAGCTCAAGTGGGGAAACAGGAAGTGGTGTCCAAGGCTCTAGCAGGGTAGAGGAGCCATCGTCCCAGGTGGGACAGGAAGGAGGAAGAAAGGGGGGCAGACCCATCCCCCCAACTCCGGAATTGCGCAAAAAGCGTAGGGGAAAGAGGATGGGTCTCCCCAAGTTGTTATGCTGGCGAAAGACGCGCCAAACGCCATTCGGAGGTACTGATTCAAGCTGAAAAGATGTGTCTCTGTAAATAGCTCTACCTTTAGCACTGTAAATACGCAGCACCAATAAAAAGATAAAATGCAGAGCGGTGTAGAGTCGTTACTCTGAAGTAGTCCCATCCGGCCACTGTGACACATTAAATGCTGTAAAACAGTCTTTAAAAGGTGAAATAAACTAATTTAAGCATATAGTAGTAGCTAAAGTGGTTAACAGACCACACAACATCAGTGTGAGGAAATACATAAGGTCTCATGGGCAAAACATGGGAGGTGGAGTAAGCATGTTGCATAGCAAACAATGATGAATGACAAGTTAAATTTCAGTTCCTGTTTGGATACACTATATTTTTAATATGCTACCGTGTTTCTCATATTATAAGACATGTCTTATATTTATTTTTTCCTCAAAAAACACACTATGGCTTATTTTCAAGGGATGTCTTATTTTTTCCTCCTCCTCCTGCTGCGGCCGGCATTGCTGCTGCGCCTATCACTATGTCTTATTTTCGGGGTATGGCTTATATTCATTGAATGCTTAAAAATCCTGCTATGGCTTATTTTATGGGTATGTCTTAAAATATGAGAAACAGGGTAGTTGTGATAATTTTGTTGTTGTTGTTTAGTCGTTTAGTCGTGTCCGACTCTTCGTGACCCCATGGACCATAGCACGCCAGGCACTCCTGTCTTGCACTGCCTCCCGTAGTTTGGTCAAACTCATGTTCGTAGCTTCGAGAACACTGTCCAACCATCTTGTCCTCTGTCGTCCCCTTCTCCTAGTGCCCTCAATCTTTCCCAACATCAGGGTCTTTTCCAAGGATTCTTCTCTTCTCATGAGGTGGCCAAAGTATTGGAGCCTCAGCTTCACGATCTGTCCTTCCAGGGAGCACTCAGGGCTGATTTCCTTAAGAATTGATAGGTTTGATCTTCTAGCAGTCCATGGGACTCTCAAGAGTCTCCTATGCCCGTTAAAATTGTCCATAGTTATATTTTATGTTTCTAAAGTAACAGAATGACTTTCAATCTGGAAAAGAAAAAAGAAGTGCTAATGTAGCATTTTTTCCAAAAAATTCTGGTTTTCCCCCGAAAAGAACCGGATTTTTTCCCGAGCTTCAAAATTCCTGGAAATTTTACATCTCTAGTGGAGACGCTCCTTCAGGTATACAGGGACGAGGCTGTTTAGGCTCCTACCTGTGAAATAACCACCAGCACCAGCTCAGCACCCGTGGGATAATCTGTGGTTAGGGCAGGTCCTCTGCTGTAAGGGAAAAGGCACCTCTGCTCAATCTTATCTTCCTCCTGTAAATGGATCTGGCGAGTAGCATTGCTCTGCTCATAGATGTTAGCAGGTGTTTAGACTCTTGCCAGGTTTGTCGAACAGGATTTCTTTAAAAATAATGAATTGTTTCTTAACTCTTGGCTTCAGCTCCTTTTACAAAGTTTTGCTATGAAGCCCTTAGTGGTAAAAAGTTAATGGGACTCTAAAATTTGTTTACAGCAGTAAAATGATTCATCTGAGCTTTAAAGTATTTCATTGCAACCTTAAAATGTGTCTTATTGATGCAAGGCTAGTGAATGATTTAGGTGGATATAACTCTGCCATCTGTAAAACATTAAATGTTTTAAATGCATATTTAGTCTAAATTGCCGTTTTCTGTAAATGCAAGGGGTCTTATGAAGGGCAGCAGGCAAAGATATACCACACTCTTCGTAAGGCAGTAAATTTCCTGCCTAAGCTTTATTATTGTTATCTTTCTCATTTATTTACACACATACCCCACCCCTTCCTGTTTTATTATACTATACATAAATAGAATGATCCATATTTTCCACAGAACTATCCTTAACTCCGTTGCTGTCGGTGTAGCGTTTTATTTGTTTATAGGGGCATCTCAATGAAAGGACTGGATCTTCCCTTTGAACCATATTTCTAAAGCAAATATTATGGTGTTGTGATCATTTATTTATTTCTTTTGCTAAGTAATGAGGGCTGAGAACAAAAATTGAAGGTTATTTTGCTATACTGTGTGAGATAAAACCTATTTGCTTCCTAGTTTTGATTGTCAGAGAGGAGTTAGCGGTAACTGTTTCTTGCTATGCAGTGGCAAGGATCTGTGGCCAGTAGTTTGTACTGTTGTTGTTATTGTTATATGATTTGTAAGCTGCTTTGAGGCTTAAGGAAAAGGCAGGATATAAATCCTAAAGTGTGTGTGTGTGTGTGTGTGTGTGTGTGTGTGTGTATCTGTGTATCTCCTTTCCACAATATATAATAATTATATATATTATACCGTAATAATTATGTGTGTAATTTATTATTTTATTATTCACACCTCTGTGCTGCTTTTCAGTATATAGGCTTCCAAAGCAGTCTACAAATATTAACATGCTATTGTATCAGTAAAAGTGAATACAATGAGAAGTTAAGTTGAACTAAGTATATATATATATACACATACACACACTTGCCTTTGCACAGTGCTCTCTGCAGTCCTCCTCCCACCTATTAATGTAGAAAAGTGAGAATGTAAACTCCCCCTCCCTTTCTATGGTCATCCCATGCCTACTGTCAGTTTTACATATGAACCACCTCAAACGCTAGGAGTAATCCTTGTTATATATAAATAATCCTTGATTTTTTTCTTTTTTCTTTTTGCTTTCTGAGATTTAAATGTTTAGAACCCTCCTAAACTTCCCTGTGTTCTCATGATACAGTGGAGCTTTCTCAGCATCTCAGACTCCTTCATCACCACCAAGGGTGTTGGGACTTGTAGTTTTAATTCCTCTGTGCCCAGTCCATTAAACTAGGAGGAATTAAAATTAAAGATTCCAGAAATCCCAGAAGCAGAAGGAAGGAAGCTGATGGCAGGCACATTGCTGGGAAAAGCAGGCACCAGCATTTGGACTGAGCCTGGTCTTTCTGAGAGGTCTCAGAAAAACCCTGAGACCCCTCACATCCTGCCCTGCCTGGATTTTCTGATAAAGCTCAGGAAGACTGGAGCTGTTCTGTATTGAGGTGAAATTTTTTATAGAATAGAATAGAATAATTTATTGGTCAAGTATCAACAATACTTGGAATTTTGCTTCGACTACATTGCAATGTATAAGGCATCAAGTGATGAAAATGCATGCATTAATCGACCCTAAAACTGAACTTGAGGCTACTTTTCACCTATTACAAACCTCTTTTCATCTTGTAAAATCGTATCAAACATCTGAATTGTATCAAGACTTGTTAATTTTTGCATATTCTCACTTGATGTTTGGCCTAGCAATGAGTCAAAGGGGAATTCTGTAACTGGGTTTAATATTGGGATGAAGTGCTTTCCTCCATCCTTTGATTTTCTGAGTTTGGAATGGGACTGAGCTTCCTCGCACTTGCTGTACTGAAGCAACTATAGGAGCACTTATTTGGCATCTCTCCTGGTTGAAATAATGCCTGTTTCTGTGAGGTCCCCATGGAATGTCTCTTGAGCACAAAAGTCAGGAGTTGCTTTTTTAGCATGGGTTGTTATTTCTTCAGTACCCACAAATATTCCTGACAGGTAGATGGCCTCAGGCTTGAACACCTCTTGCTGTGATGCTTGTACCGTTTTGTGGCAATTTCTTTCATTCTCTTGTGGCATCTGTGGATATGCTTTCACCACTACTGTATGATGATGCATTCAGCAAACAGATCTGGCAAAGTGGATGTAAAGCCATACATAAAACAATAAGCATTGTTTTCTTGACATGTTTGGTAAAGGCTAAGGACACATGGTCTTTCTTTCTTTTCTAGGATACTGTTTGCATTGGAATTCCTGTAACCAATCCCACAGCTGATATTCTGGAATTAGAAGTGGAGCTAATAGATTCTGTTACACTTAATGGTGAAAGAAGCCTTGTTCTCCAGCCAAAAGAAGCATTTCACTATGAAGTAAAGTACTCTCCAGCTGTTACTGGAGATTCGGATGGAAGGTAAGATCTACAGTTGTGGCTGCTAGAACAGAGTTTCTCTAGATCTATCGTCCTTCTTGTCACTTTAGCAATATTATTTAATTGCCTTTATTCTACTTTTTCCATGAAACATCATTTTAATAAAGCTTGCACTTCGCTGAGCAGAACTGACTTAAAAACGAAGAATGGATTTTAGTCATTTTCTGTAGTTGGAGCTGCTTTCTCATGCTGCCTTTTCAATATTCATGTTAACTTCAGATTGATAGCTAAATTATTTTTCATATGTTATTTACTATAAATGATGTGATCCAAGACTTTTGCTTCAAGATTTCTGTGAACTAAAAATAATTTACAGCTTAATGAATATGGAGGGCATTTAAATTAAAGATGTCTAATCACGGCGGAAACCTGAGTGAGGCTGCAGTATAATAATTAGAATCAATAAGATTGCTGACCTTTTGAACTTGGTTCCTGCCTTATAGCATGTTTTCATAGTCTTCAGCTGAACCAGACTACTGAACTCTGCCATACTCTTATGTCACTTATTTATTGGATGCTTAACTAAACTTCTAATATGAAGTCATGTCTAATAGAGCATCATGGCAAGGGGAAGACCAGAACATAATGGCAGAATAACAACCACCCTGGCCTCATCCATTGGCCAATAAAGGGGCAGCTGTTTCAATGTTTGCTTTCTATTACTACTACTACTACTACTACTGATCCCCATTTCTTTTTGTTGTGATCCCCTCCCTCCGCCTGGTAGTAGTTGAGGGAAGTAATGAGAATAACGCTTCTGTGATGAGCTTTTCCATCACCTTTATGAATGGCCCCAGCCCTCACAGAACACCACAACCTTTAGAACTGTTGCGCACAGCAAAGTCATTTTATTCACAACTTCATATATCTCTCATTTTAGTGTTGTATTCCAGTCAGAGAAGCATGGAGAGTTTTGGTATGCGCTGAAACTGAAGGCACAGAGACCTCGGTCCCAAACATTGCCTATAGCAGAATGTGAACTTGGAAAGTAAGTGTAGGATTGTTCCTTACTTTAGTTCAAATATGCTGAAATATGAAATAGTAGTGCAATATATTATTATATAATATGTTCTTGTCTTCCTCATCTGACTACCTTGGTGTTTTAGAAGAGATTGTTTTAGAGGTGACTGCAGGGGAGTTTGAATGATTGGAGCCAGTTAGGTCATCAGCTTAGCTTGGTTGATGCCTGATGAGCAATGTGTGCATCAGTATAAAACTGGAGTGATTCCCTTAATCATTCGACTCTGTTAAAACTCTGTACAGACTTTAAATGTGAAGGATACTTTGGACATTCTAGTTCAGAGTCACTACTACTCTATCTCTCCATTTACTTGACAAAGACCCCTTGAATATTGCCTCGTAGCCCAGGTTCTGCAAATATACCATATAAAAGAAAATAACTGAAGTTACACAGGTTGGGAGAATAGGTCTCAGGTATTTTCTGTTATTCCTCCATAAGGACAAATAGTACTTTGTGCTTCAATAACTTTTGCTCTGAGAGGTCCTGCTCACATGATGAAGATTGCCATCGTGTTGCGAGCTGCAACATCTTATGAATGCTTCAATCACAGCAGGGGGAGAGAGCAGCGGAAATCACATGGCCTGTAAATTTTTCTTCGACTAAATCTTTACTATTATAAAAAATTGGTGGAGATAAGGAGTCTGCAGTAAGGTCACTGCACCCCTTCTCTCTCTCTCTCAGGTATAATTCAGTCATATTGTTTCTCAGAATGAGGTCTTTGTGGGGACTGTGAGGATGCAATCAGGTACAGCAACGTGCTTGCAATCACAGTTTTCCATCATAGACCTTTAGCTTGTCCCATCTAGCATCTGCTTTTTTCTTTGCTCTTGTCCTTTGATTTATAGTGACATTTTTATTAATTGAAACCATTATGAAATTATAGCACAATCCAGATAAAACCAATGTTGTAATACCAGGTGACCTTTACCTTGGAAAACAGTTTTTTTATTAAAAAAACCCCACTGCATCTTTTGTACATGCATTTTCAAGAGTTGCAAGAGCATTGAGAAAGAAGTACATATTTTTGGGTAGTGCATATGCTGATTTAAAAAATATGGTTTTAGTTTCATAAATTATTAAAGGTTTAAAAGGTTTTTTGTTTGTTTGTTTTAAAAGACCACCACAACCACAACATAGAGCAGAGTACCTAATTTATATGTAAGCTTAAGGGTTGATAATTCTGCCTCAGTCTTAAATACAAAGGCTGCCCAAAGAGCAATTGGTAGTTAACACATGTGGACAAAAAGCTGGGAGTGAAAAGGGGTGGATGAATCTGTTTTTAAGCATAGAGTGGTCATCTTGTTTGAGTCCTCAAGGTTACACAATGATAAAGAGGAATTGCAGGTCTATGGCATTAAATCAAATGCTATTGGAGGAGTCAGTTAATTACAAGTTTCCCTTGCAGTTTTTTTCATTGAAAGGAAATACAGGTATCATCATTTATAGTTTGGGTATCATTAATTTTTGTACGGTTTTACTGAGGGTAGACTCTGTAGCTTTTATGGACTCTGTTATATGGCTATTTGTGATCTTTTCTTGTTATATTTCTGTTTTAACAGTTCTATAATTGATACATAGCTTTATTTATTTATATTTATTGTATTTATCTCCCTTCCTTTAACAGAGTCCAGGGCAATGTACAACCAAGGATAAAGTACAAAATTACATACGTGATAAAAAAAATACAAAACTAAAATATTCACAAAGCTATGTGCCTACTTCTTTAGGGAGAATGCCACCCCATCTAGAACAGGCTGTCACACTAATAAATGAAATACTCTCAATTCACCCTATGGTGAAAACTAGATCAAAGGTATAATCTATGTGTCGGGCCACAATATATTACTACCGTGTTTCCCCCTTTTTAAGACGTAGCCATAATATAAGACATAGCAGGATTTCTAAGCAGTTGCGCGATATAAGCCATAACCCGAAAATAAGACATAGTGATAGACCCTTCCCACCTCCCGCCAGCCAACTCTCCCCCATAAAAATCTCTCCCCATTTTACTGTCGCTCCAAAGACACGTATTTCTTTTAAAAGCTTGTAAAAATGCACCGTAGAGCCGTTCCTGCAGCCTCGTGATTCCCCCTCCTGTTTCTGTAAGCATTTTTTAAAATACCTGTAAAAGGATTCCAAAATATATTTTTTTTAGCTAGGCTGTGTGAGCTCTGCTTGCTTGGTGAAGAGGAGAAAAGTGGCATTTGCGGTGGGGAGAAGATGAAAGCACGAGGGAAAAAAGAGGGGCGATTGAAGACGCTGCCTTCCCCTTTAGGGAGAGACTCTGTGTGCGCGTCTCTCTCTCCCCCCCCCCCCCGCCTCTCTCTCTCTCTCTCTCTCTCTCTCACACACACACACACACACACATACACACAGCCCACCTCTCGCTTCCCCCCACCTTTCCCCCTTTTAATAGCCTTTTAAAAAGTGAGGATTCTTTTTTCTTTCCATTGCTTGTCTGTAGAGCTTCCCCTTTAAGGATTTGTACCGGTACCGGGATCGCTGCCGGTGGCGCAGTCCTTGCCCTGGGGATTAAGGACTTTCCCCTTCTCGCTGTTTAGGAGCTGCTAAACACTGCCCTACACCCTACACAAAAGTTAACATTTTGTGGGTAAGAGAAACACGGACGGGTTGTTAGGACCAGCAGATTATCTCACCCCGCTTTCTGCTGGCTCAATTGCTACTTAATTGCTACCATTTACCATCTTAATTGCTGCTCAGCTGGCTGCTTTGTTTTCTACAGTATCTCAGCCGGTAGCCTCTTTGCTATCAGTGCTACAAAGTGCTACATTGTTGGAACTTTCGCTCTTAAGTCTTGGGCAGTTGGCTGGCTGGTAGAGATCCTTATTTGCTTTAGTATAGGCTACTGCTACGACTGCATCACACAGATAGATTCCATTATACTGTACTGGTTTAAATTTAAGAAGCTCCAGTGTAGCAGATTGCTATTAAGTGAGTCCCCACCTGGGAGGGGAGAGAGAGAGAGAGCAGCCCTTCGGAGGAGCTCCTTCCCTCCCTCACGAACATCCCAGGGCCGGGGAGAGAGGGCTGGGCCAGCGATGCACACACCTCCCTTCCCTCAGACTCCCTCTCATGGAGCTTGGTGGTGGCTGTTGCCCGTCATTTTCTTTCAGTCAAGAGTCCTGCCCCGCAGGGAGACAGGGAGAAAGAGGGGCACTGCTCCTGATGTAATAAAAATACCAGTAAGACATTCCCTGAAAATAAGCCACCCAGTGTTTTTTTGAGGAAAAAAAGTGATAAGACGGTGTCTTAAAATGTGGGAAAGACGGTATTAGTCTTGAAAAGAGAGCTACATTGATTATAAATCTGTTAGGTGTCAATTTAATAATAGAGGAACAGTGATCACTTGACATGTTAAAATT
Organism: Zootoca vivipara; assembly: GCF_963506605.1. Lineage (NCBI taxonomy): Eukaryota > Metazoa > Chordata > Lepidosauria > Squamata > Lacertidae > Zootoca > Zootoca vivipara. The sequence continues at coordinate 44,255,623 of NC_083279.1, read as the reverse complement.
GATTTATGAATTCTATTCAGTGCCTATTACTGGTATTTAAATATTGGTACAGCTATAGCTCGAGAAGAGGGGATTCATTGGTAGAGTGAATATTTAGTTTGCTTAAGGCCCCTGTTGATCTAGGCTGACAATTAAAAGATTTTAGATAGCAGGTATAGGAAATATTTGCTTAAGATCCAAGAGGGCAGCTGCTCGTAACAGTAAAAAGTTTTGTTCTGCATTGATCATTACATTACTTTCTAAATACACAAGAATAATCTTATCAGATTATTCAGTAGAACCTGAATCAATCCCAGTACTTAATAATGATGTAGTAACATGACTTTTTATGCTTGTTGCAGATGGGTCCATCAGCATATCCTTCTAGCTAATCCTACATACGAAATTCTGGAGCTGAACTATATGAATAGCAATTCAGCCCATTTTATTATGGAGATAGACCCCGAAATCCCTGTAAGTTGAAGAACAAAATTATTTTATTATCATATGAGAGGGTACTATGCAGGAATGTAACAATTATGGAAAATATCTGGTGTGGTGGCTTTATATGTTAAAGGCAACAAAACTCTGGGCAAATAGAAACGACAGAGCATGTGCTTCTACAGTGCCTGTGTTACAGAGACATTCATACTAGCTTCATCTAACCATTACTGCATAAGTATCCTGGGTGCACAGGACAATTCTTTACCTTCTTGCTACTTTCAGATACCAACCCTGCTACAACATACAACGTTGCCACATTCTGCACAGCAGTGCTCAAAATTCGTTGGCCGATGACCTGTGTCACAAACTAGATTTGATGAGCACTCATATCAGAGTGCTCTGTAGACTGATAGCTATAGTCTTATATATGCTAACCTCTTATGCTCTGCCACTCCCATCTAATGTTCCTAACCCTTCTTTTAGACTTTCCTTGCTTCCTTTAGATTTTTATAGACTTTTAATTCTTTTTAGTTTTTCAAATCGTTTTTCAGATTTTAAATGACTGTACCCCACCCCCTCCTTATGCTGGTCTGTGACCATAATAAAGATTTGGTTTGATTTGTATATTCAGATTGTATTCTGAAGCTTTTTGAGCAACAAGGAGTAGTCTCTAGACAGAACTTAATAATCTGATGTTGAGAAAGCATGCAGTAGCCAGTTATTTTTAAAAGTCAAGACAGAGGCCCAAGACGCTGGAAAGAAGCAAATATACCATAGTGGAGCATTGATATAAGGAACTAAGATCCCCAGGAAAGATGTAAAGAGAGGATGTAACATGAATCTCAAAGAGCTGGACTGTACAACTATCTTAATAATAAAGTATCAGAGTACAGAGAAGGATGAATCCCAAAGATGCTAGAAATGATTACCAGCGGTTTAAGGAAAGATTAATCCAAACTTCATAATGAGTAGATTCTAGGTGTTGCCCTCTAAAAGTGTCTTTACTTTTGGAAAGTTAAGAATATTCCTTTTAAAAAGTGTTCAGGGTTATACTTAAAGGTAACTCCATTGAAAGATGGCCACTACTAGAAGGAGCATAGCGGCATTCCTGGGGAATGAAAACATCAATTATGACAGTTGAATAGATGTTGTCACTGAAGATCTTATCCATTTTCCTGTCATGCATTGAGCACTATTTTGGGACTCTTGTTGCCATAGCAATAGGACCCAACCTGCTTAAAAGATAAGAATACTAGTATGAATCCAACAGCTTTTAGAAACAAGTGGGTTTAAAATCTTTCGCACTAAATATTGATTATTTTTGCATGTTTGTTTTTACAACATCCTTATGAATAATGATGACATATAAACATCAGATAATGAATTGGATAAGCTGAATGGAGGGAAACAATTGCTAAATGTCCTCAACAGTTTGTGATCTATAGAAGTCAAAATTCATTATCATTAACTCCAATCCATCTCTGGGTTAATGATCTGACCATAATATGGATGAACCTGTTAGAGCTCTTGCAGAATCTTTCTACAGTAAATAATATAATGAATCAAGATTATAGAGTTTGGCTACTTGCACAAATGCTGGTTTGTGAAATGATTAGTAACAGAGAGCAGCCAGCTTTTGCTTATTTTATAATGAGGTGTTTAATATACTTTAGGATTGAATATACTGAATACAATAAATTGATAATTGGCCTTATTTTCTCAGTTTGATATCATATAATTGGGAAATGTTAAGTGCTTAAAGGAGAAAATGGGAGTCTGTTTCTTTTCATTTTTCAAAGGTGACAATAAAACTGTTAGAGAGGCAAAATGGGAACAGAGGATGTTCAAAGCATAGGTTTGGATCCAGAATTCCCATCAGCAGAAACCCTTCACCTCCACACTCAGGAGATGCAACAACAAGCTACTCCGGTTGGAGAAAGCAGGGGAGACACTTTTTTTGGCCAATTCTAACCCTTGCAGCTCCCTTTGTCCCATGAAAAGCTGTACAAGCTGGGCTTGGGAGAATCAGCAGAATAGTGTGAGAGGTGGCACAGTGGGCTGCAGGAGGAAGGACATCTCAGGGGCAGTCACCTTCTTCCTCCACTGGGTCTGTTTTCTTTGTAAGCAGAAGGAGTTCTCTGCTTGTAGAAGGGACACTCTAGATCCAACCAATTGCATTAAGAGCAACTGGATATTATGCAAAATGGCTGCCAATTGTATCAGCATCTACGTCTGCCTAAAATATCTGGCGAAACTTACTATGTGACCTGGGACTCGCTTAAAGGTGAAGGTAAAGGGACCCCTGACCATTAGGTCCAGTCGTGACCGACTCTGGGGTTGCGCGCTCATCTCACATTATTGGCCAAGGGAGCCGGCGTATAGCTTCCAGGTCATGTGGCCAGCATGACAAAGCTGCTTCTGGCAAACCAGAGCAGCACATGGAAACGCCATTTACCTTCCCGCTGTAGCGGTTCCTATTTATCTACTTTCACTTTGACGTGCTTTCAAACTGCTAGGTTGGCAGGAGCTGGGACCAAGCAACGGGAGCTCCCCCCATCACAGGGATTCGAACCGCCGACCTTCTGATCAGCAAGCCCCAGGCTCAGTGGTTTAACCCACAGCTGCAAATAAAACGTTTTAAATGTGTCGTAAAGTGCAATATACAATTGTGACACTAGATGGTGGCTGTGAGCTATAGCCCTTGCAACACATTTTTTAAAACGATAAAAAAAAATCCACAACGTTTTTAACGTGTGTCGATCCCACCCTGAAGACATTCTTTGAGTTGCCCCATTCTGATGGTGGCAGCCATTGTCACCCACAGCAGGCTTGCTGTGTTCGGGTTTTGTTTTGTTTTTGCAGTAGAACCAACATAGAGCCTAGTGGTACTATGAAGACTAACAAATTGACTAGAGCCCATTTCATCAGATGCATCTGGTTTTACATTTACTGCAGTGAGTTCTAGTCAACAAATTTATACCACAGTAAATCGTTTAGCATTAGGTGCCACAAATCTCTTTGTTGTTATCACACAATTTTATTGATTTATTTTATTCATTGAATTTATATACCGCCCTACAGCTGGAGTTCTTATAGTGAAACAATAAAATTCACTAGACATTTGGAGATAGATGGGTAGTAGCAGCAGCTCATCATTGCCTTTTGCAATGTCTAATTCCACTCAAAGTTTCAGGACACCTTTGAATTTCAAGGTAATATTTGTCTCCGTCACTCTGCTTCTATGGTCCGCATGACAGATGGAGGCTCTAGATGGCAAAGAGGAGATTTGCAAGAGGCTGTAGTGTGGCAATATAAGTAATCTCATCCACTCTGTGCTACTCTGCTGCTGCTGGGATGCATTTCCTTTCCCAACCTGATGAAAATCTTGGCTGTAGAAAATACCTTAGTGAATTACTGTTAGCAAAAGTTCTTGGGTCAGTTCTTGCTTCAGAAACCTTCTCTACTTGATATGTTGCTACCAGACATGGTATACAATGCTGGATCAGATGGAGCAGCTTGTGAGATTCAGTATAAGGCAGGTTCAGGTATTCAGGAACTTTTAAACTATGTGATCTAGACTGTTAGGTCACAGAATCATAGAATTGTACAGTTGGAAGGGACTCCAGAGATCATCTATTCCAACCCCCTGCAATGCAGGAATATGCAGCACAGGGATTGAACCCACAACCTTGGCATTTCCAAGCCATAGGATGTTGAGATGGGCAGCTGAATCCCTTCTAGAAATAGTCTGTCCTATAGATTCTACACATATCAGGCTCCAGACTGGGAAATTTGAACAATAGACCTGAGAGTCTCATTAATTGTCAGACAGTTATTTTTTATTTGGACATGAGTAGTTCTGTTCATTTTCAGACAGAACAAAATTTATTGCCAGCAACATTTTCTGCCTCCAAAGCTAGAAACTGTACTGTGATTTTAGAATGTTGTGTCCTTTCCATTAATGTTTTATTGAAGCTGAGTCACTGAGAAGCAGCTTCTATGTGTTGTTTATGTATTCATGTTGTAGTGGTTCTTAAAATGCAAGGTCCTTTGTAAATCGTTACAAGTTTCTGAAAGGTAGAAGAAGTGAAACATGTACCTCTATCAGATAAACCTATAAAATGCCTTTGTGGCATTTAAGATAGGCATTCATGTTCTAAAGCATAATAAATTAATCTTGTCTATTAAGCTGCTTGCTTTTTCTTGGCTTATGATAACAAATTTGTGTTGCTGTAATGTAGCATAATATTAAGTCAAAATTCAGATTTTTCTGAATTCAATAAAATGACCTTTCTATGTATTGAACATTTTACTATTCTATTTCATCAAACTGAACAAATATGCTGGAGCGGACATTTTCTCATTCCGTTTGTTTAATGTAAAATATATTAAACACTTCATTATAAAATAAGTAAAAGCTGGATGTGTTCTGTTACTTACAATTTCACAAATCAGTATTTGCACGCATAGCACTATGATCTTGATTCATTATATTATTAGCTTGCTGCAGATAGATTTTTGGAAGAGCTCTAACGGGTTCATACATATTACAGTCAGATCATTAGCAGAGAAATTGATTAAACTTAATGATAATGAATTTTGACTCCTGTAGCCTGCATACAAACTGTCCAGGCAGTTTAATATACCCTTCCTGCTTTCAGCTTTTCTAATTCATTACCAGATGCTTAAATGCCACCACTATTCATGGCACATTATCTGTAAAGGCACATTAAAAATAAATTACCTAAATTTACTTCATGAAAGTGTTCAATCCCAAATGCATTAGTCTTCAACACTGGGCATGTGAATTTCAAACACTTCCACTTCTGCCTCTTTCTTAAAATATGGTGGCTTTGAGCATTTTCAGTAATCAGCCAGCTGCCACCTTTTTGCTTCAAGAGAACCTTCAAAGTGCACAGGATCTCAGATTCTAATTGAAATTGTGTGACACCCATCCCTTTAGTATCTCTTAGAGTTTTGTGTGTGTATTTGTGCTATGGTATATGAATTCTTTTAGAAAAGATGTTTTTTATCAAGTACTGATCTCTCACCTTTTGAGCTTAACACTTGATTATTTTCTTTAAAAGCTCTTAATATTGCGTAGAACAGGCACCCCCAAACTCCGGCCCTCCAGATGTTTTGGACTACAATTCCCATCATCCCTGACCACTGGTCCTGTTAGCTAGGGATCATGGGAGTTGTAGGCCAAAACATCTGGAGGGCCGCAGTTTGGGGGTGCCTGGCGTAGAAGAACAACTTTTTAAAGATGAATTTTCAGCTCCACAGAATGCTAAACATAGTTGTCCATGCATAGTTAACTGTAGCATGGTATTTCTGGAGCTCAACTGAGGCAGGGTTTCTAATAGTTATATCTCTTCATTATAAAAATCTAGTTTTGCTGGGTGATTCCCAAGGAATCAAGGAACACTAACTGTGATTTAATTGTATACACCAGCTTGTATTTTGTGTGGTTTTGTATTTTCTCTCTTTTGACTGAAGCCCACCTGCAAACCCTTGAGTGAAGGGTTTGATATAAGTTGCCTATATAAACAAAATAAATAAATAAATAAAAAGATAAATAAGAAACTCATCACAGGAAACAAGCTGCTGGGGAGGGAGTCGGTGTAGGAAGCTATGCCTTTAGCAGCAGCCTGAGGGATGCCAGAGAGATATCACCAAGTCCTGACCAACAGAGCAAATTTCATTGTAATCAGCCTAATAGCAAAGAAGCTTCTTGAATAACAATAAGGTGGACCAGCTTTTGGGATAAGGACTAACTTCTATAAGAGCTTTGATCTCGGCTTACCTGGAGGGACCCAGGGTCCAACTTCTTGCATATGTTTTATGTGATTCTCAGCAAAATTTATATTTCATGTTCAATACATGCACAGTTTTGAATAACAGCTTGTGAACTTGAACCCTGAACCAAGCATGCAGATATTCCCTTCTGCACTTCGACAGTACCACAGTGCAGTCTCACCTTATTATGCTCAGTTGCATTTGTATGGTTTCGTAAGTGAGCACTGTGAATACAACAAAGGTGTTGTGTGTTACACATTGTCTTGTGCCACACATACAAGTTTCACATTTAAACTGTATGGTTAGTTTAGCAACACTCGTGTGGATGCTTATATTATTGATATTAGTCACTTGGATCTTAACATTCTTAACATGCATGAATATTATATTTCTTATTAACATAAAAATGAGATCATGCATTTACTTCATATCCCATGTAAAAATGGTTTGGGAAACATTAATTGGATATTTTTGTATTAAAATGCAAAAACAAACAAAAACAACAACCAAGTTTATCTTGTATCCCTAACTGCTATTTTGATCTGACTCATGCCGGCTTAAGTGAAACATACAGTTTCCTGGTTAAGGAGAAATCAAACAAAGAGAAAAACATGGCAGCCTTTATATTAGCAAAGTTAAAGGTGAAGTTTGGATGCTGTGCTAGAAAAACCAATCAGAAGTTGCAGCAACAATATGTATGTTTCAGGCAGATATGCTGTTGGATGTCTGGCACTAGGCTGCACGTGTACCAAGTAATTTTATTCTTGGATTTAAATGTTAGTTCCTTGCTTAGAAGCTTCAAACAATTTTATCTTATCACCATATAGTTGGCCACTATTGTGCATCCAACTCTTTTAATTTGGAGTAAGCACATCACAGCATGGTAGTTTCTTTGAGCCCATATAAATGTGCATAACTGTAGATGGAAAACAAACAGCATATACTGTAAATATATACTCCACATTGCCCTTTAAAATGGTATCTGGCTTTTTAATTGTGCAGCAATATAAGACTTCTAAGCATCTCTGTAATGTGAAAAAAGAAGATATAGTGGCAGTATATGACCTGAAAAACCGAAGCGCTCTTTCTTTCATCCATACTTTAAAAACAGCCTCCACTTCTTTCTTTGTGGCTAATAACATAATGTTTTTAGTTTTTAGTTGCTGGGGAATACATGTGCTGCAACTGCCGCTAAGCACTGTTTACTGCAGTACACTTTATCAGTCTTAGCAGATCCTGCATGCTGAGAGTGGAGAAGGCATACAGTGGAACACATTAATTACGTAAACATCAACAGTGTTGATACAAGGCACAATAAAAGAACTGGCTCCAAAATAAAATTGATTTTTATTTTTCATTTCCTCCCCACCCCCCTCTCTCATCTCCCTCCCACAATGTTTGTGCAGTTGGTTGTAGCTCCTCATTCCACCACCGAAGTACCAGTTCGGTTTTTTCCTTCTGCCCTAGGAAGGGCCAACCACACAGCAAAAATCACTTTCATGTGCCCACAGGTATGGATGCTCAATTAGATTTGATGAATTAAATATTATCTAGCATTGTAAAATATTATTATATGGTCCAGCGGCAGGCAAGGTAAGGCTAGTGGACTGTATTTCACTTGCCAAAGCTTCTATCCTGCCATTCTTCCTGAATGACTAGCCTAAAGATCAGAAACAACGTGGGGTTGTAGATGCTCAGGGAAAGAGCTACTGGGCCTGATAAAGCTCAGGGCCTGGTGATTTTAAAATCCTGCTCAGAGGCATATTGGAATGTTGATATTGGATCCTTCATGGGTAGTCCATTTGAAAATGCACATATTCTTGATTTTCACCTAGGTACTTGAGATTTGACTGAGGTTACTAACAGTTATGGCTTGGTTAACATTCAGGAAAGTATTCTAAAATGTATACAATTACAAATGCCACTGTTCTTTTGAAAACCTATTATGACTTTTTAAAATACACACAAATCTCATATGGCATATGCTAATATCCTATTTATTAAAAAGAAGTGCTTAAAAACACTAGATATAATTTTACTTAAAGGTTTCTTCAAAATATTAGCATTTTCTGCCTCTTTACTGTGTTGAATTTTGAAAGGGAAATAACTAAATTAATAAGATTCATCTCCTTCTCCAACTCTACCTTACTTAAAGCTGCAGTTAGAGACAAAAGAAATGAGCTAATATTATGATATTATTATGCTCTAATGTTTGCATATTATTTGTGCTTGAGTAAAAAAGTTTGGTTTCTAAAGTGCATATTATTCCCTTGTTGGGTTATTTGATTCTCTAATCTAATAGGATTAACACTTCATCTCATTACTAGCTAAAATGTATGATTCCTTATAATGTAGCAAAACCAATATTTTTTTTGAAAGTTTGAAGTGATTTACAGACTAATCCACAACCAAATTAAGCCAAATTGCTGGATTCACATCAGAGTCCTTATACTTTAGCCTTGGAAAGACACATTTACCTGGAAACAAGTCTTGCAAAACACAATGGGACTTACTTCACAATTGCACTATTGCTATTGGTATATTTTAATTCCACTGATTTCACTTTAAAAGACCCATTCATCTGAAAATCAAAGCAGATAAGATTAGCTTGCTTGACAAAGTATACTGTTTTGATTATTTTCTCTGCTTTAACATGCAGTTGAAAGAGAAATAGCAAGAAAAACTAAGTGCTAGCAGTTCTGGTATATATGGTGTATATACAAGGACAGTTCAAGAAGATGAAGTGCTATTATTCTGTCTGAAACCATGATAGCTCACAGAACTTTGATCAATAAATTAAAAAGTCTTGTTCTTTATCAAATACCAAAGCCATAAAATAAGCAAATAAGTCACTGAAACCTTTCAGGTTCAAATTGAGGCCTGACACTCAATTTTTGTCAACATGCCTCTCCTGTCAAATAGTGGCAAATCTTCAAGTTTTATCTCAGCCAAACCTTTAATCAATATCTCATCCTTTCACTTGCTATGTCCAGCCCTCTCAACCTTTTCAGTGTTTTGCTCTAACCTTTGTGACTCACTTTGCTCTTTTCATCCCTAAATCATCTGAAACTTTTGAATTATCGACTGAACTTCATAAGAGAAAGGTATTAAACTATTGCATGATGGTAGCATACTGAATATACATCAGCATTACGTTTCTACCATTCCAGTGCCAAGATTATTTAAGAAAGGTTTTCAGGGGTCCTTTTCACTGTATATATAGGAAGCCTGGCAAAATCTTAACCTTAAAAATTGGCATTGATTTTCTTCCCTTGATTTCACTGATTAAATGCTTCTGAAATGACACTTTAAGCTGTCTCATAGCTGAGTAACTGACTAATATAAAATCAGCTAATGGCAGGACTTACAGGACAAGGCTTAACTGTTTCTGATTGTGCCTCATTGCTGAATTGAGAGAAACCACTATGGGTTATTATCTGCTTCGTTTGTTTCTGGTTTGCAGCTGTGTGAAGAACACTCTGCAGTACGAATTTGAACTCTGACTGCAATCACTTTGTTCTTGTTTTTGATCACTGAAATTAACTTTGTTGGAACAGCACAACTGAAATGCCAAGATGAGTAGAACAGTTAGTCGAGATACTAATATACTTATAGCACCTAGTTTTCCCAGTAAACCAGCAATATCTGTCTGTAATGGAGTGAGACTAATAAAACTGAGCAGTGTTAGAGACGAGCAGGATCTATTATTAGAGTGTCAAGTATTCTTTGATTACATTCTTTTCAGCTTCTTCTATTTAATATGCTGCTAAGAATAATGCATCATCTCAAATTCACTTCAAAAAAATGTAAGCAGTGAAGTGGGTGAAACAGCTTTCCTCTAATGCTTAATTAGCTCATTACCAATTAAGGGTAACAGGTAGAATGTATGAAACTTTTTAAAAGAAGGAAGCCAAATAAATTGTGCTAGAATTGGCTGGCTATCTAGAGCTGCAAGTGAATGGTCTTCCTTGCATTGAGCTCTGAGTTTGCATTGGAGTTCCTTATGTATATAAAAACCCCTTGATTGGGGCCATCATATTTTTACCTGAAGCTTAACATTTACAGGAAAATGAAAAAAAGGACAAAGAAGTGGTTTCTGATTAAAATGTGAACAATGTTATTCTTACCACAGCTTGAGGAATGGGTATTTTTATTGTCTGGAGTTGGTCTGATTCCTCAGCCATTGGAGCCAGCTTGTGTGAGTTCTTGCCTTGGTCACCATTCTTCTATCATCATAAGCTTCAGGAATCCTACATTTGAAGACATAGTGTTGGATGTCTTTTTAACAGGTACAGTAGATTCCTTTTATCATTATGCAATATATGTTGAATGCTTAAGTCCTTATTGTTCAGTTGAATTCAGTACCCAAACATGTTGCTTTGCTTAAACAATAGGGGGTTTAGCATTCAGCACATACTTTAAGTTTGAGTGGAAATCTTTGCCAGCCCACAGGCAAAGAAGTGTGTTTTCTTCTTGGGCACAGAAGGATTTATCTGTATTTACAGTTGGTGAACCAAGTTCTCCTTGGTGGGATATCATTGCTGGATCTCACATCTGCTTTTTAGTTGGCAACCTGAAGGACATCAAGAAAGGTTTACCCTGTTCACAACCCCCCAGCTCTAGCCAAAGTAGGATAACTACAAGGAAAGAAGCTTACCAGCAAGGGTACATCTTTTGCTAACAGGCCAGAACAGGTTGGGTGGTAGACCAGGGCCCCCTTAAACGGTTTCAAGTCAGTTCTCCTTCTGTAACTTGGATTGCTTTTGGCAATGGACCACTTTTGCCTTTCTTCATCTTTTTGTCTGACAGCATGTTGGTCTCTACTGGATTAAATGCTTGAAACTACTATTGTATGTTCAGCTGTTTCTACAGATACCTGGCACCATGGCAGCCCCCCCCCCCCGAAAAAACCCCACTCACCACCATCTATGTTGGGATCCTGATAAGAAACCCCATATGCAGCAAATTTTCCCATCCAAAATCCAGGACACCCACCTCCTATCATGCCACCACCACCACCACACAAACCTTGCCCAGGCCGCCTTGGACATTCCAAACAGAAGCTTAAATCCCCTACCCCTCACACCTAATATTTTAATGTAAAACACACACACCCAGCAACATTGCTACGGTAATCATGTCATTAGCATCATATGTAGTTGGGCCTTGGTCTGTCTGCCTAGGATAATTGGAGTCCCGTGTGCTCTGTGCTAGCTAAAAAGGTCATTGAGGTTACCAGGGATTCACTTGACTAAGTGAAGCTTTGCCTTTGTTCTTAGCTTATCTGTTTGATGGCTCCTGGGAAAGCAAGGCACATGCATGCATTCTTGTTAAATGCTCATTGAATATAAATTGCAACCACCATTGGGGCCCTTTATTAAGGCATGGATTGCCACATGGTGGCAATGTCTTTGACGTTGCAGCATTCAGAGTGCACATATCACCACAATACAGATGCAACTTGCATCTTCATCTGTTGTCCAAGGGCCTGTTATGATGTACTCTCATAAAATCAAAATCCCAAAATCATGTGGAAAAGGTTGGCAGTGTGACTATTTCTCACTTTGTCACCGTCTATTCCTTCTTTATGGCCACATAGATGGCATACTGGCCCCATCTCTATTCAATTTTTATATAAATGATATTATTTTCCCACCTTCACAATATGAATTTTCACCCTCCAAAACTCACAGGAAAGCATATTCCAGTGCCTCTTTACGCAGATGACGCAGCAATCCTCTTAAGATGACCGATAGGCCTTAAAAGAGCCATGAAAACACTGGCAGCTTATTGCAAGGAGAGCCAATTGGAACTCAATTACCAGAAAACCAAAATCATGTTTTTTGCCAAGAGGCCCAAACCACATACATGGTACATCGATGCACAAGATCGAGCAGGTCACCTGCTTCAAATATCTGGGTATAGCCCTTCACTCATAAGGAAGCAGAAAAGCCCATGGCGACTACGTTGTAGGGAATGCCCTAATGCTATTCTCAAGTACCTCAGAACCAAAGGTGGACACTATGTACCTGCAGCCCTCAAACTGTTTGAGGCCAAATTGATTGCACAGCTGTTATATGGTGCCCAATTAGGCCCCTCCGCCAACTGCACACCACTAGAATTGGTTCAATCCAAATTCCTAAGATTTCAATATACGTCTTGAAACTGAATCCATAAGAATTGAGGCCAAAGTGTGGCTCGCCACTTTTAATTACTGGTTGAGATATCCTTCCCGAGTGGCCTTGCTCCCTTGACTATTAAGGTTGATTTCCAATCGACATGGCACAAGCAGTGAAAAATATAACTAGGCTTCAGCCCACAGATTTTACTTGACATGGGGTATGAACAAGCTAAAAAAATTCAATAAACAGCATGTGGAAGACACAGAACGCCAGGCAGATCTAGTCAGGTCCCCAACATTTCTAATCAGAGAAACTAGAAGATACCTCACCTCCCAAATGCCATATATAACCAACCTTGAAATCCCAAAACAGCGAAGGGCTTTCACTTTGGCCCATTGTCAGGCCCTTCCCTCAGCCATTCAGGAAGGCCGTTATAGGAAACACCGTACAAGAAGAGGAAATGCTCATGTGGCTCTGGACAACAGGGAACAATGGAACATGTCTCTTTCCATTGTCAGTATTATATAGACATCCAAGCCAGGTTTATCCTGCCTATTCGACATAAATTCCCAGGACGTATAGAACAACTCAGCAACTCTACAACTCCAGGTGCAAACCCAGATATCATATATTCAGTTGCTAGATTTTGCGCTGGCATGATGAATATTTGCTGAAGGGTGGTTTGTGTTACAAACCAGTCCTAAATTGAACACCCATATTGCAACACCTGTATTCCCTTAAGCTCCACCCCTTATAGTTTTAACTGTGTGTCTTTTAGTTCTTATCTGTTTTAATTATCAGTTTTTATCCATCCATTATCCGTGTTTAATCTCTTATTCTATTCACACGTTTTATCCTGTGCCTGTTTCCTTGTTCTTATTTGTTTAACAATTATCTATTTATATCCTAACTGTTATTTTATTTGTATGTTTTTCTTATGCTGGTCTGTGACTGTAATAAAGTTAACACCATACTAAACGTAACCGGCTGATTATCACAATACTAATATATGATATTCTGTAATCACCTTAACACGAGACACACATAACATCCAAATCAGTCACATAATATAAAAGTCTTATAAAGTTTTTTGAAGTCCAATTGAGTAGCTTTAAAAATACACCTTTCATATGGCTCTGAAATGCAACTGAAGTGAACAGAGACTCTCCCAAAAATTATTCAGTAAATCTGAAATATTCAATCTCTTCTTCCTCAACCCGCTCTAAATTGGCTCCAAGCTTACGTGACCCTTTCTATATTGTACTTGGTGTATGTTTAAGACTCTATTTAGTGTGCCTGGGTAAAGCCTGGAGTATGTTTGGGGCTCTCCTTCTGTGTACTCTGGGGAGCAAAATGAAAAAAGAGCATTAAAACAAACTGACAGACTGCCAAGCTGCATCCTCCTTCAAGAAATTCCTTCCTTCTGAACATCACTTATCCAGGCCAGCTAATATTGTATTGAATCCAAAGATGTGTGAGTGAAATGAGTTCACTCATTAGTGCTATTCTATGATTTGGTACCCAAGCGCTGAAGGAAGAAGTATTTGGAGCTGCATCACACAATACAAAGGAATTGTTCACCTGTCTGTACATGGGATTAACACAAATCTGCACTGAAAAGCAAGCGCTAATGGTTGATGTTCCCCATTGGAACACTAGGATTGCTCTGCAGTGAGAAATTGCATGAACCCCAGACATTTGGGATTTGAATCAGCCTTTTAGTTGACCCAGGATATTTTTAAAATCTGATCCGGAGAAGTGTAATGCACATGGTTAGGAAATGGCTATCAACAGTTTTATGCTGCACGCATATTGATGACCACATTTTTTGGAAAGAAGAGATGTGTGACTATTACAGCATTTCATCCCGCACCATTTAGAAAACAGCATGTTTTGTCCTGATTTATCATTCAAGTCAGTATCTCTTCTGATTTGCACAGCAACAAAACTATTATAAGAAGCAAACAGAGTCTAAACACTCTGCCAAATGGCGTATTTAGAAGTATCATGGTATTGGGCTGCTATTTGTAATGTGCTTTCTTAAAACAGTTTCCACAGAAATGATAATAGAAGTGACCTTCAATATAATCCCTGCAGAAATCATGTGCACAGATGAATACTATTGTGGTGGACACCAAGCAAACTTGGGAGAGAAAGGCACAGTAAGAAGAGGGAGCAAATAGGAACCTAGGACGCATCTTATACAAGATTGGTCCATCTTGCTCAGTATTGTCTACACTGACTGGCAGCAGTTCTCCAGGTTTTCAGACAGGGGTTTCTCCCAGCCCTGCTTGTTTATGGCAGGATTGAATCTGGTACCTTCTGCATGCAAAGCAAATGCTCTAACCACTGAACTATGCATGGCCTTTCTCCTAAATAGAACAAGAAGCTAAATGCATTTAGGTTTACATAATGATTCACAAGTAACTACTTGAATCTTTGGCTTCAGGGTTCAGTGAATGTTATTTTGCAAATAGACTATTCATTGTTTTTTATAGTTCTGTACTGTCACAAGATTGAATGGTTTGGTTGTTTGAATTCCCCAACACATCAACATCTGACCTCCAATTGCTAAAGGCACCAAGACCTAGATTTTTCCTTTGCAACACTTACCAAATAGCTCTATCATTGTTCTGGGCAAATAAAATTCTGGATTTGTAAATTCATTCATACAGTAATATTTAAACATGTTTATTTGCATAAATTGGGATTTACATATTGGTATCTCCTCACAGGGAAAAATGCATTAAAAGTGCAACTGGCATTTATGCTAATAAGTGCTGAACTAAAAGATTAATGTCTCTGCAATTACTAATCAGTTTAGGAGAGTAATTGCTCCATCCTTGGGATCTGACTTTATCTACTTGTGTAAGCATTTTAAGCTTAAAACAGATCTCTGTAGCAATATCTGAGATTGTGTTAATCTGGGGTTGTTCACTGCCACAGTATAGCAGCTGCCTCATCCTTTGGATTTCTAAAGCTAAAACTATTTACAAAACATAATTGTATACAGACATACAGTGTAGCTTGGTCACCCCATATTCATGGTGTTTTGCCTAAATTGGCGTGGAAATATTTTCTGACTGCTCTTATGCTTCTCTGAGAACTCTTTTAATTTCTATGAAGTATTCAGCAGAACTAAATGCTGGATTTGTAGCAGCCTGGTCCAAACTTCTTTTTGTTGCAGTTTTTCCCTCCGGGTAGTTGGTATTAGAACCTTCAAAGCCCATTTAATTCAATAAACATAATTAAGAGCAAATAAACATCACATTTGTTGAAAATGTTAACTAAAACATTTATTTTGAGCATAACTATAGCTCTCTCTTTTTTTAAGAGACGCGGGTGGCGCTGTGGTCTAAACCACAGAGCCCAGAAGGTTGGCGGTTTGAATCCCTGTGACGGGGTGAGCTCCTGTTGCTCAGTTCCTGCTCCTGTGAACCCCCTTGAACCAGTTTTGGCAGCGAGGGGAGGGGGAAAGTCTTGTTGCAGTAATGGGAGCCCTTCTACAGGACTTTTGCTGATAAGGCTTCTTAGGTGGACCCCACCCAAAATATTCAATAATTGTAGAAATACAATTTATCAAAATTATATTGCAAAAACTTAAGTTTGACAGAGAATAAATATTTGCACTAGCAAACTGTCAAATACATGAACAAATACTCAGAAGAAGTAATTTCTTGTAATCTCACTGATCGATTATCTGGGACAACACATTCCAAAACACACTGTTTGTTTAAGAGCAATCCACTGCTTTTGTAATTTAAGAGAGCAAGACTGCTTCTTTGTCTTTCTACAGTGTCAGCCAGGTGCACGTGGACTAATATTGCAATGTGAGTTGGGTCATTTAGAGTCTCATTTCCAGTAGAGTTGGAAAAAGCATATATTCAACTCTTACCAGGGTTGCTCTGTATAACAATCTGCTAGACAGTTTGACAGTGCAGATGTAACATCATTTGATTCTTGACAGCCTATTTTTCCACTCTCACTGTAATTTTTTTCACATGTGTCATTCACCATACTCGGTACAATGTTGCTGAAATTGGTTTTCCATTATAGTCTTTTTGGCAATCACTGTAAATGTCAACTCAACTAATTAGGTACCTATCTGTTGCTGCTGTGATCACCTTCACATTCCCAAGTTTGAGATAAGAGTTGTAGTAAAGACCAGTATTGTACGTTTTCGGAAAAAGAAGGTTGAGATGAATTAATGGATGGTATGACAGTTAAATTGTCGCGTTAAATCATGCAAAGCAAATTTGTGTACAAGTTATAAATCTTTGTAACTATGGGATGTTAGGAGGGAAGGACGAGTTGGTTCTTTGCATGATTCAGCCTTGTAAATAAGGCTCCAAAGTTGCTATCCTGCAACTTCCCTCCTTGTGGTTAGCACAGAAACCAAGCAGGCTCAGGGCTGCCCAATACATTTTGGCACCTGAGGTGAATTCCTGGTTACCTATGACTACCATACAGGCTGGTCGGCTTGGCCTGTTACCATATATTTCCCTCCACGCCATGGCCATTCTAATGAAAACCACTTATTTATTAACATGGTGCTAATACCACCAAGGTTGCAGGTTCGATCCCCATATGGGACAGCTGCATATTCCTCCTGCATTGTAGGTGGTTGGACTAAATCAGGCATAGGCAAACTTGGTCCTCCAGATGTTTTGGGACTACAGCTCCCATCATCCCTAACTAACAGGACCAGTGGTCAAGGATGATGGTAGTTGTAGTCCCTAAATATCTGGAGGGCTGAGTTTGCCTATACTTGGACTAGATGATCCTCAGGGTCCCTTTCAACTCACCAGTTCTATGTTTCTATGATTCTACATACTCTGTATGAAAATAGGTGATATTAAAATTAGTTATGTTGCTTGGCTTGGAATATAAATTCATTATTCCTTGGTTTGGAATATAAATTTCAGGAATGAATGACTGCTCTCAGTTCAAAGGCAAGCATTATGGCACCTCAGTTCTTCTCTGCCTTGAATTTTAAAGAGAAGAAGTCCCAACTCACTTATCTAACAGCTGCAGTGTCTACAGTAGGGTCATATGTATCTCTTCCCCATAATCTGTAATATTCCATAGTAGTAGCATGGCAGGTACTGGGGATTGTGTTTCTCTCAATCCTGCTCTCAAGATTTGGCCTTATTTTGGCCATTACATTGTTAATCAATGGTGAGTCTGACTTAATAATAATAATTGTATTATTTAAACACTACCTGCGTTTCCCCAGCCACTCTGGGCTTCCTCTTGCTGGGCTAAATGCAACTAGGCAAATGGCCTTTAGCCAGCAGTGAGTTGGTTTTGCATTTTGGCTGGAGGGCTACCTGGTTGCATTGTATCCTAACTGCCTCCAGGCTGGCAGATTGGAGTTTGGGTTGCCCAGTGATAATTCATCAGAGTTTGTATAACTTTATATTTGCTGATTATCAGATCAAATTAATACTGACGATTTTCTCACTGCTTCAACACCAGTTGTTTCTTTCTGGTATCATATTTTTCCTATAGCTATGTATTGTGTGAGATTGAGCTTTATTTTTATTTTGTTGGTCATCTCACCATGTAGTACAGTCATAATTAAATATGATCTCTCTGGGATGGATTAAAACACGTGTCTCCAGAAACTTCTATGTAGAATACAGCAAGAAGTAACATGTTGAGGTACTGGCCTTTATGAATTTAGTTAAAATTTCAGTTTGGAATATAATTTCATAGAATTGCAGAGTTGGAAGAGACTCTGAGGGTCATCTCATCCAACTCTGTGCAATGCATGAATCTCAACTTTCTGCTTAAAAACCTCCGAGGAAGGAGAGTCCTTCTTTGCTATATATTTTTAAAGAACAAACATATTTGCACATCCCTTTTCTAAAACCTTGGTTTTTGGGAGTATATTATTCCAAATAATTTTAATAGGATTCCATGAGTAGCTATAGTCATTTTTGGCATGCATAGGAGAACGATTAAAATGCAGAGAGACCTTAAAAAACTGTCATCTCCTATTTCAAAGTATACTTTGAAGAGCATTCATCAGTTCTTACATTAGAACAGCCTTTGATCACATTTCAACCTCCAGTGAATTCCTTTCCTTGAATGTGACATTGAAGCATAACAGAATTTTCTTTTTCTTTCCCTTCTTTTTATTAGATAAGCAGCATGTCATGCATAATCCCCCTGAATCTGTATCCCACCAGCCCAATAAGGACAGCATTTTCTGGCTTTCCCTCAAGCAAAAACAAGGTACACAGTTGTATGGTTTATGTATGTTTTTGCAAAGTGTTGAAAACAGATATTCATTTATGTAGCTTAATTCCCATTTAACGAAACAATAAAAGTGCAACTGTTTTGCTCTATTATATATTGTGGTGGTGGTGGGACTCGTATTTGTTTAACATGGGTTGGGAGCTGTCCTCAGGTTAGAGCAGGCATAGGCAAACTCAGCCCTCTAGCTGTTTTGGGACTACAACTCCCATCATCCCTAGCTAACAGGACCAGTGGTCAGGGATGATGGGAGTTGTAGTCCGAAAACATCTGGAGGGCCGGGTTTGCCTATGCCTGAGTTAGAAGAAGTGTGGCCCACACAGAAAATGTTGAGAAGGAAACATTCCTCCCAGCATCCCAATTAAATCTTAGATGAATACTCATTGATGTGGTTCAGTTAACATATCTTTTTTATTATTATTAAATTTTTATTCAATTTTCTTTTTCTTTCATTACATACATCTCATATCCATAACATTTATATTACATTCCCTCTTTCCTCCCCTCCTGGGCTTCCCCCAACTTCCACTTCTGATTTGTTTTTCCCTTATTACACACTGCTGTTTCTTAAAAGATACACTATATTATTTCTTTATCTTCTACATATTTTTTGTTAGTAAAGGTGTGAGTGTTTATTTAAATCCTGCCATCAAGTCAATAGTCTTCCTTTGTTTCTGCAAGTATACTATAAATAGTTCCCATTCTCTTTCAAAGTCACTGTTGTCTTTTCCCCGAAGTCTGTCTATCAATTTTGCCAATTCTGCATAGTTCATCAGTTTTTCTTTTTTTCTTCAATTTTTTTTATTCATTTTATAATAACACAAATAAACACACAAAACAAAAACAAACAGACAACACACAAAAATTCTTACCAGATGATACTTTTTATTAACCTATTTGGGTGACTTCCCCAAGTTCCCCCCATCTGAATTTCAATATTTATCAACTTTAGCAATATCCCATTTTAACAATTGAAGATAATCAAAATACTGTATTATCAATATGAAAATTAATCAAAATTAAACACTAAAACATCCTAAAACACTAAACATAAATCCTAATTCTACCCCGAAGGCCTATATCAACTTCCCTAAGGGTTTTAAAATTTTAAATATTACAATATTTTTTCAAATATAGTTTAAATTTCTTCCAATCTTCTTCCACTGTCTCTTCTTCCTGGTTGCGGAGTCTCCCAGTCAGTTTGGCCAGTTCCATAACGTCCATTATTTGACATTCATCTATAGTTGGTATTTCTTGTATCTTCCAATTCTTGGCAATTAATAATCTTGCAGCTGTTGTGGCATACAGAAAGAATGTAATATCCTTTTTGGGGATTTCTTCCCCTATTATTCCAAGCAAAAAGGCTTCTGGTTTTTTAATAAAAGTGTCTTTCAACAGTTTTTTCATTTCATTATAAATCTTTTCCCATAAGTCTTTTACTTTGGGGCATGTCCACCACATGTGGTAAAAGGTTCTTTCTTTTTCTTTGCATTTCCAGAAAAGTTAATTAGTTTTTCTTCCCATTGCTCTTTAGTTGAAGTAGAAATTGGAGTTCTTGGTAAAGTCCAGAAATAAACAGTAAATTGCAATAACTCATGCCAGAAGAAAAATGTCATTGTCCTGATTTTTTACTGGGATTTATTTTTATTTGCCTACTATACTGGGATTGATTTCTATTTGAACTCTTCATCACACAAATAAAACCTTGTGAAGATATTTTTGAAATCCATTTTTCTTCTGGCCTGAGTTTTTGCAATTTACTGTTTATTGCTCTTTAGTTGGCATTTCTGCAGTCTTCCAATTTTGTGCCATCAAAATTCTCACTGCTGTAGTAGCATACATGAATAGGGTCCTCTTCTCTTTCGGTTGATCTTGGCCTAAAAGACCTAACAAGAAAACTTCTGGTTGTTTACCAAATGTTATTTCCAACATTTTCTTCAATTCATTATATATCATTTCCCAGTACATTTTTACCTTTTTGCAATCCTACAACATATGATAAAACATACCTTCTGCTTCACATCTCCAACACTCTTTCTTTTCATTTTTATACATTTTTGCCAATTTAACCGGTGATATATACCATCCAACCTAGCAGTTCGAAAGCACGTCAAAATGCAAGTAGATAAATAGGAACCACTACAGCGGGAAGGTAAACGGCGTTTCCATGTGCTGCTCTGGTTTGCCAGAAGCGGCTTTGTCATGCTGGCCACATGACCTGGAAGCTATACGCCGGCTCCCTCGGCCAATCATGCGAGATGAGCGCGCAACCCCAGAGTCAGTCACGACTGGACCTAATGGTCAGGGGTCCCTTTACCTTTATATACCATCTATACATCATTTTCATATAATTCTCTCTCAATAATATACAATCCGTGAATTTCAAATTTACTTTCCAGTTTTATCCAATCTTCAAATAGTATACTGTGACCTATGTCTTGTGCCCATTTAATCATGACCAATTTTACTTCTTCATCTTTAGTTTCCCATAGCAAAATGATATTATATGCCTTTTTTAATAGTTACAAATTTTCTTCTATCACTTCCTTTTGGAATTTGGAAACCGAATATAAAAATCCTTTCTTATTGTCCTCTTGAAAATATCCTTTAGCTGTCTATGGTGCAACCAACTTTGGAGATGTTCTTTTATTTCTTCATATTCTTTCAGCTTTAGTTCCCCCTCTTGCCACCAGTAATTCACTATATGTTGGCCATTCTCCCCCCCCCCCCAAAAAAAAATGTTTTAAGTGATAGTGCTTCAATAGGTGATAACCACATTGGGTTCTAGTAAGTCTTTATATTTCCCCCACACTTTGAACAATGATCTCCTTACTATGTGGTTATGGAACCCTTTGTGTACTTTTGCTTTTCCATACCATAGGTAAGGATGCCATCCAAACCTCTTATCGTGTCCTTCCAGTTCTGTTATTTCCTCCCTTTCTAACTTGATCCAATCAAGGATCCATATTAGGGATGCAGCTTCATACTCTATTGCCATCTTCTCCAGGAAATCCCATCCTGATAGTAAAAACATTGCTGGCATAGGTGTAGTAGTACTTGTTGAGTATATCTTCCAGCTTTAACTCCAGATTATAGAAAGACCCAAAGTTAGCTCACTGTTCTGTTTTTTGGATCCCACTGCCTTGAATATATTATTTACCTTCTCCATAACTCTTATAATCTAGTAATATCATAACTCTAGTTCTTGACAAATGGAGTTATTTAAATTGTTCACTGTAGCAAAAGATTAATTTAATTAAAATGAATATATATACCCTATTTCAACACTGTCATTCTCTTCTTTTTGATACTCCATCACATATTCGCTAGGATTAACAAACTTCTCTAAACATTATTATAGAAGAGATAATAAATCATTCAGATCACATATACAAACCTATCCCTTGCCATTATTAAAGGGAATTTAGATTTCCCAATTTACTGTTCTGAATAGTGGTATTTGGATTAAATAAAACTTGTGCTGTTAAACCTGTCTGAGTTAATATAAAAGGAATATTCTTATTACTGCTATGCTTCAGTTTGTATTTAGCTATTCAGTTTAGAACATATTAATTCTACTCTGAGCCTCTTGGGCTTGCTGATCGGAAGGTCGGCAGTTCGAATCCCCACGACGGGGTGAGCTTCTATTGCTCTGTCCCAGCTTCTGCTAACCTAGCAGTTCGAAAGCACGCTAGTGCAAGTAGATAAATAGGGACCGCTGTGGCAGGAAGGTAAACGGCATTTCTGTGTGCTCTGGTTTCCATCATGGTGTTCCGTTGCGCCGGAAGCAGTTTAGTCATGCTGACCACATGACCCAGAAAGCTATCTGTGGACAAACACTGGCTCCCTCGGCCTGAAAGCAAGATGAGTGCCACAACCCCATAGTCACCTTTGACTGGACTTAACCATACAGGAGTCCTTTTTACCTTTACCTTTTACTGCTACAAAATGAGTACAGTATGTGACTTAAGGTTGAAAATATAATAAAATATTCCATGCTTTAAATATACTTTGATAATGAAACAGATGGAGTTTTATTCCAGTTGATTTTGGAATAAACATGCCCTGGTGTCTACAAAGGACAGAATGTAAATTTTAAAATTTTTAAAAATTAAAATAGATGGATACTTTGATTTGCTACTGGTTTAGTATTATTTGTTTTTGAAAGCAATGTAATTTTTAGAACTTTGAAAGGAAGCTGATCATTAGAAATGTTATTTTATATGGTAGTAACAGGGACCCTGCCATGATTCAAATACACAGATGCAAAGTATAATAAAACACAGTCATTGTGCCATTTTGCTTCTGGATTATGGTACAGAAGCTGTCAGTTTTAAAATATCCTATAGAAAACAAGTTAGAAAAAAATTAGCACCAAACTTTAGGTTTTCGATTAAATGCAGTTAGATGGGTGGGGTATTATTATTATTATTATTATTAGTAGTAGTAGTAGTAGTAGTAGTATTTATTAGGCCTTCACTCTTCAGTCTATAAGGCAGTTAAGAATTAGATTTATTGACTCACACAATGTGTAACTGATTTTTCTGAATGTCCATTCCTTCATACCTACCTGTGTATTATAGTAAAAGGTCAATAATTTCACTACCTGCATCATCCTGTTTACATTTTAAACAGAAGTAACCTCCATTGAGTTCATAGGGACTTATCAAGCAAGCCTGACTGCAACTACAGTCATACCTCGGGTTACAGACGCTTCAGGTTGCGCGTTTTCGGGTTGCGCACCATGCCAAACCCGGAAGTTTCGGAACAGGTTACTTCCGGGTTTTGGCACTCGCGCATGCGCAGGAACACTAAATCATGCTTTGCGCATGTGCAGAAGCGCTGAATCGCAACCCGCACATGCGCAGACGTGGTGCTGCGGGTTGTGAACATACCTCCTGCACAGATCATGTTCGCAACCCTAGTGTCCACTGTATTGATGTGTTCAGGAAATTGAGAAGGTTGTAAAGTCAGGATGTGAGCAACCCGTACTAGGTGTTACAGTGCAGGAGGAGGGAATTAGACACATGGCTGCCATCTTCCTAAGTAGAAACATGTTTATCATAACCTCTAGTTGGGACCTGTCACTCTTATAGGAAGCAAGCAAATAGTTTATTAAGGTCACAGACCAATAAAATTCAGTGCAAAGAGACACAACAATTAAAAGCCAAGACAAATAATTATATATTTTTCTCCTCTCAAGAAGCCAGCAATATTTTTTCCTGATCTAATCACTCTTGGAACTTCCTCTCTTGCCATTCATCAAGATAATAAATTTGTTATAAAATTCAAATATTTGAATTTGAAAGAATTATTTACATCCTGCAATTTTATGAACATTTTACTCTGAAACATGAACATAGACAAAATATTAGTCTACTGGAATTGATATAACAGTTAATCCTTTTACTTTATGTATTGACTTGCAATACCTTAATGATATAAATGGAACCCTAAATATTTAGAATAATTGGGTGCAAAGATCCAAACATAATAACTTGAGAGGGAGTTTGTATCTTTCTCTAGCAGAAACCTTTATGTTACATACTTTCAAAATATGTGTGGCTAAAACATTGTCCCAGAGTTGAAGTATTAAAATTGTAACATTCTTTATGTTCATTCCTATACTGTTTGACAATGTGTTCTTTAAACACCTCATTCTTAAACATATTTTCCTGGATGTAAGCCCACTTGATTCCAGCAGAACTTTGCTAAATGTGCATAGAATCATGGCATTAATCTTGTATATGATAGTGTTAGTTGTAAGTGCACTTTTTATGATAAATTAATATTAATTGCCAGAATATGTGACTGGTTGTTTGTTTTTGGTGTGTTTTTTTAGCAGCAGTTATTAATGGCTGATCTTTAAGCAGGCTTCATTTCAAAACAAAGTAAATTGCATTGTCACTGCATATTTCATTACTAATATCAGTGCTCAATCCATTTGTTCTCATCTAAACAGCAACTGGTTAACTTGCTTTTCTTTAATACCAGAAGAACAGTTGTTAAATTCAAGCTTTCAATCAGTGAAAGTGTAAAGAGCTGCTGTTGGAAGTGCCAATATCTTTATGAAAGATAAGCCTCATGAAATGGCAACCAGAGCTTGTAAATATTCTGTCTCTGGTAAATATTTTTTCCTGAGTTATGACAGTCGTATTATCAAATAGATGAAACGTTCATTGTGTTTTCTTTAAAAGTCTTTTCATAGTCCCTCTTGCGGACTTGCCTTTGAGGTCACTGCAGGTCAGAACATGACTGAGTCAGTAGCATCCTTTTAATGCTTGAACTGCTCCTGCCACTTTATGCTCCCAGCACACCACAAGTCGGGCAAGTTTTCTAAGGGGGAGGTAGGATACAGTGAGGGGGGGAAAGTATTTGATCCCCTGCTAAATGTGCTCATTTGCCCTCTGACGAAGAAATGACCAGTCCATAATTTTAATGGTAGGTTTATTGTAGCTGTGAGAGACAGAACAACAACAGGGAAACCCCAGAAACCCAGAAAAGTCAGAGATTGATGTGCATAATAATGAGTGAAATAAGTATTTGATCCCTTTGCAAAAGATGACTTAGTACTTGGTGGCAAAACCCTTGTTGGCAATTACAGAGGTCAGACATTTCTTATAGGTGGCCACCAGGTTTGCACACAACTCAGGAGGTATTTTGTCCCACTCCTCTTTGCAGATCCTCTCCAAGTCAGTAAGATTTTGAGGCTGATGTGTAGCTACTCGAACCTTCAGCTCCTTCCACAGATTTTCGATGGAATTAAGGTCTGGAGACTGGCTAGGCCACTCCAGGACCTTAATGTGCTTCTTCTTGGGCCACTCCTTTGTTGCCTTGGCTGTGTGTTTTGGGTCATTGTCATGCTGGAATACCCATCCTTGACCCATTTTCAATGCCCTGCCTGAGGGAAGGAGGTGCTCACCCAAGATTTGACGATACATGATCCCGTCCATCAATGCCTTCGATGCGGTGAAGGTGTCCTCTCTCCTTAGCAGAAAAACACCCCCAAAGCATAATATGTCCACCTCCATGTTTGATGGTGGGGATGGTGTTCTTGGGGCCGTAGGCAGCATTCATCCTCCTCCAAACACAGCAAGTTGAGTTGATGCCAAAGAGCTCGATTTTGGTCTCATCTGACCACAACACTTTCACCCAGTTCTCCTCTGGGTCATTCAGATGTGCATTGGCAAACTGCAGATGGGCCTGTACCTGAGCTGTCTTGAGCAAGGGGACCTTGCAGGCTCTGCAAGATCTCAGTCCTTCATGGCGTAGTGTGTTCCCAACTGTTTTCATGGTGACTATGGTCCCAGCTGCCCTGAGATCATTGACAAGTTCCCCCCGTGTAGTTCTGGGCTGCTTCATCGCCGTTCTCCTGATCATTGCAACTCCACGAGATGAGATTTTGCATGGAGCACCAGACCGAGGGAGGTTGACAGTTACTTTGTGTTTCTTCCATTTGCGAATTATTGCACCAGCTGCTGTCACCTTCTCACCAAGCTGCTTGGCAATAGTCTTGTAACCCTGTCCAGGCTTGTGCAGGTCTACAGTCTTGTCCCTGACATCCTTGGACAGCTCTTTGCTCTTGGTCATGGTGGCTAGTTTGGAATCTGCTGGACTGATTGCTTCTGTCGACAGGTGTTTGTACAGGTACTGTAATGAGCTGGGATTACAGGTAAGACCTCTCCCTTACAGCAGGTGCTTCTAATCCCAGCTCATTACATACAGTGAAGATACCAGGTAGCCTGACATCTGGCTGGTTGATAGGGGATCAAATACTTATTTCACTCATTATAACGCACATCAGCCTCTGACTTTTGTCTTCTGGGTTTCTGGGGTTTTTCCTGTTGTTATTCTGTCTCTCACAGCTACAGTAAACCTACCATTAAAATTATGGACTGGTCATTTCTTCGTCAGAGGGCAAACGGACAAATTTAGCAGGGGATCAAATACTTTCCCCCCTCACTGTACATACTGTACCGTTTCCTCTTGGCTGCCTTTTCAAGTGGTATGGATGCAGCTCCCCAGTTTCAAACACAATCTAAAAATTTCTACTAGAGAGGTTATTTGTTTCAGGTTTTCTCGATAGCAGTAGACAAACAGCAGCTTGGTGGCCCCCTGCAAGCCATTCATGCAAACCAGGTGGTGATCTGCTTCTAGAGATTTTCACATCCAACCGCTTGCAGGTCTTTTGTTTGTTTGAAGAAGAACAATAGTGTTAAATATTGTGGTGAAAATGATAGCAGCAGCAACATTTTTACTGCTTTAATTTCACATTTAATACCATCTGTTAAAAAATAAAATAAAATTGTGAGATGGGCTTAGGAATTTAGATTTCCCAATTTACTTGTTTTGGTACTGTTTCTTGTTTTTTGTGTTATTGTTTTCAAAAAGTAATTTAAAAAATACTCCTTGTATTAGCTGCCTAACAATATTAAGCACTGTAAGATCTTGCCTTATATTGCTCACAATGTGGCTAGTCTGCGTGGCGTAATGTGAGCCCACCTGATCCTCCCCATCCTGACCAATGTGAGAACTGTTGTCTGCTGTGGAATCTGCAGACTGCTGGTTTCCATCAGGTCATGTAGATTCACTTATAAAGGCTGCCTCTCTCCATTCACATCAAATTCCAAAGATGCACTTTCCACCGAGCTCCATTTGCATCCCAAAATAGGCACTTTCCCCACCTGCCTATACATGCAGCTAGCTCATGCCACGATGCATATTGCTTGATTGTAGCAATGGCTGTTGGGAATGATTGTACTTGATGGCATATCATGAGGTCAGCCATGCTTTTTTCTGTACAATTTCCTCTGAGAGCATAGTCACAGCATCAAGTCTTGTTCCCTCCAGGGGGACTTGCTGCTACTAAATTATTTTCAATGCATGCAATGACAGGAACTCATGTGTTAGCTGGCAGTTTGTTGGTGGCTGTAATTACTTTTCTAAAACTACCAAGAGAAGACAGAGGTGCATATTTTAAACTCCAAAGAACTAATTGCAGTTTTTAAGGATTTGTGTGCATCTCCTAAAAAAAACCAAACCCCTATACTGAACCAAGACAGGGTGGGCTTCCCATGTCACAACGCAGCTCCCCCCCTTGAGTACATTTTTAGTATGTTCACATCAGCAATGTAACACTGGCAGAAGGGATTTCTGTGATAACACAAAAATCTTATGTTAAGTTGTTCATGCAAGTGGATTGCTTATGTGAATATTCATTTATTTCCATGTCTTTTGAAGATGACTACAATAACAAAGCATAAAGATAGTGCCACATAGAGTGCACTACTGTGGTTGAGGTTGCCAGTGTGTGGATCATTGTGGCTAGACTATTCTGAATGGCAGCTGTACTTTCGATTTGGCCCACTGAGCCCCTGGCATGCACCTGTGATGTCCTTTGCATGCTGGCAGCTAGCTGATTCGGGGATTATTTTTTTATCATTGCCTGGTGCAATTCAGGTCAAGTTGAAAACCCAGATAGATTCAGTTGTTCCTGAATTTTGTAATGGTTCTGTATGAATCAGAGCCAGTGGCCAGATTATTATAACATAAAAACAAAATTCTTTTAAACAAAGTAGACTTTTAGCACAGGTAACTCACAACTTATGCAGGTTCCTGGCTCTTGCACATATAAGCAGAATTGCACGTCCTTGGTTTCTCAACAGCTTATGCCGCCGACACCACCTTGTGTTCTGCAGTCTGAAGCTCTCCCAACCACCTCTTACACACTCCACTCTCTTTCGTTGTCCCCCCAAAGCTCTCTGTATGTCTCTCTGGCCTCTTTAGATCATCCTCTCTAACTGCCTCTTCCTCACCCAAACACTCTCAAGCATGAGTTGCGAGTTACCTGTATTTACTTGGAATGTGAAAGGTGCCCTGCCCTATTTTATGAGATTCCCCCTACCCACACTGTTCAGGAGGGCTCTACCAACCACCCACACAGGTTTTTCTGGGGCTAAGCAAGAGGATAATGTGGGAGGAGGACATAATAAAATCTGCCAAGCTTCCCTCTGCTTACTGTTCTTAGGTTTCAGCCCATTAACAGGTTTTTAAACTGTTGGTGTCAATATCAGATAAAACAAGCTGTTGTTGAAACATCATGAAGTGGTGCTTCTGGTAGCTGCTTTTTCCGAGGTGTGTTATTGTATTTTGATGCAATATCAGACATGATTTCTCCAATGACTACTCCTGCACCCAAACCTAGATTGTTCCAGGTTTTGATAAATTACATGCTAAGTGGTAGGCAGACAACTTCCGTAAGCACTAAATGTACTTTACCTCTTAGAGTATATTGGGGAAATCAGTACCTGCAAGACAACTAGGAGATGGTATATGCATCTCTTTGGTTTTGGATTGAAACCCCTGCTGGCTTCCCATGGAGGAACCACCAATAAACTATGCAATTATATACCAGAAGCAGGGATCCTCAAACTCTTTTGTCCACGGAGTCTTCTTGAAAATGTTGAAAATTGCTGTACTCAGCAGTTGCAAAATGGCAGCCAAGAAGGAGAGGTCAGCCCACATTATAGCCTGCAGTTTGAGAAACACTATACCAAAATGTTATGTCCATGAAACTGACACTGAATATATAGGAGATAAATTTCTGGCATGATGGTGAGTAGCAGACAAAGCACTCCTTTCACAATATGTGTTTAAATTACTTACTGGTTTTTTTAGGAATCGTTTTGGCTCCAAAAAGCAAGTTGGATATTCCAGTATTTTTTGCACCTCAGTCAATGAAACTGTATGAAGTTGTGCTGGTTATCAAAGTTGAAAAGTTGGATGCTGATAAATGGTCTTACGATGACACCTTTGATGTAACCAAAGCACTAACAAGGTAAACATTTTAGTCACAGTGGAGATAAATTTGATATCTGTTATTATTTGAAGTGAAAAATAATTGTGAGGTATATCACTTTAGGAGATTGTATATTGTAGTATTTATATATTGCTATAAATGTTGCAATTGTTAGAAATGGTTAGAATTTACTAAGTCTAGAATGATTTTTCACACTTTTATTACTGTACATAGAATCATTGAACTGTAGAGTTGGAAAGGACCCCGAGGATCATCTAGTCCAACCTCCTGCAATGCAGGAATATCCAGTTGCCCCATACGGGGATCAAACCTGCAACCTTGGCATTATCGGCACCACACTCTAGCCAACTGAGCTACCCAGGGCTTATTAGATTGATATTACTGAATTTTAGAGGTGTGAAGATGCTAGTTTGCTTCACAGCAAATATGATACCGGTAGTACCCTGCCCCTGGAGGAAAGTGGTGGAGAGCAATGCACCGAAGTATCCTCTCTGCCAGCCTTAGAAACTCAGTCCTCTGAAACAGCCATCTTGCAGAACAAATCTTAGCGGGCAATCCCCAGTAATAACATTATGCAAATCTTCTCAGAGTTTTTGTTTTTAAAGAACTCCCACCCCCACCCCCATTATTCAAAATATAAATCCTAACAATGATGCCCTCTGGATCTCTGAAACTGAAGTGGTGGCTCTGGAACCTGACAAGATTCCTTCTAAGTGTTCTTTTTCTAGAAAGTGGCATATAGACTCCACCGTTTTCTGAGCTTCTGAGGACAATGGAACTATTATGATGACAGCTACAGCACAAATGATGTAGAATTAGAGTTGAATACAACTGAATGCATCTTAGAACTCATGATTAGTATCTACTCTGTGGTAGTGATGAAAGCTTTCTTTCTCCAATATAACTGAATCTGTGCAGTGTCATCCAGCCTAGATCTTTTGAATGGTGAGAGACTCCTACCAAGAAAGTTAATGGAACCTTCAGTAGTCTGCTGCCACTGATTTGCTAAACACTTTAAGGATTAAGGGCACTGCATACAATTCTGACTTGGAAGCTGCAGTTACAATAGCAATGGTTTGTGATGTAGCTATGGCTCTGTCTGGTCAGGCTGATATGGATACCTCTCCACTTGTTCACCCAGGGGGTATGGACAGGATACTCAAAGAGCCACATATGTACTCAGCCTGTGCCCTTGATTGTTAGTGGTGATTGTACAAACTGTTTCAGCGATATACAGTCATACCTCGGTTTACAACCGCCTCCGTTTGCAAACGCCTCTGTTTACAAATGCTGCGGACCCATCTGGAACGGATTAATTCACTTTCCATTACTTTCAATGGGAAAGTTCGCTTCAGGTTAAGTACGCTTCAGTTTAAGTACTCCTCGGACCCGTCTGGAACGGATTAATCCACTTTCCATTACTTTCAATGGGAAAGTTTGCTTCAGGTTAAGTATGCTTCAGTTTAAGTACAGACTTCCGGAACCAATTGCGGTTGTAAACCGAGGTACCACTGTACTTTAAGCAAAGAATTTTGTAATCTGTATTTTAAATTATTTGATTGTAGCAATTATTTTGATGTGTTATGCTTCGAGTCTGTTATCTCCTTTGAATATAGTTCTCTATAGAAAAGAAAATAATTGAGGATAGGATGGTAGCAAAACACAATAGCCACGATCTTAGAATATATTTGTGTCCAACTCCAACTGAAAAGAATTTTTACTGTGCAGATTAACTTCTGATATGATTCATTTAATTATCTTTTGTTTTGATTTAATGACAAGTGTTAATAAGAAGTCTATTTATGATTGTCCTAAGAAGTGGATTTTAAAAACCCCAAAAGCCTTTTACTTGAGTGCACCACTCAGGGCCGTCTTAAGGTCATCGGGCGCCCTGGTGCATGGATCCCTTGGGCGCCCCCCCACTCTTAAAAAAAGGAAAGCTCTTACCTGGCGTTCTAGGCAGTGGGGGCAGGGGGAGCCTCACAGCGGCCCCCGCACCTCACAGCGGGGCCGCGCTGTGCCGGAGGCCGCCCGCCTGTCCGATGCCGTATTGAGCGGGGGAGGGGGCGCCGCTGCTCTGTGCAGCCTTCCTCCCTTCTCCCAGCGGGCTGGGGTGCCTGGGCAGGCCGGGCCACACTGGGACCTTCCCAGCTGTCTCCTGCGACTCCAGCACTTGCTGGGTCCACGGACGTTTCCTTCCTGCCAACAGGGCGCTGCGTTTCATTGGTAGAGGTGCTGCCATGTGGCGTTGCCTCTACCAATGAAACACAGCGCTGGGATGAGGGATGACCCTGGCGCTGCAGAGCGGAACAGGGTCCTAGTGCTTACCTCCCTGCTCTCACGGCGCGGCTGGTGGAGGGAAAAGGGAGGCTGCCGCGCATCTCCCCCACTTGCTGGGGCGCCCCCTGATCGCCCAGGCGCCCTGGCGCAACGCACCACTAGAGTCAATTGGCGAGCCGGGCCTGGCACCACTGAAAGGCAGCACCTTCTGGAAGCTGGTCCCATTGAACGAATTTCAAAATGGTCACAAAGCATTGCTGGAAATCTTGGTTAATTGTATTGTCAATATCACTTGTATCAATTTTCTAGAGTAATCATATTCATATGTATATATTATGTTTCTCAGCAACACTGTAATAATGAAGGATGAAGTCATCCGGGGAATTCGTTGGATTTATCCAATTCATGGAATTCCTGAATCGCCACCCTATAAATCTGCACCAGGTACATATGAGCCAAGAACTGCAAACTTTTCTTATATAAATGAAAATAGTATTCCCCCCTTCTCTAGCTATAATTCAGGCTGGAAATAGATGGAGCCATGGTCCCTAACATTTAGGAGACTAAATAAATAAACTAGCTCTCCCTCTTTCTGACTTAAATTATTTTGAATGTTGCTGTAGCCTACACTCAAGAAGCGGGATGTCGAAAGGCTTATTTTAAACTTGCATCCCAACTGAAACCTGCTAGGAGAACTTTTTATTTCTGTTTATTACCTGAATGTTTCTAGCATGCCTGTAACATAAGTTATCTGCTAAGCTCAGAAGACAAATGAAGCAATTAAAATACAATATGAAACACAGATTTTAAAATGGAGAGGGCCAAGACATATTTCAAAGTCTTGGATGAGCAAAATGGTTCTGTCACCAATGAGGACCACTAAGATAGCACTGGACAGGCCTCTTTGGGAAGACTGTTTCATAACAGGGTGCCACTACCAAAAAGTCCCTCTCCTTGGGGGTTACTTACCCAACTTCGATCAGTCTCTATGGATATGTTTTATATTTACATGGCTATATAAGCACAATTTATTTGGGAGAAATTGATTTACCCTTTCAAAGTATTTTTCCATATACATATTTTACTTTTATTCATATTATTATTTCAGTTGTTAGTTGCTTAATACACAGCAGTCTCTAGAAAATGTAGAATAAATATACAAAAAAGTTAAAACATAAACAGCCCTCAGTAATAAATAATTATAGAGCACCAAAGCAACAAGTACTTTAGAAAGCAGCACAAAAAAATAGCACAGCAGATCCAAACAGAACCAGCAGGGAAGCCATCGGTAGCTCCAATTAACAGCCCACTCAAATGCTTGAAAAAGGAGTAAGGTTGGCAAAAAGATGTTAAGTCAGCACCAGGTGGACCTCATTGGGGAGAGCAGTCCATAAATGAGAGGTCACAACAGAAAAGGGCCTTTCCCTTGTTGCCATCCTCCTAAGGACTAAAGAGTCTCGGTAGGCTTCTTTCAGGACAGGTGTTGGGTCAGATATTATACTTCCAAGCCATATGGGGATTTATAGGTTAAAACCATCACTTTAAATTTGGATTGGAAATGTCTCAGCAGCCAGTGAGTCCTGCCAAGACTGATGTTATACAGTCTGATCAGCTATTCTCTGTCAGCAGTCTGATTCCAACATTCTGCACTAGCTGCAGTTTCTGAACCATTTCCAAAGGCAGACCCACATAAAGCAATGCATGGGCTGTAATTCAGCAATACCGATCTCTCTGTGTAGCAATGGGCGCCTATTGTTCAAAATGAGAGACTAAATCTTTTGTGGCTCGAGCTAGTTGTGTACTACAGGGTTATCATTCAGTAAGGCTAACAGATAGCTACTTCAGGCTATATATCACCTCTAATATTTATTATTTTATTTATTGCATTTATATACCAACTTTATCTTCCAGTGATCTCAATGTGGGGTACATGATTCTTCTCTTCCCCAACAACCCTGCAAGGCAGGTTAGGCTGAGAGATGGTGACTAGCCCAGGGGTCACCCAGGGAGCTTCATGGCTAGGTGGCGATTCGAACCCTGCTGTCCCAGGACCTAGTCCAACATTATGCTGCCCTGGCTCCTAGAGGCATTTCCTCTCTGAATATTGTTTAGAAGGGAACATGAGTAGAGAATGCTATTATAATCATGTCCTGCTTGTGGGAGCAGAATGCTGGACCAGGTAGGCCTTGAGTCTGATCCAGCAGGGCTGTTCTTACATGAGACCAGTGAAAAACAGTTTGCTACTTAGATGACAGCAGATGCTGGGAATACAGGAAGCTGCTTTATACAGTCACACTGTTTCTCCAGCTAGCTTAATATCGTCTACAATGTATGCAGCCCTTCAGGTTTCCTGACCAGAATCTTTTCCAGCCCTCTGTTTGGCATCAGGGATTTAACCTAGGATGTTCTTCAAAAAAGGTACTCTAGCCTTCCCCAAAACTTCTAGAAAGGGTCGTATTTTGCGTTAATCCTAGTCAGAGTAAACCCTTTTGATGTTTGGGTACATTAATTTCAATG
This sequence comes from Zootoca vivipara, assembly GCF_963506605.1. Lineage (NCBI taxonomy): Eukaryota > Metazoa > Chordata > Lepidosauria > Squamata > Lacertidae > Zootoca > Zootoca vivipara. The sequence goes on along the minus strand of NC_083279.1, from coordinate 44,221,402 downwards.
GGGCTACCATTTAAGCGGATACAACTAATAGTGCATAGTTATACATAGGCAAAATGCACTGAATTCAGGTATATGTGTCACCATAGAGTGCTATGTGGAATATTGCAACAACAAATATATTCTTAATAGCAGTTCTGGGAAAATAAATTTCTATGTAACAAAATGTTAACCATATCAGTTGGATTCCTAGTTTTCAAATTGGGGATAATATGCCAAAAGTATATACATTAATTTCTTAGCTAAAGCACAATTACAGAATTAATTTGTTCCTTGGGTACCTATTAAGAACATTGGAAATCAGTTTAATGATAAAGCTAATAGCCTTCATAAAAACACACCACGTGGGCTGATAAGGGCACTTCAAAATGTGTGAGTCAATTATATACAAAAGCTTTCATAAAGGAATGAAAACAATAGTCTGTCTTGGTGTTTGAAGGTAATTGAGAGACTTATTGAGGAATGAAATTATAGAACTTAATGGAATAGATATTATTTGTACTGCCAATGTTCTAATTTGTTAAAGACCTTTAACTTGAAGAAAAATGCCAGTGTAATCTTAATTACAGATTTCATCTCATTAATTTGCTGTTTAATTAATTAAGGATAGAATGCTGAATGTTACCACCAAATCTTTTCTTTCGTTCTTACTTTGCACAGCATGGCACCCTCATAAAGTACTATAATGACAAATGTGTACAGTATATTGGTATTCTTTAAGTTAGTTGCATGGAAGAAAATCCATTCACATGTATGTTTTGAGAAAGTAAAGATAGACAATGAATATACTTGCCATGTTACCCCAGAATATGCATGTGTTTTGGTCCAGATATTCAGTAGTCCAATGCCTGGTCTTCACACTTTATACCTGGGGTCTCTAACATAACAGTCAACCACCACCACCACCAAGGCCTCCTGCCCTTCTCTATTTTAAATTATTTTTAAATTGCTTTTTTTGTCTTGAGAAGGCTGCCTGTTTGCAGGGTGGCAGTTGCTGCCTGCTTATTTTTGTCTGTTTTTGTGATTGTAGGTGTTTTGCCTATGGGTGGCTAGGGGTTGTCTGAGCATCACCAGTTTATCTTTTGTGAAATATCTATTTTTTGTGATACCCGCAAAAATTCCTTAAATTTTGAAATGTACCCCCAGGTCCAAAAAGATTGAGGACCCTTGCTTTGCACTACAATAAAGAAGCAGTGATGGGATCTATGTTTTTCACCAAGGCCTCAATTCAACAGTACATTTCTTAAGCCATTTTAAACAAATGAACTGTCCTTTGGATTGTGACTGCACTCAGCATGACCACATTTGCAGTGCCAGCTCTAGTCAGGGATTGCTAGCTCAATGCTAAAGAGCTGAACTAAGAATGTGGGATGTGCCCTTAAGCTGTTGTTTAGCAATCATGAATTGCTTATAAGACATGCTGCATTTTATAATCACAAGCCACCATATTTTAATATTTTAAGCTGAAAGCTTCACAAAACTCAAGCAGTATTTATGGTTCACTCACCATTGACTTCATGTGCAGTCATTTTTGTGCCTACGTTTCAGAAGTGGGGTGGCAAAGGAAATCAATAATTACAATGAGACAGTAAATGGTTTTAAAGTGGTCAAAGCTTTCTTATTGTACACAGCTGAAGATATACCAGGTAGAGCTTGGTGTTTTCTTTAAAATTGCCATACTTAGGTTATTTTGAAATGGACGAGACTTTATAGTAGTAGTACTGATGGTGGTGATAACAACAACCGCAACAGCAACAACAACATTATTAGTTGCATCCTCTTCTACATATGCATTCATAGTGGGGTATATTTTGGCCTAAGAGGTTTAGTTTGGTCAGAACTGAGTACAGTGGTACCTTGGGTTACAAATGCTTCAGGTTACAAACACTTTGGGTTACAAACTCTGCTAACCCAGAAGTAGTACCTCAGGTTGCGAACTCTGCCCCAGGATGAGAACGGAAATCGCTTGCCGATGGCAGCGGGAAGCCCCATTAGCGAAAGCGCGCCTCAGGTTAAGAACGGTTTTGGGTTAAGAACGGACCTCTGGAATGAATTAAGTTCATAACCCGACGTACCAGTGTATACACTTCTACAGTTAATGCTAAATACCTTACTTCTGGTAAATGAGCCACTATAGCAGCTAGCGGGCCACAAAAATTTGTGCCCCATGTTTTTTAGACTCATCTACCCATGTACTATCCGAAACCAAAGGGGTGCATTGGTTGCCAGGTGTCATTTTTTTCAGCCCCACTATCATGATTTGACTCAATAACATGATCATAAACTAACAAAATACTGTCATAGTTGAAAACTCATTTAAAAACAAAATATAATAGCAGTTTAAAAAAAAATAGTTTTTTTTGTCTAAAACTGATACAGCAGCAGCGAGAATTAGATACAAATGTTATAAGCCTATTGAAACGGAAATCCCTAACTTCTGACAAGTAGATGTTAAAGTGGGGAACAGATTTCAGCTGGAAGGGTGTTGCAAAGTTGTGCAGCCGCCACTAAAAAGACCCCATCTCTCATGCTCACTCACCAGACATCTTATGATTGTAACTAAAACCTCTCATGTGTCTTCTGCATAATGTAGTCAGGTGTAATGTGCTCTCGATATGAGCTCCTTTTATTTCAGAGAACTAATTATACAAAATATTTTTCCTAGCTGTTGTATGCTGCAGAGCCCGCAGTAGACTGGATGAAAGAATAGAAGTGCTGTTAACTGGTGTAACGCCTGCAACATCTGGTGCACATGTAGTCTCAGACAGTATAATTATAATTCCTTCCAAAAGCAAGTCCGTCGCTATTAATGATGAAGGTAAGAAAAGAAGAGCACAGAAATTATTTATCCCAAACGAATTAGCACTCCTACAGCTCTCTCAAATCAAGATATACTTAAAATCATTTGTAGAATTTCTGGGCTAAAATACACTGGCAGAAAAGAATGTACCCCGTGGGACAAAAATGATTAAATCAGTGTAAGTCATAGGAAGGCAAAATGAAGAGGTAACTCACATCTAACACTTATTTTACTTATGCAATCACAGTTTTGCACGGATGGGAATAAATGAAGAATGGAGGAAACCCACTTTTCATTAATTTATTAACCCCCCCCCCCGATGCGATCGCGGGCTTATCCAGCTTTGGAAAGGAGGCAGGAGGGATCTGGGACCCTGCCCAGAGCCTATGTACCTGCTTCCCAAAGCTAGGCAAGCAGCCCTCTACTTTGTGGGGGTAGGAGCAGTAATGGGTTCTTAGCTTTTTGCATTTTTGTGTTTATGCATGGCCTGCCAGAACTGAAGCCACACATAACATACGAGTTAAAAGGTAAAGGTAAAGGTACCCCTGACCATTAGGTCCAGTCGTGACCGACTCTGGGGTTGCGCGCTCATCTCGCATTATTGGCCGAGGGAGCCGGCGTATAGCTTCCAGGTCATGTGGCCAGCATGACAAAGCCGCTTCTGGCAAACCAGAGCAGCACATGGAAACGCCGTTTACCTTCCCGCTGTAACGGTTCCTATTTATCTACTTGCATTTTGACATGCTTTCGAACTGCTAGGTTGGCAGGAGCTGGGACCAAGCAACGGGAGCTCACCCTGTCATAGGGATTCGAACCGCCGACCTTCTGATCAGCAAGCCCTAGGCTCAGTGGTTTAACCACAGCGCCACCTGGGTCCCGTATTTATCCGTATTTATGTACGGGTTACATAATCCGTATTTATGTACGGGTAACATACGAGTTACCCGTACATAAATGCCACAGTTGTTAGCCAATCTGATGAAGGGAGGATTTAAGTCATGCATAGAGTTTGATCCTGAGGTAAAAGTCATCCACTAAACTTTATTCAAAGAGAAACTCAACAGTTTAACCTTTTTATTAACCCAGACTATGCATGACCACCTCAGAAGGAGGGGATACAAGGCTAGCTCTTCTGTGGAGGGCCCTTGAGACCTCAGGGTGTCTTTGTGACAAATGTGTTTATCACAGTACAGTACAGTGTCTAGTCAAGTACAATATGCTCTCAATTTGAGTTATGTAATCCTTTGTATTTAGAATTTTCAATATTGTCATGTGAGTTAGTATGGTGCTGATGGTTTCATATCAAAGTCTGTGGTTACCGTTCTTTCATAATAACAAGGTAGCACATGCTTGGTGTTTAGAAAAGTGCCCTCTAGGTCAGTTAAACGCTATTTCATCTAATTTCTTAAATACCATAGTGTTTAAATGGAATTCAGTAAAATGTGCTTACCACAATGACCGCATTTTGAAATGCTTCAAGTGTTGATGTGTGTGTGCTACATGAAGATAACAATATTTCATGATTAACAGTAGATTCTCTTACGTATTGCAAGACACTGGTTTGGAATAATAGAACTTTTAAGGCAAGTAATGAGGTAAAAAATACTTGGACAGAAAAAAAATAGTCGGATCAATTAAATTTATTCTGACTTCTCTCAATAGCATTATAATGTCATTATTCCTAAATGAATGTGGTAGAATGTGATGCCTTTCAGTTAGTCAGATTTAATGGTGCTTTTAGTATTCTTCAAGCAACTACAGTGGTACCTCGGTTTACAAGCACAATTGGTTCCGGAAGTCTGTACTTAACCTGAAGCGTACTTAACCTGAAGCGAACTTTCCCATTGAAAGTAATGGAAAGTGGATTAATCCGTTCCAGACAGTCCGTGGAGCACTTAAACTGAAGCATACTTAACCTGAAGTGAACTTTCCCATTGAAAGTAATGGAAAGTGGATTAATCTGTTCCAGACGGGTCCGTGGAGTGCTCAAACCTGAAGCGTACTTAACCCGAGGTATGAGTGGAACTGCTTCCGGAAGTCCATACTTAACATGAAGCGTACTTAACCTGAAGCAAACTTTCCCATTGAAAGTAATGGAAAGTGGATTAATCCGTTCCAGACAGGTCCGAGGAGTACTTAAACTGAAAATACTCAAACCGAGGCATACTTAAACTGAGGTATGACTGTACTAAAAACATACATGCACATTGAAAGCTCTAGGATAGCAGCTTGGCAAGTTCTCTCTCTCTCTCTCTCTCTCTCTGTCTTTCTCTGACACACGCACAAACTGAAATATTCTGCATCAGTCAGCGTGTAGCAAGCAATTTTTATACCCAAAGATCTATGATGATAATTATAGGAATTTCACTTTTAAATAGTCACAACTGTGGTTCAGGATTTGAATTATTTAGATGTGAATAAATTCTTAAGTTATGAAACTTTTCCAGGCCTTCCTATGTCCTGTCATTGTGATTTGAAATTCTACTAACAGTTATATTAAAATTCATTAGGAAAAGGCATGCCTATGCCTTAAAAGGCCAGATTCAATGAAATCATTATCTCAAAATTAAAGGCTTAGGTAGGATTGATCATTTAACGGTTTTGTTAAAAAGTTAATTACAGCACCAGCTATTCTAATGTTCAAAACTCTAGAATATTTGAGGGTTCTGCAAACTTTACAATACAATGCCACAAAAGACTGACTTACAGCGCAAACAAGCTTTACTTAATGTTGGCAAACTCTTCCTGCAACTGGCTCCATGGACATTCTAATGAGTGATATATTTTCAATGCACACCTTTGCTCTTAGCAAGCTATACCAGCAGATCAAGAGATGCAACTGGGAAATTTGACATAAAAGTGTCCCCCAGTCACCACTGGCATCACCCTATGGACTCTGTTTTATATCTTAAGGACCCAAGTTTATGCCAGCATCTGCTGTTTTGTCTGCTCACCAGTCAAGTTTTTGCACTGAGAAAAACCTTGTGACCTCTTTTGTTTGTGCGGGTTGGAAGGAAGGGGTTAACAAAAAGCAATGTCAAGCTTTTGTGGAGAAGAATGGGAGAATGGAAGGAAGCTTTAGGACTGATCCCACCACCCGCTACACTGAGAGCAGCTGGAAATCTCCAAAACGAAGAGCATTTGTAATCCCTGCCTTGTTTCTGCAGATGGCAAATGAAAAGAGATGTGATGATGCAGGGGACACCTTGCCAGTCTTCACTATAGCAGTCAAGCATCTATTTATTCAATTTGTTTAGTTTAAAAAATTACACCCCACTTTTCACTTCATTTGGGTTTCAAAGAAGCTTAGAAAGAATTATTATTCCTACAATATATTTATTTATGCCCTGCCTTTTCCCCTGACAGGGTACTCAAGCCAGCTTACAGATAAAATAGGAACTGCTGAAAACATAGAGGAATCATGAAAAAACTAAAAACTATTAAACATCAATAGAATTAAAACGATACGATATATATAAAGATCTGTTAAAAACATAGAAATAATTACAATAAAATCAACACGGCACCAGCCATTTCATTAAAAGCAGCCAGTTCCTCAAAGCCTGATGGAATAAGGTGGTTTTCTCTTCTGCTTTCTCTCATTTCTTGAAAGAAAGATGCTGGTGATTATGGAAATGACAGGAACATTGTTCTAAAAAGAGAAAAGAAAACACAGGAGATGTCATAACTTCTATAAGCAGTTTCAGCTCCCTTATCACAGACTTAGTGGCGAGGGTGCAATCCACTGAGGCTGTTCAGTGCAATAAAGCAAGACTTTCCCGTTGCTTGATGTTCATTTGGGGGTGAACAGGCATTGTGCTTTGCTGCTCCAGTACAGGTGTTAATTAGGTCACCAGTGCTAAGAAAACCGATGCTCTTTTTTTGGCATTCACTTGCTACACGTGATGCAAATGGCGCAAGGGTGACTGGGGCATGCTGCCAATACAGGACCTGGGCAATATGAGGCATCTTTGCTAGAGCCAGGGACCCCTTTCCTCCCTCATCTGGTTCTTTTATTATTATTTTAAAAACCTATTACCGTAAATTTTTGTACAAACCTTTATCTTTGGGTACCTGAAGGACTATTTGTAAGTAAGTACAGCATCATTTCTGATCATAGGGCACTTCTGTTAAGTCATCAGCCATAGCTTTTAATTTTCTGGCTTTTTGGAGCTTGAACCAGCATGAGTGTCTTGTTTCCTCTTTGCAAGCAATCCCTCTCCCCCCCCCCATTTCTCTCTGCCTCCACTTGAATCATCACACATAAACATCCTTTGCTGGCTATAAAGCGAGATTCCCCCTGCCTTCACATTTAAACAGTTTCCCATGACATTAGCTGGTAGTCTGGCACAGTGCTGCTATAATTGTTGTTATTTAGTCGTTTAGTCGTGTCCGACTCTTCATGACCCCATGGACCAGAGCACGCCAGGCACTCCTGTCTTCCACTGCCTCCCGCAGTTTGGTCAAACTCATGTTCGTAGCTTCGAGAACACTGTCCAACCATCTTGTTCTCTGTCGTCCCCTTCTCCTAGTGCCCTCAATCTTTCTCAACATCAGGGTCTTTTCCAGGGAGTCTTCTCTTCTCATGAGGTGGCCAAAGTATTGGAGCCTCAGCTTCAGGACCTGTCCTTCCTGCTATAATAGCTCTGCAGTATTTCCATCTTACAGAATTATTCTGAGAAACAAAGCACATGCAAGTCTTTAGATCTGCCTAAATGGATATATATGGCTCTCTGTGTTCAGAAATGCTTATTTCTGATTAAGACTGCTCCCTCACCAACACAATTACTACCTGCATGGTGTGGTGGGTGTGGTTGAGTGGTATCTGTGTTGTGGCATATTTAGTGTATGGTTGTGGAGTGTTGGTGTGTTTACATGTTAATGTGGGTAGATGAGTCCATCTCACCTCTTGCTATGGTACCATGCAGCCATGTTTGTGAAGTAAACTTCCTGTTTCTTCCTTGTAGCATCTTGGCCCCTCTTCACTTTCTTTTGCAATGATCTGTTATCCCTTTCTGTGTAATTTCTTATGAACCAAAAGCTTATTCAGTTGTTTAATCCCCCTGCCCCCAAGATGAGCCAGTTTAATTGTGTTTAATTGTGTGCATATATGTTGTTGTGCATCACCCTGGTATTTTATGAATGGGCGGTATATTTTAATTAATTAACAAAATAAAAAAGCAAGGCTGTAAATAAACTTTAAAATGGATTTGAAGTTAGTTAAGGTGAGGTTCCTTTTTTCTTTATGAAGCACTTTTGATTTTTTGTATTGGTCTGAGATTCCCGCATGAATGCAAATGACAAAATACATAAAATAAACCTAGAATATTTTAGGAAATATACATAAAAATTACATTTCTATAAATGAAAGCTGCAGCGTATCTGCAGTTTTGATACCCCGTGACAGGAAGATGATTTGAAGCTTTGCAGATGGGGCTAATAATTAAATTTTAAGATAAGCAGCTGGCTAAGAGTTTTATAGAAACACCACAGGCATGGAATGAAATTGCTATACTGCAGTATATTCATATTTAAGCTATTTTTGAAAAACAAACAGTGGAATATCAATTTGGCAAAAACAGTTACTCCCATAACTTTATTTAAAACAAGTGAGAATAAGCATGTTTCCCCCAGTAGTACAGCATTTGTCTCCATAAACCATAGCTGCCAAGTTTTCCCTTTTCTCACGAGGAAGCCTATTCAGCATAAGGGAATTTCCCTTAAAAAAAGGGATAACTTGGCAGCTATGCCAAAAACAGCAGCTGAGTGAAGATTTATTTAGTCCCTTTGCCAGCCTCCACCTTTGCAACTCATCATTGGTTATTAGTTGGGTCTGTCAAATTCTCATCTCCTAGCATATTGACAAGGCACAAATCAAGAAGACATTCAGAGAAAGAGGAACTAGCACAACATTTGACATTGACATCCATTTTGGCAGAAGGCTTTGCGCTTTTTAAGAAAAAAGAAAAAATGGTTTCTCTTCAAATGCTGGAGTGAAATCAGTTGTCTATTTAAAAGTGTAGCTCAGTCTAACCTATTGCCCAGCCTTGTAGCAATATTCATTGTTAGCTGGAGAACAAAGAAACTTTATTCATTTCTGTGTTTCATCAAACTTCCAATTTGGCAGATAAAATATTTGCGTGCTTAGACCTTTAAACCTTCCCCCTTAAATAAATTCAGACAGGACTCAAATTTTGGTTTGGTTTTTGGCAGAATTTAGGCCACAACTTCATTGATTAGATCAGGTGAATGGCTGCATAGGCTCTGGTTCGACTAGCTCCCTGCACCGTTGCAGGTAGCGCTGACCCAGGGCACCAGCATAAGTCAGCCTAGGGTGAACACCTGGAATGGCGGAAAGCCGGGGACATGCTATGTCCACCACCCAGATGTCCCCCTGGACTCAGGCACGGGCACAACCCCCTCTCAGGGTTGACTAAACCTTTGAGTCCCCGGATTCCTTTAATGGAATACCCTTCACATAGGGAAGGCGAGAGCGTTCCCCCATCCCTATCACCTGAACCAGAGCCTATCCGCAACCTTACAAGTTGTGACGATTTGCTACGCAGCAGGTGAACCCCAAGTGGAACCAGCCAATCAGCCAAGTGGGGAAGATTCCTGCCGTGCCCCTGTCCCAACAACAGACGACACACAACGCCATAGCAAGGTCAAGCGTGCAAGCCCTAAAAGTAGGGAGAAGTGGGCGGGTGTTCCGAATGCACGCACCGAAAGAGGAAGCTCTGAGTCATGTGCATGGGCATATATAGGTCCCTTGATCGGTTTGGCTAGTGTCCCATTGGCCTGATTAACCCAGCATCAAGGGACCTACCAATAGGGTGTTGTGGCTATCCAATCATACCCACCCACAACACAGGGTTTGGTTGCCAGATCGCACCGCAACACGTGTCCTCTTTGAGGGAGGACACGATATATCTGAATAAAAACTATTGATCTTTCTGTATCTCAAAACTCCATTTTGAAAAATAAAGGTGTGAGTTGAGTGCTTAAAATATGTGGCTTACCTAAACTGAGAGAGTCAAATAGAAGAAGTATGAGAATCTGAAGTAAAATCAAGTGAATAATTTTAAATGAACATTTAAAATTAATTATGCAAGAAAATATTTTAAAAGACAGTAAATTATTCATTCTGTAATATTAAATTGTCAGATCTAGAGTTATAGATCCTTTTTACATTTCTGACAGACTTCAGAATAATTTGGAATGAATTTGAAAAAGGCAAAACTTTGTCAACCTTTCTAAAACCACTGAGGCTGTATTTCTGCAGCTCGTTAAAAACCAACAGAGGGGCCTTGGGAAGTGACATAAATGTTGTAAGTGTCATAAGTCCATGAGCAGGACGCCACAGTTTCTGCAGCCCAGTAGGCCTGCAGAATGTTTCATTGACATAAATGGCCCACCAGCTACCGTAGCAATAGGTATTTCTAGGTACAAGGTATTTCTAAAACATATCAAGAGTTGGCTCCTTGGTCCCCAACACTCGGGGCTGGATTAACCAATAAGCAAAATAAGCATGTGCTTAGGGCATCAAGCTGTGGAGACCCCCACAGAAATTTTCCATTGCTGGATTTACCATGGACCATATGATGCAGCTAAAGCAGATTCCACGCAACAAAAGGTCCCCACTCTGCCCAACAAGGAGAGGGTTACTTGACCCATGAGGTTAAAAATGGCAAGTGAATTTGTATGTTCTTGCCCTTGCATCAGTATTCCTGAGGACTATGCATTTTTAAAGTTTACAAAACGTATGCAATGAAGGGAATGTTTAATTCCTATATGTGTGACTTGACGGTGTGAATTGACCATTTTTAAACATCCTTGCTTTCACCCTCTTAGATATAATATCTATTTATATAAAACATTTTTTTCTCTTTTGTTTTAAAATACTAGAATATTTTTAATCATTTATGAGTGGCATACCATAATAGTTGATTTTACACACCATAGGCCATTTCTGTGGCAGGGGAAGGTCAGGCTGTTTTAACCTTATACTTTCACTATGCTATCTGCATTAGCATATTATCTTGATATGAATTCACACCGGGGATCGCAGTGATGTTTTGGGGTTTGGAAAAATAAAAGTGGTTTATAGCATAGTTTAAAGTGCTTGGAAGCTGGAATTACCTGGGGATGCACAGTGCCGCCGCCACCTGTTCTGTCTCATTCACACATCACTAGCATTGCTTAAAAGAGGAGATAAAACACACAAAGGTTGCATTGCTAAGGGAACAAAAAGGTTTTTTTTACTCGCAGTTGGTTCATATTTACATATTTTGGATTCTAAGGTTACAGGGTGGAAACTAGTTCCATTGCTGCCTCATGCAAAAGAGAGAGGGGAGACAGAGCTTGGGGTTTAGTGGGTTTAGTATTTTGCCCTATCTGTTAGTCGCAACCCTGCCCTCTACTGCCTATAGATATGCAAGGTAGATTATACCCAACAGATGTTACACTGGTAGTCCTAAATCCTACAAAAGTATTTGTTGATTGAGATAGTCGTCATATTGTATCTTTGGTATGTTTTTAAGGCTAGGGTAATTAATGCTGTCAATGTTTGCATTTATTTATTTATTTGGGACAAACATTATGTTCTTTCTTCACCCTACATTACATTTCCCCTTTTCTTGCATTATCTGGTTTTGACCGTTGTTATGAAACATGCAGTTTGCACAGAAGCCTGCAGTTCTCACATGCAACCCTGACATCCCTTTTTTTGGGGGGGGTGTCTTTTGTCATTGAGACCTTGGATGTACTCCAGAATTTGGCACCCCAAAGGTTAAGAAGGGGAAGGAAGAAAGATAAAAGGTTAATTTTATTGTGTCAAAAAAGGCATTAGCATATTCGTTAAGAACCTTACGCAGAATCACAGTTGGGGAAGTTTCAAGGCAAGAATTTGAAGGAAGCAACATGGAAGGCTTTCCGGGCAATGGCAGAGGATGAGCTTAAGTAGCAAATGAGCATAAAGGGAACAGGTCTCCTCAAGAAAAAGGCACCTGGTCAGGTTTAAATGCAAAAGATAGAGGAAGAGGAGAGAGTCAGGGCTTGGACAGCTGACTGGGTTTGCAGGCGTGGGGGGTTAGTACCTGTCCTTATATGTGCAAGGAGGTGGCTTGATGTGTTGGAGTTCAGGGTTCCTTTTCACTATGGAGAGAGATGAGAACTCTTTCTATGGGAGAGATTCCTAGCTGCTATGGTGAAAGCATCACTTTTTATACTCCGGTTGAGCTTTAATAAATATAAACAAAGACTAGCAATCCTGTGTTCCTGGCAGTTACCAGGTTGGGAAAAAATTAACAGTGCCAGTCAGGAGCACTTGTCCTAGATATCTGAGAAATGACTTCCAAAATTGCATCTTCATTCTGCTTCTCCTGTGAGTAGGGGTAAAGGGATTGACATACCTTTTGTGCTTTTCTCCCTGGAGCCTCCTGTGATTTAAACTTCTTTGTTAGCTGTTGTGGGGATTGAGGCAGGGACATTTTAGCTAATCGCATTGGCTTGACAGAAGGAGCCTGATGCTCTTTTGTTTACTTTAGATTTACAAATGAGAAGAGTGGGAGGCAGAGTTTTACAGTCAAAGAGACAGTAATGAATGGATATACCAGGAAGTGTTGCAACTCAGCTTGTTTGAAACATGCTGTAATAGAGGCTTTCTCTCCAGGCATCTCCAGGCCAATACAGAGCGTCCTTTCACATGGAACGCTACTATAGCAAATGCTAGATTTTAGGAGTGCTTCATAGCAGTTTTTTTTAGGTATCTACAGATGGCGCCTTTGATGCCTTAGCAGATGCAAGGCACATCTAGGCAGTTTGGCTTCAATGGAACTGCAGAGCCAATGATACCCAGCTTGCCATGGATACGTAATGTTTGTTCAGGAGTATAAAAAATTCCTTCTAATGTCTGTGGCATTCGTTCTGGAAACTGGGTCTTTCCAACTATCATCCTTAGCATAGTGGAGTCTAGGCCCTGATGCACACCAGTGCTCAGGATTACCTTTCAGGCCAAATTAATTCAATGGATTATATTGAATTAGTTGCAAATTGAACTATTCTCAGGTTTGTCCGTCTCTTGAGGCTTCCTATTCAAAGCTATTGAAACAAACCCTGGGAACTTTAATAGAGATATTGGTGGCACTTCCTTCTTCCAAATCCCAGTGCATCCAAAGAGAGAAGTAACTTTTTTGTTACCTGTTCAACCCTCTCTGCAATCCATTTAATACACTATACTCATATAATAATTGACTCAGGCAAATCATGAGCAAATAGTAGCCATTTTTTCAATTGTTTCTATTTCTGTACCAGTGCTCAGTTGGAATTTCAACTTCATTTCTCCTAAGCCCTGTTGGGATTGATCACCACATTATCTTTTCCAAAACTATAGGATTTCCATTAATCACCCTCACATCACATTTGAAGTAGCCAAAACATTATTTTGGACCGAAAGGCTAGCGTTCCATGATGGAAGGACTCTCTCCTTTGGTGGAAAGATTCACTCCTCTAGCTAGAGCTCTGCCCCTATCCGTGCTGCTTAGGAGACGTATTCCTCCTCGTGAGAATATGATTCACATAAGAATGATCCATTGTCTGAAAAAAGCAGCAGCATGACAACAAAGTCTTAAGTTGCCCTTGCAAACAATTAGAATCTGTCTTGGTGAGGCAGATATGACAAAAGTACAGCCATAAATTATTCCCATCATTTCTCTAAAGACAGCCAAAGAGAAGCCCTAAGCATGAAACCCTTGATGAATATCCAGCTCATTACATAGAAAAATGATCTCTAGACCTCAGCTGGTTATGTGCACTGAAGGAGACTTGCCTCTCTCATTCTTCCATTATTGTGATTTTACTTTACCTCATTTTATGTGATTCTCTGAATTTTTTCCTAAATTAACAGATCTTACACTGCTTATTTTTTTATACTTTTAACAAAAATACAGGATTTACTATGTCCTATAGCATATCACTGTCACACATGATGTTGCATCAATAATTCCTATTAATATAACTTTTTGAACAATAATATTGTGAAATTATACCTTCACTAAAAAAGTAGTCAAAGTAAGCTGCCATTTCCTCACAGTTAGCATCTGCTGGTAGAGGCAGTAAACCTGCCTTTGGGTGGTACCACTTTATTTATTTAGAGTATTTAAATCCCACCTTTCAGCCGTAAAAGTTCCAGGATCAGCTTACATATACTTGTGCAATGGAACTTTCCTCCCCCTCTCTCCTCCTCCGCCATATTCCTTGAACTCTCCAGAACAGATCTGGGGAGGGCATGGGGCACACACAAAGGCAGGAGTGGGGAGGTGGGAGTTCCATCATGCAGTTGTAAACCCTTGCACTATTGAATGAGTGTGCTGAATACTGCCCATTGGTTAACGTGTGTAGGTAGAAACACTAGAAGCTTCATTCTTGCTTCATCTTCTATTTTGTAACATTGTGTTAAGACTCCGATATTTTCTAAGTTGCGTTATCATTTTCATTAAGTCTGTGAGCCTTTTAGGAGCATCTGGAAATTTCATCGTTTGATTTTAATCGCACAACTTTAGACAATTTTGTGATGATGATTCATAGTCTTTTTTCTTTTCTGCTTCTAGCAGTTGTCACTGTATTCAGGCAGCATGTGTGTCTGGGAGCTGTCTAGATACTAAAACTAAAATATTAACATATTCACGGAGGGGTTTTTATAGCAAGATGGTGTGGTCGTCTTTAGAGTTTGCAGCTCTCACTGAAAATCTAATTACCTTATTCTGTTTTGAGCAGCCCTAAATTAGATTTGCAGTGGAGATTCACAACCAGCTATGGAACTGGCAAAGAGAAATAGTTTTATATACCTTCAATTGGTTCTTACAAAACATGTTTTTCCTCAGGTGCTGTAAAATACTTTCAGAGTGCTTAACAGAGACACAGCAGAGTTCATAAAACAGAAAGCCTCCAGGAAAAATAAATAAATATGTATTATTAGTGAATGACGGCAGGTGCCACATACATATGGAGGAAGCAAAGCTAATAGAGTCCTTTTAGAAATGCATTGACAGAATGTACAACACAATTACCAACTGCAGCTCCATCTTCTTCATATCTGAACGGTGTGAACAATACAATAAACATTCACTATGCAGTATCCAGTGATTTGATTGCTGAAGGAAACATCTGTTCAGCAGTAGCAATTTTGTCTCTGTGGTAGGTTTCAAATGATGTCATCTCTCCTCTCCCCCACTAAGTCTATTTTTATGTTAGAGCCTCTGTGTGGTGACATTTTGTGCTGAGGAATAATTATGAGCCTTTAGTTGTGTCCTACTGTGAATGTCCCACTTTAGTATCACAATTAGCAGTGGATCAATTTAACAAAGGCAAGAAATGGTTTTCATACCTTAATGTCATAGCATGCATATATCCCCAAGAGGAGGAGACCATGATCAAATCAGCAGATCCTATATGCCTACCCACAGACTTATGTCTTTTTTCATGAGTTGTCATTTTCAGCATGTGCACTGTATAATTCATTGTTCTTTAGTACCATTGTTCTTTAGTACCATTGTTAACCATAGTGCAATAGTGAAGCACTTGCTATTTGGATCCAGACATGCTCCCCCACAAGTGGAAAAACTCATTTTGTTCATGCAGAGAACCATTATCCAGTGGAAACTCCTCACAAGAGGAAGAGGACTGAGCAGCAGTTTTGCCAGCTCCTCATTCCCCTTGCAGACTCACACATCACTTCCCTTGCTGTTCCATAGATTCCCTCCAGCTTTTCAGGAGATACAGACACCTGCAGCGGTGAGAAATTGATTAAAATCACCGCAGCACACCATTTCTCTGGCACTAGCTATTCAAACTGGACAAGGCCTAGGTAACTTTTGAACTCGCATCAGCATATAAAGTTGTGGTGCCTCAGAGCACATTGCTGCACTCGAGGTGCTTTTATCCATTCCCTACTGTACCCTCAGGTATACATAGGTAACTTCTTAAATTGCTTATTATTTAGAAACTCAGATTTACAGTCATCTGTAATTGACCATAGCCCATTAAATTAGATAGCACAGAGAGCTGAAAGGTTCTAATATGGCCAACTATGTTTTCACAGCACTGCGTGTCTGCCTTTCAATACATCACAGACAAGGAGCTAGGTGCTGTGCTGGGTATGAACCCCTGACCGTTAATGAGGGTGTATATTGTTTATATTATGGTATTAGTACATGATTAATAGTTTCTGTCTTATCACCTTGTATATAATGTATCCAGCAGTCAGATTGTGGTGGAAACAATTTGCAGACAATATAAATACACAGTTTACTTTCTAAGAGGGCAAAGGATGATATTGTGGCCGGGGGGGGGGGGCGGGAACTGTAAAAAATATTCATTTTTGGTATCAAACCTTTTCCAAAACAGCAAGTCTCTCCTCTTTGAAATCCAATTTTATTTACCGTATACTACATGTACAATGCTATGTTCTTATTTTTTCTCTCTCTCTCTTTTTAGGATTCTCTACCCCAGAAGAATTTGTGTATGATATTGAGTTTGAATCTGATAGAGTGGCATTTCAGCTGAAGTCTGCAGTAGCTATAAACTTGCTGAAGAAACTTTGGGATCTGAAAACTGGAATTGTGACCTTGATCTTCAATATAATATTTGCACCTAGCAAACCAATGAGGTACAGTGCCCAATTGTCATTTCTCTAGGCCTGATACAAGGCCTCCTTTCTTTTCATTGAAACCCCTTTCTGTTGTTGTTTCTTCAGGCTTATTAAGGTCTGTTTTTGATTCATATCTATAGCCAAGTATGGCATGTATGTCTGTTAATTACATAGGACTAGAAATGCTTTTTCCTGTGTCCCTAGGGGATGATGATAATTCTCTTATGCATCACTGACACCCAAGGGGCCTGTAAATATTGGCTACCACTATTCCTGTGAATTCAATAGATCTTTCCAGGTGCTTCCTTTCATGCAACTGTGGTCACATGGAGAGACAGAATATGCTAGCCTAATCCCCACATTCTCAAAATAAAGAAATAAATTTTAAAATTGTCCAGTAGCACCTTAGAGACCAACTAAGTTTGTTCTGGGTATAAGCTTTTGTGTGCATGCACACTTCTTCAGATACATGCACACGAAAGCTTATACCCAGAACAGACTTAGTTTGTCTCTAAGGCGGTACTTGACAATTTTTTAATTTTTAAATTTATTTCGACTGCGTCAGACCAACATGGCTACCTACCTGACCCCACATTCTCAACTGCCCATATTTTTTTTGGGGGGGGGGGTCCTATAAAGAGAAGCTTGGTATATTTGCATAGACTCGTGGCATGATTTGGAATCTTGATGTCATTGGCCCCAACAAACCTAAAAAAAAAATGCCATAAAAATCTGGTCTATGCACAAGATACAGGAAATAAGTTTGCACATGCATGGAAATATAATGTACTATTTAGATTCAGGTTCCCCCCCCCCCGTAGAGTGATGGCATGCGTGTGTGCATGCTTGGCCACTGGCTTTGCAACCTTATAAAAAACAACAGTTGCTATCCTGATTTCTGAAGCTGTTTCTAGTTCAACAATTAATTCTGATGCAGGAATCTGAATTTGTACGTGGAGGTCCATAGAAACATCCCCATTCATGTGATGCAAAAACATGCTGGAACTGTGCCATCCCTTAAAGTAACTAGAGAAGCTTGCTTGCATAAGTGTCATATGCCCTGGGGTCATACAGAACACTGTATCAACAGCAATGAGTAAATACATTCTGTTCCTTCCAAATTTACCTCCTGCTTTTCTTTTGAAAATGACCAATTCTGGCCATTTTTATATCAATGGCCCTAGCTGGGCAATGAGTGTCAATCTAAGAAGAGTTGAATTGTTCTGAAAACGCACTACTTCTCATTATGTGTCTCATCCTGCATCATTATGGGAGAGTGAAAAACAGTGAAGAAAATAAATCTAGGGGCTTTTGGATAACGTTTGACTGAGATATATGGAATCAGATTCTACTTCTCTGTGGAATTTATTGGATGGTTTTGGACAGCTCATTGTCACTCATCCTTTGTCCCACAGTATATTTTATTGTTGTCAAGATTAACTATATCTGAAGAACACGTTAAACAGTTACAGCAGTTCAGGGGTGGGTGGAGAGAATAATAATTCTTTTAAAGCTGTAGCTTCTTTAGGAATAAAATTCCATCTCCAGTGAAGTCTGTGGGAGTTGTCATTGACTTTAATGACAGAATTTTACATTTCTTTGGAAACTAGAACTTAAATTACATCTCAATTACT
Organism: Zootoca vivipara; assembly: GCF_963506605.1. NCBI lineage: Eukaryota > Metazoa > Chordata > Lepidosauria > Squamata > Lacertidae > Zootoca > Zootoca vivipara. The sequence continues at coordinate 44,203,326 of NC_083279.1, read as the reverse complement.
GAGCTGTCATACTGTTGCCATACTGTAAACAGTTCTCCTTTTCAGCAACATGATAAATCAAGGTGTCACCTTGTAGAAATCAAGACTGCTGCTGAAATATAAGCGTAAGGTGAATTAGACTGCACCAATTAGTTTGGTTCTTCATTCTTTACAGAAACAGACGGGAAAAATAATGTGATATTTAGCTGACAGCCCTTTCCAAAGTAAGAATGGATATACTATCCTGCATAAAAATAATGTCTGCAATCCAATTTAGGACCAGCTGTGTAATGCATTACAGGTCTACAAGAATATAAGTGCACCTTGGACATTGATTTATTTGACTTACGTAGCATTATGCCTTCTATTATAATGAATATTTTAAACTTAATTTTGAAGGCATCCGGCAACATTGGTGGTACAGTGTGTCACGGGAGGCATTTGGAAATTTCCAATACTGTTTGTCGCCACTGAACCAGAAGTGGATGATGTCATCAATATTGAGGCAGCTGGCTTAAACAAGGAATCGGTAGTTAAATTTAAGCTTACAAGCAAAACAAGGTAAGAATATCTAAGGGGGAAAACCTAAAGGTCTTTTTCGAGGATGAAATGTAGCATCCAACGGGATTCAGCTTATTTAGGGACAATATGCAACTAGTCAGTAAGACTGATACCAGATTCCTCCCCCCCAAAATAAATAAATAAATAAATAAATAAATATCCCAATGAGCAAGTAGATCAGGACTTGTTTGGAAATAATGCTATACTAAGAATGTGGTGCCTAAATGTTGTTGTTGTTGTTGTTGTTGTTGTTTAGTCGTTTAGTCGTGTCCAACTCATCATGACCCCATGGACCAGAGCACGCCAGGCTAAATAGGTGCCTAAATAGGGTTAACATTTATTAAGGCTGTGGGACCATAGAAATAATTGAGGACTCCCATACACAAACACACCAAGAGAAACTGTTTCAGGTGAATAATTTTCCTGGATCATTATGGGGATATAACTATCATCATCATCATCATCATATTATTATTATTATTATTATTATTATTATTCCTGTGTAATCATGCAGCATAAAAAAAAAATATTGTCCAAAGATGTTCTGTCTAAAATGATGGTGTTCCTTGTGCCTAGAGCATTTTGGGGTTTGCATTTGTTTCTTGCAACAAGTTTCAGGCACTGCCCTAGCTCTGCCCTGCCCTAACAAAAATGAATGAATGAATCAAAAAACAATTATTAAACAAAATGTACCTTGCTTCCCTCTGCTGGCTGGCTCCTGCTTGAGTAGCTCTTACGTGCAGGTGAAAGGGGCCTGTTTTGGTGCTCCTCTGCCTTCTTGCTCCACCCTCTCTTGCTACTTTCTTCTGATCCTGTGCTTTCCAGCGGCTGAAGCACTGCAAATAGGCTTCCTTGTGGTTTCTGCTTGCTTCATATGGTGGACCCATCCTGAAATTGTGCCCGGTACCACCCATACCCATCTCTCAGTAGGCCTGCCTCTGTGAGTGAAGAAAAAACCCTATGGGAATGAAAGCATGGGGAAAGGGCCAAATACACTATGATCTGCAGGCCAAATACACCTCCCCAGAGGGGAATGGAGGTGGGGAAAAGGACAGAGTATTTCTTATCAGCCCTTGAATTGAGCCTAAATTCTGTGTTTCTTTTTTAAGAACTCAGGTAATTTCTGAAGTAATCTAAGTAAAGCTTTGGGAAGCTTGCCTATCTCTAAATAGTGGAAGCAAGGAAGTTTTCATAATTTCTAAATCTAACTTTTATTGCCTGTTCAGCTAAGTGTTTGGAAGAGAGACGAGATTGCGAGTTGAAATCTTAGCTTCCTCACTTTCAAAGGATGTCCTTGGCCATTATTGATTTTCTGCAAAGAGACCACTTTTTGCGTCTGTGTACCTGAGACGGACAGTTGCTATAGCTATCGCTCATGGCTGTCAGCCGAGAGGATCCTTCAAAATATGGCAATGCTTTCTGTCACAATGGTGAAGTTATCAGGTTCAATAGAATAGGCTGTTTTTGAGCACAAAAGTTGAAGTAATTGCATTGGCAATGCTGTAATCTGCTGGTAGGTGTTTGATAGTAGTGAAGAGATCTAATGTTCCAGGAAAAGGTATAATAAAGTCTGAATCATTATAGTTATATAGAAAGAGGATCCATGATGCAGCCTATTCATGTCAGAGAAACCATAGAACAGCCTATATTACACTTGGGAAATATTCCTCCCCGCCCCTGTTTCCCCCATTCTTTCTATTCTCTAGCAAAGAATGTAATTTGTTACGCTGACAATTCCCTTGACGAGCGCCCTCCTTTCTTCATATGTTTCTTCTTCATCTTCTGAGGAATAGGAAAAACCTGCATTTGTTAGACACAGGGAAAGAATTCTGGCCCCGTTGACCTCGTATCTAGAACTTTAAAGTACAGGAAGGTCATGAGATTTCTAGCTTAGTAATGGAGGATTGGATGAATATTTGGATGAATATTTGAAGCCACTGTTTAAAATAACAGCAACCTGGCATGCCTTTCTTCTGTGAAAATGACTCTCATTCAGGTTTGGGAGGGGTGTGGGCCTTATGAGCTAGAAGGCTTCACCTGCCTGACTACAGTAGGAGAGAGCTATGAAAATGAATGGTACTGTTAGACTTCTATTAGTTAAGAAAAAAATGTAGGAAAAAATATTGATGCCAGAAAACCATAGCATTGTGCACAGCCCTAAGTGTATTGCAACTGAACTCAGCAAATCATACTGAGTAAAAAATGTTTAATATAGTTCTGTTAGTATTTTAGTCTGTTAGTTTAAATGTTTTATCTTTCACTAAATGTTGAAATATCCTTGGAAGTGTTTTTAATCTGCAGGCCAAATACACATTACTTTCAAGACAGTGGCAATTAGTACTACTTTTAATGCTTTTATATAGGATAGGGATAAATAACTGGATCTGCCCATATCTGGTCCACCCTCTGCATCCCACTTTTGGCAGGTGTGAACAGCCATCCATCATAGAACATCATGGGAAACCCACCCAGATGGGCGGGGTAGAAATTATTATTATTATTATTATTATTATATGTCAGGTGATTGAGACTTAGATGAGAAAGAATCAGTAGTGCACTCAAAGCATGCTACTGATTTTTTCCTCTCAAGCTATGGCTGCAAGGATTATTGCCAAAAGTGGGGCTTAAATTCAGCACCAACTACAAGGCCCACTCTTGGTAGGGATCAACTGCACTCAAGAGCTCAGACTGAGTGAAACCAATCCCAGCAGGTCTTCCAGTTTGTGCCCAATTTAAAAGGCATGGAATGCAAGTCCTGCTTGCCAAGGAACAGTCAGGAGTGTGCATCAAACCCCTCACCTTTTCCTTTGCACCCGTGGCTTTACTAGACATCATATGCTGCCCTAGGGTCTTCTGGGGAAAAGGTGTGATATACTGTATTTATTTACTGTATTTATTTAATAAACAAACATGACAGCATGCATGGGGCAGATCAGGGTGACTGGGGTAAAATGTCATTTATCAAATAGAACACATACTGCATTTGTCTCAGGAAACTAATATTCATTACTCTGGTTGTCATCCCTCCTGGTTTTGCTGAACAAACATTTTTATAGTGCTACCAGGAGAATCTTAATTCCTTAGGCTGCTATCAGATGAAGAATTGCCAGAATGTGGAATTCCATATACTATTTAAATCCTGAAAGTCTCAGGGAAGGTCACAGGGAAGCTGTGATCAGGGCATTTTTTTCAGCCAGAACTCACCAGAACTCAGTTCTGGGACCTCTCAGGTAGGTGCCATTGCCATTCTAAGAGAATGAGGGAGGTGTTCATGGTGAGTTCCTGCACCCCCGCCCCCCGAAAAATAGCACTGGGTCTGAGTATTGTAATATTAATACCCACTAACCAGAAAGTAATAGATGAAGCACCATGGTGCTGTACTATAAGCACAAGACAATGCAATTGAAGTGTGGCAAGTCTCACTGGGAAAAGCAGCACTTATTTCCTACCCCAGCCATATCTAGGTGTGCCATGATTGCTAGTTGGCCATTTATTTCAAAAGTCAGAAAAAATTGAATCCAGGGATCATACTAATGATAAATATAGTAAGCTTGTAGCATGTTGAAAACTATATAGAAAAAGACACTTATATATGTTTTCACTGTCTAAATGAGAACATTGACAGCAATAGGCACCCCAAACCTTAGCAGCTGTTGAGTGGGCATACATACATAAGGTAAAAGGTAAAGGTACCCCTGACCGTTAGGTCCAGTTGCGGACGACTCTGGGGTTGCGTGCTCATCTCACTCTATAGGCCGAGGGAGCCGGCGTTTGTTCCGTAGACAGCTTCCAGTTCATGTGGCCAGCATGACTAAGCTGCTTCTGGCGAACCAGAGCAGCGCACGGAAACGGCGTTTACCTTCCCGCCGGAGCGGTACCTATTTAGCTACGTGCATTTTGATGTGCTTTCGAACTGCTAGGTGGGCAGGAGCTGGGACCGAACAATGGGAGCTCACCCGTCGTGGGGATTCGAACCAGTGACCTTCTGATCAGCAAGCCCTAGGCTCTGTGGTTTAGACCACAGCACCACAAGCATCCCATACATACATACATACATACATACATACATACATACATACATACATACAAACATATATATATATATATACATACATATCAGGTCTCTGCCAGATTTTATGAAGAAGTAGGGAAAGTTAAGAAACGAATCAAGTCCCTAGTAAAGAGCATGGTATGTGGGGTATACAAATATAGTGGTTAATATAAACCTGCTGTGAGCAAAATGTTACTCATATGCATAGCAAGATTTCCTTGATACTGAAAAATACTTTAAATGTCTTATTGGAAAATGGCACTATGGAGGTACCAAGGTAATATTGGCCCCTGGCTGGGTTACTTAACAGTATAACCAACCTTTATTTCATTAAGGGGTTTTGAGCTTTCTCTCCAAAAGTGCAGTGGGTCATCCGTAGAGCTGAAATATCTTTTGTTGTCTAAACTTCATGCCCCAGAGTGATTGATTAAAGCAAAGTTTCTCTTGGACAGGTACATAATGCAATCAGTGATGATAAATGATGGGCCCTTTATACATTCCTGTAGTTATGTCATCATTTTCTTGAAAAGTGCCTATCAACTATCTTGCGCTTGTCATATTAAACTTTACCACTGTAAATTATCTCATGATAACAAGACTACCTTGAAATGTGCATTTCAAATACCAAATTGCTTTTCTTTTTTTGAAAAAGTCCATTCTTAACCTTTAATAATTTTTGCTCTCGAAAAGCTTTTTACACACATGTATGTATGTATGTATGTATGTATGTATATGGGACCCAGGTGGCGCTGTGGGTTAAACCACTGAGCCTAGGGCTTGCTGATCAGAAGGTCGGCGGTTTGAATCCCTGTGATGGGGTGAGCTCCTGTTGCTTGGTCCCAGCTCCTGCCAACCTAGCAGTTCGAAAGCACGTCAAAATGCAAGTAGATAAATAGGAAGCGCTACAGTGGGAAGGTAAACGGCGTTTCCGTGTGCTGCTCTGGTTCGCCAGAAGTGGCTTTGTCATGCTGGCCACATGACTTGGAAGCTATACGCCGGCTCCCTCGACCAATAATGCGAGATGAGCGCGCAACCCCAGAGTCGGTCACGACTGGACCTAATGGTCAGGGGTCCCTTTACCTTTACATATATATATATATATCATAAAATTGAAAAAGTAATTTATTATTTATTTGACAAATGAAATGGCTTTGCCCATATAATGTACTTATTTTTTTATTTCTGTGGACTGGATCAAATTGTACTGTTCAGCTGTCCTACTTCTATGTTTAATCAACATGCAAGGGGGAGGGGGGAAACAAGCACACTAACTCCTTCCCACTTCCCTCCAGGAGTTGCATGGATAACTTCTGCAGCAGGGAGCCTTTTCAGCTCATAGAAGATTCCCATATCTTGATTTTCCAGGATTTTAAATCACACAGGGAGCCTCCACTAGTAGAGAAGACTCCCTGTTGAAGTTATCCCTCCGACTTATGGAGGGGGGGTGGGAATGGGAAAGCAGAGTTAGGATGCTTCCACACACACACCCGTGCTCCCCCTTATGTGTTAATTAAACACAGAACACCTGAACAAGCCTTGCTTTTGTTGGGAACTATATTTTGAGTTAGAGATTCCTACACATTGTATTGTTTATATAAAAAAATCGCTGTGTGCAGAAGGAAAATACGGTAATCAATGCAATATTCACTTTGAAATACCAAGTGACCCAGTTTACCTTTGCAACATGTTCTTCAGAAACTAATTAATATTATTGGGTATAATCTAATAAACTTGAGAAAACATCCACGGATGTATGAATAATCTAGAGGGCCTAAAAATAATATTTGGGGATTATTATTTTATTTTTTTGCAGAGAATTACTTTGCAATCATAAATTGCTTCAAGAGCCAAGATTACTTTAGTTGTAATAATCAAAAACTGCGACGGAAAGGGGCAGCGGAGCTGGACAAGATCCACTTACACCCGAGTAGGCAACTTTTCTCCCTCTTCGCTGCTTTGGGGTGAGCCACAGAGGATGGCTCCACCTCCTTACCTCCAAAGCAGCCGGGGCAGGCTTGGTAGCCTATCTCCGCTCCGGGAAAAGCGAGCCCGCCCCTCCTCCCCTGCTCCGTGAAGTATCTCTGCCGCTGCCGCTTGCAAAAGCCTGCTTTTACAAGCTGCCGGGGGGGGGGGGGAGAGATGTTTGACAGGGAGCAGGGAAGGCACAGGGGCTGCCTTCATGAAGGGGAGGGAGGGGGCAGCCCGTAACGATGCTGCTCTTCCTCCTCCCAAGCCGCTGCCAGCATGCTCCGCTTTTGCGGTGGGGGGGGGGAGAACGAGCAGCCCACCCGCATTAGCAGCCATGGTGACAGGAAGAGTGTCGCTAGAGGGCTGCTCCAACCCCAACATACACACGCAGAGCCCTTGAGCTTCTCTTCAACACCTCTTTACTTGCCCACACAAAAAACATACACCCTCTGGCTTGCTTCAAAACACACACACACACACATACACCTTGATATGGAAGATGGAGCAAGCTTGTTTTATCCTGCTCTGGAGGGCAGGACTCAAATGAATGGCTTCAAGTTAAAAGAAAGGAGATTTCAAACTAAACATCAGGAATAACCTTCTGGTGGAAAGAGCTGTTTGTCAGTAGAGTGGTCTCCCTTGGGAGGTGGTGGACTCTCCTTGGAGGTTTCTAAGCAGAGGTTGCATGACCATCTGTCATGGATGCTTTTGTTGAGGTTCCTGCATTGCAGGGGGTTACACTGGATGACCCTCAGGGTCCCTCCCAACTCAACAAATCCCACTAGAGGTCAAAGAGAACAACAATTACCAGACCTTTAGAAGGCATCTCAAGGCAGCCCTGTTTAGGGAAGCTTTTAATGTTTGATGGATTTCTGTATTTTAATGTTTGATGGATTTCTGTATTTTAGAATTTCTGTTTTGTTGGAAGCCGCCCAGAGTGGCTGGGGGAACCCGGCCAGATGGGCGGGGTATAAATAATAAATTATTATTATTAACGGTATTATTATTATTATTATTATTATTATTATGATAAAGTGTTAGTCTATTGATGAATGTGAGAGGGAGGTTCAAAGCAAAGGTAATTATTTATGTTTCAATTTAAATTTAGATCAACCAGATTGAGCCAAATTCTCAAAACTCTGGAAATTCCAACAAGCTCCATGCCTGTTTCTTGAGCCTCTCCACGTAACTTGAGGCCATTTTCCCATATGCTTGAAGCTTTATGCTTCGTACTGGATGTTGTTTTGCCTATTCTTCATACTGCTGCTGCATTTCTAGGATTCTAGTAGGCGCTATCTTTTCCCCCACGCTGGAGGCTTCATTATTGTTGGTGTTTGTTATTATTATTACTATTGTTACCACTGTTCCACTTAGTACCAGTGCAGCTTACAACCATTTAAAAATATTTTTAAAAGTCAAAACAAATAACAAGCACAAGAATAGGCTGGGTCCTGAAAACACACGTCTCTGTTGTCAGAGGCCTTGGGAAAGAGGGGGAGGTGCCCGGGGTGCCTCTGTGGGGAGGGAATCCCCCAATGGGGGATCTGCCCCCAGGATGCCCTCTCTTGGGCCACCCCCACCCAAGACTCTGGGAAACCGGGGGGGGGGGGGCGCCGGAGGGATCTTTGCACCACGGCACCGGATATGCTTAAGATGGCCCTGATGGGAGAGGACAGACTGACTGGGTTGTGTTTGATGAGCGTCCATCAGAAATTCTTCAAGGAAAATCAGGACTGGATTGAAACGAAAGTTTTGAACAAGTTTTCTTCAAACCCAAGAAAAATGATATTAGTATAAGACATGTAACTAGAATAATTTTTTTAAAAAAAAATTCAAGCAAATAATTGTAATAACTACCGTAATAAGGACTGCTATAATTATATATAATTTTCTTAAAATTTTGGTTTCATTCGCCTTTTCCATGCTGAAATGTCACAACCTGAATGACCTTGCCCCCCCCCCCTAGTTTTGATCATGGGTATGCCCCTGGCCCTGGAATCTGCAGAGAGAGGTGGTGAATGGAGAATTGCATTTTCTCATTTCTCCAGCTGATTCCAAGGCACAACTCTGCCCTATCCTACAGGAAGGACTTCAGCAACATTTCCTGGAATGCAAGTTTATGAACTCTTACTGACTGGTCTCTTATATGCTGCCCAAATAACCTTTCCAGTAGGGTTTTTTTTTTAATTAGGACTTATTAGGTCAATGATTTTCCTAACCAATTGTGTTTTAGATTCTTGAAGCTGCTGTTACTACGATAAGTGGGTTTTTGTGCATGTGTGCATGCGCACTATTTCTTGCAGCTTCCCCTTACTTTGGAAGACTCCCAGATTCCTTGAAAGAAGTGTGGTAGATTGAATGGAACACATCTGCCTCCTTCTGTCCAAGTAAGGAGGAAACCACTAGTTAGATAAATGCCTGCAGTAAGGAGGAGAAACATTTAAAAACCATGTTGTATTTTATTTTATTTTTTTAAAAAAGCAAGTATTACTGCAAGCATTTCAGAAAGTCTCTCCAATAGGCTGGCTAAGAAAACCAGTATATGTACTAAGTTGAATAACAGGAAGCACAGCTATAAGGCACCATTAATGTTTCATTGCTGATCTCCTGTAGCAGAATACCAATTATTTAGGACTACTGTTGCATGGTGATAAATGATGTATGATATATTTTGAATGCTCTTCACTTAGGTACCCAGAGCCTTACACGGCATACTTCTTAACAGGCAGCGATCCAGAATTTGCTGTATCGCCTCAAGCTGGGGAACTTCTTCCACTTGACTCGACAGGAACCTGGATCACTGTTGGATTCAAGCCTAATATGTACAGCAAGAAACACAAAGCAACATTAGTAATACAGGTGAGCCCTGACAATGGGATTCCTGATAGGGGATTTTACTGTAGTAGGCTCATGGATTTAAGGATTTTTTCACTAAAATAAATGCTTACAAAATATCCTTCCTGTGGCTAGATATCTCCTTCTAGTGAAATAGGTCAGCTCTGCTATAAAGAAGGTACCTGAAAATGACTTTTGTTCTTGGTTGTATAGTATTCATATCACACTCCGTGCATGTACAGAATTTACAGTGTGGAATTCTGAGTTGCCTTTCCTACCCATAGTGTGAGATGACTCACTTGACCCAAGCAAAGATGCTAGAAGTTGATGCTGTTTATTTCAAGCACCCCATTAACCCCTGGGGTACAAATAAAGCCAGCAGCCCATTTATTATTTCTGCTTACTTCCTGCTGTGAACTAATTCCCTCAGAAGCTGCATTTCAAACTGTTGAGCATTAACAAGAGTTTTGATTATCTAGGGCACTAGACAGTATACATATTTCTAGCGCTCTGCTCTTAGTTCATAAAATGAAATGTTCTGCCTTGCTTTATTATTGCACGGTAATGTTTTTTTCCACCATGGTGCAGTTCCGGTAATGTGGCTTTTTGAAGCACCCCCTATGCTGGGAACAATAAATGACCTAATTACACACATTGTGGCAGATAGCTGCTGTCTGCTTCACAGTAATAGACTATGAACTCATCTCTACTGAAATTTCTCTTTGGTGCTTTCAGACCACAGCAATGCAATGGATGTATCAGATCAACGGCCTGCCCCCACAAACTGTGCCACCAAGTTCATCAGCAAAAGTTGACTGCAGGAATACATATGTCAGATCAGCTTCAGTGCAACAACGCAACTTTGTACGGGAAAATATGAAGCTGTTATCCACTGGCGTGTCCTCCACCATTAAAGGAGCACCTCTCATTTTAAAAGCAAAATAAAGCATAATGACCTCATTTTATTTTATTATTTTTTTAGAAGAGTTGTATTTTCTCAGACTAAATACTTTATACACAGGGAATTGTAAAACAATAAATTTTGTAATGATTCTAGTGAGCAACTCAGTGTAGTTTGTTTTTCCTACTTGGGAGAATGTGCTGGAAATTTTTGCTTAGTTTCCCTGATCAAGTGGTGATAGCATATTAACATTAAAAATATTGCAAGATCTGCAATGTCCTAACATTAGAATAGCACTGCGTCATTTTTTGATGTTGTTGTTTAGTCGTTTAGTCGTGTCCAACTCTTCGTGACCCCATGGACCAGAGCACGCCAGACACTCCTCCCGCAGTTTGGGTCAGTTTGGGTCAGACTCATGTTGGTGGCTTCGAGCGTCATTTTTTAGGATAGCCATAATAGAAAAAACAAGCCCCCCAAGTATAGGGTACCATTGCAATCTACTATTGGTATTACTGAAGTTAATTAAGCACTTGGTTAGGGGCTTCCCAGAATCAAAGTCATTTAATTATGCTGCATAATTAATGCAGCAATACTGCATTGAATACTAATGCAATTTTATTAATACTAGTTCAATACAGCTGGTTTTTAAAAAATACTTTTTCTTGCTTCCTACTTGTATCCTTTTTGACTTTCTGTAAACTAAGGACTACAAATTCTAAAAGTTGTTTCGAGCATTGCAAACAGCAAGGGCGCTTGGTAATGCCTGCCCCGCAGGATGCATTTATAATATTGATGGTGTGGAACTGGTAGGAGCTACTGATTTACTGTCTCTGCTGTGTCAGCTTCGTTGGCAAGAGTACAGTGAAATTATATCAGTAGCACAAGAACTGTGGAATTCTGGCTGAGCTATCCTTGGCAGACAAGTGGGGGAAGATGCTGTAAGACACACTTAAATTCATTCAGTCGTGAAGACCGCAGGGATCTGGGTCAGCCGGCAACATACATTAGAGCATTCAACAAGTGGCACTTTCCTACAGTGAGATAAAATGAATGGGCATTATGTGGGTGCAGTGATGTATGGATTATGTCCCTACCTAGCAATCCTAATAGCCTAGATCAGCAATGCTGTGATCTGAAGCTTTAGGATATGTTGACATTGGGGTTTTGTCTAGGACTTATATGCACTCATTCTTTGCATATGACCTCTGCAGGAAGCAGGGCAACAGTGCTTAATCCTGTCTTTCTAGGAATAATTGGTAGAGTGAGGGAAGGCTCCAGAGTGTGCATGTTTTTTGGGGGGAAGTATTGTGCCAAAATCCTCACAACATTGTGGCTGTCTTTCATGATTGGCCCTAAAAGAGCAAATTCTCCACCCAGATATTCTAGCACATCCCTATAAATTTTACTGATGTTCCGCTAAGGATGGATTTGTTTCACACAGACCTCCCCAGGAGTTTTCATCTGTGCCCTAACACTTTCTGCTTCCGCTGTTGCTGCACAACCCTATATGACTGGTGCAATTATATGGCTATCCCAAAACTCACCCTGTCATAATTAACACTCGAGAACCCATCCTGGGCATAACTACCCAGATCTCTTCCCTTAACTTCTATTTTGGGAAATAAGGGGTTATTCTAAGTGTGGTCTTTTAGATCATCCAATATAGAATGGAAGAAAGGTGGTGCTGGGATAGTTTGACTAGAACCATAAAACCACATTAAAAGAACTCTGTAAATGCTATTTTACCCGCAGTTTAAGCAGTATATTTTAATTGCAAATCTGAAGGATAAAAAATAAGAATGGCATTTGCCGGCTTCCTTGGTCTGAAATGAGCAAGAAAAATAGTTAAAATCAAAATATTTCAATAGGACTGTAACAGGTAAATCTAATATTTATAATAAAAAAGATAAATATCAAGGCACATCCAGGGTGTTTATCTGCCTGCCAGATATTTAATAATGGTATTTCTCCCTGCAGTGACTTCTTGCTCTAAAATAAATGACTGAACAGTGTCTTATTGCTGACACAGATCACAGTTTGTTGCTAATGGAATGTTAACTGCTTTTTAAATAACTCTGGATAAATCTGCTGATCCATAAGATTCATCAGAAAGAAATTCAATTCATCTCTTGGCTCTGTTGCCTGCGCTGACATTAAACATATTCTTCCATAGTTTACTTCACTCTGGACTCATAATGCCACTATCAGCACCCGGTTTGCAACAGGACAGTTTAATAGAAAGACTGTGACACATTAATAATATAATGTGAAATAGAGATGGTATCTAAAAGGAGGTGAGGGCCTCAAAAACATTTTCTCTACTCCTATAAATGCAGACCCAGAGCCTTCTGCAAACTAAAAATGAACACAGAGAAAATATATAATGATCCAAAGAAAAGCAATCATATAGAGGAGTTTGCATCTTTAAAAAGGTTTTGAAGTGTAGAGAGGCCAAAATTACACATCAAATCTTTCTTCTTGTATCTCATTCAAAACATATACTGCCCTATAACCTATTTAGAATTTCAGGGCAGCGTACAACCAATTGCATCACAGTACAAACACACTAATAACTTATCACAAGTTGCATTAAAAAGGTTCCTGTGGCAGTTGCACAGTCATACAGTCTAGCAATAGCAATGTAGGTACTAGTGGATGATGGGAGAATCACATTCTGCCACCAATGACCTACTATGAGTTGACTGCTGTTGAAACCATTCCCCCCCCTACAATAATTTAAATACCCACTGATGGGAAGAGGATTGTATCACTTGCAAGCAGTGGGCTACAATGGTACAATGGTGATGAATCAAAGAACATGGCAGCCAATGGAGGCTTCTTGGAGAGAAATCAACTGTAACTGCATGCTCACCAGAAGCCCACTATGGTAGCACATCCCCATCTGAATGAATATTAATAGTCCAGTTTTTTGCAGATGTTTCTAGTGTTAGTTACAGGTAGGTAGCCGTGTTGGTCTGAGTCGAAGCAAAATAAAAAAAATTCCTTCAGTAGCACCTTAAAGACCAACTAAGTTTATATTTTGGTATGAGCTTTCGTGTGCATGCACATGAAAGCTCATACCAAAATATAAACTTAGTTGGTCTTTAAGGTTTCTAGTGTTGTAAGGGAGTGGCTATTCTGTGTTTTTGCTATAGCAGACATTGCTAACTTGGATTCTTCTGAACATGTTCTCAAGATATCAGGAGAGAAGTGGCAGCTCATTGGACTCCAAGGAATCTAACATTAAAAAAACAAAAACAACCCATGAAGAAAAGAAATGATGATAAGGTAAAGGAAGAAGATAGGGCAATCAAAATGTCAAATATTAAGGAAACACAAAAGCGAACAATGACCCAGCTATGTGGCGCATTCTAATGTCATTCAAACATGCTGCATTTCCTCCTCTTGGTGACATGCATTTGGAATTGAAAAATGGATGCTTCTGTTTTTTATGAGGTTTTTTTTTCTTTGCAAACACCAAGCGTTGTAATATTAGCTGAAATATGGAAGAGCACTAAGAATGGCATGTTCCAAGACAACAAAATAAGGTATAGTATCTTAATAAATCATTCTAGACAAGCAAGCCAAAAGTAAGTTTGCTCAAGATGCTGCAAATAAATAATGGATATCTTGGATAGCTACTTCAGTATGAGCAAGAACTATAGTTCTCTGAGGGGCTAAACTAGAGTTTCCAGGATTCTATGGGCAAGTTGTATGCTTTAAATGTATGGCTTGCACACAACCTTTATTATTCTAAAACAGGGTGGAAAGTTGTGGCCCTCCGGATGCTGCTGAATTCTAACTCTCATCCATCAATGATAAGGGATGTTGGGGACTGGGAGTCCAGCAACATCTGGAAGGGCATAAGTTTCCCACCCCTGCCCTAAATCTTATTCCAAGTATACTGATGGGGAGTTGACCATATACAGGACCTGATCTCACTTCTCATCTGAAGTTTGGCAAGATCCAATGGCAAGGCAGCCTGAAATAGCTTCTCACCTCTTTGTAGTCTTAACAGTTTCTATGCCAATAAAGGAGACTGGATTGAATTGACTTAACAGTTGCAGATTTCTTTTGCTGGGAGGAGTTCCACAATTTAAAATTAAAGGATATGGATGACAGTTCTTTGTGCACAAGTCTTAGAATCCTCTACCTGCAGGCACTGAATGTAAAGAGTGCAGGTGGATTGTGTCCACTGTCTTTTTTTTTTTTTTGGTGCAGCAACTGGCTTAGATAATTGTCAAGGTTATGGGGGATTAATCAAGCAAGAAGGAAATGCTGGCAGGTACTAAGAACACTAAGGTCAGACGCAGACATCTGCTGGGATGTCAGCAATACAAAGAGATCTCTGTCTCTGATAAGACACAGGATAAGACAGAAATTGCAGAGGAACTGAAAGGAGAGGATGAAATCACAGTGGGAAAGTTAACCAGCTTGTTAAACAAAGAACTTGAAAGAAACACATCTTATCTTGAATTAGAAGCTTACATATTCAGTAATGCAGGTGGTTTACCGTAAGTGCAAAAGGATCTGAAACAGTAAATACCAAGAAGTGGAAGGGATGTTGGGATAGTGAGTTTTTGTTTGTAGGCATCAGTCTGTCTTGGGAGAGAATGGAGGGGTGTGTCTTTGGGAGGGGGGGAGTCAAACTGTTGGAGAGTTACAGAGCCTGCTGTGGCTGTAGAGACTAAGACATGTTTTGTTGCAGCTGGGGCAGATGAAGGCATCCAATTGTGCTGCAGCAGATACCGTACACCATGGTGTTTCTCCTGTCAGCAGCCATTCCTCCTCTGGGCACTGCTGTGGATACACAACCTGACAGTCTATTTCCCGGCACTGCAGTAATCTGCAAGGGATTCCCACACAGCAGGGTTTGATGTTAGACTTCATGTCATGTTTGCAGAAATCTTTGTAACAAAGTTGGTTTGCAAATGGGCCCACCCCCCAAGCAGGGAAGTTTCAGGGCTTGTCCACACTTAATAATAACAACCAGGACAAGGTATATTAAACTGGTGCTGAGGCTGTTCAGGGCTAGGAGCTGCCAGGCTCCCTGTAAAAAGGTACTTGAAACTGCAGGTTCCCTCCCCCATTTCCATTAGATGGCAATTAATGGCAAAGCAAAACAAGGAAGCTGCTGCTTCTAAGCACCCTCTCCTTTTAAAAAAGCAACTTGGCCAAAATGGCACTATCACTGTGCCTTGGCAGTGAAAAACATCAGCTTGCCTCCTTAGAGCCGTTTATTGTTTGCAGATTTAGAAATGCGTGTGGAGCAGGGGAAACATTCCCACCCCCCCAGCAGTAGGTTGACAGCAACAGGCACCAATTAGGCCCTGGAGGAATCAGCAAGGTTACAACTATTGGTCATGGTGGTTTACAATAAAAAACAGAATTCACAGCATCCTCTTGGGTCGGGGAAAAAATGTATTTTGTGATTTCAGTAGAAACTCTTTGTTTCAAGCAGTGCACTTGCTAAAAATCATTGCTACGGTAGGTGTCACTGGCTTCTAGAATATCCTCTCCCACATCCAGGTGATGGATATGATTGTTGCCTGTCCAAATTATTCTTGCTTCTAGGGCTGTCAAGAAGGGTCAAAAGTCCATCTTTCAAGCCTTCTTATGACTCAATCCTATGCATGCTTAGGACATTCTCAGGTACGAAGGATTGTATTGAAAGCTAATTGTGCAATGCTATGCATATTTTACTCAGAAGAAAGTCCTGCTATACAGTCATACCTCGAGTTGTGTTTGCTTCACGTTGCATTTTTTCTGGTTATGAGCGCGGCACACCCGGAAGTGTTTACTTCACATAGCACTGTAGCCTAAGAGGACATGTACCACTCTTCTGGAGGAAACACAGTTTATTTCACTTACTTATTTAACAATATTTATATACCACTTGATTGCTAAAAAAAACAACAACCCTCCCAGCCGTTTTCAAAAATATAGAATAAAACACTTAAATTCATTTTCAATATCCATTTTCCAAGGTTTTGACACTGGAGAGTATTCAGACATACAATGTCTGAAGTGACTTTATAAGTTATGAGTTGGGGGCACAGTGTTGTGGTGGTTCCACACCTACCTGCAGAATCGCTACCAGAAATTGGCATGGGAGCCTTCTGCTCCTTGAACTCCTTGACTCTTGAGAGGCGATAGCCTGCAGGCATCTGTCATCTCCCCCCTGCTGGGTCTCCCCAGCCACTCTGGGTGGCTCCCAACAGAATATTAAAAACACAATAAAAGATCCATTAAAAACTTGCCTAAACAGGGTTATTTCAGATGTCTTCTAAAAGTCAGATAATTGTTTATTTCCTTGACATCTGATGGGAGGGCGTTCCACAAGGCAGGCGCCACGAATGAGAAGGCCCTCTGCCTCGTTCCCTGTAACCTCACTTCACGCAGTGAGTGAACCGCCAGAAGGCCCTTGGAGCTAGACCTCAGTGTCCAGGCTGAATGATGGGGGTGGAGACGCTCCTTCAGGTATACTGGGTCGAGGTGGTTTAGGGCCTTAAAGGTCAGCACCAACACCTTGAATTGTGCTCAGAAAAATATTGGGAGCCAATGTAGGTCTTTCAGGACTGGTGTAATATGGTCTTGGTGCCATCAATAAGAAGAAGGCAGGGCAGGAGTGCAAATTTCACAGCTACTGTACTTGATATGGGATTGTTCCTCACTATATACTATGTCAAAGCAAGCCTCGCTCATCATCTAGCAATTGGGCCCTGTTTCATTGACAGTACAAGAAGATAAGAAGCTGCCTTACACTGAATCAAACCACTGGTCCATCTGGCTCAGTACTGTCCACACTGACTGGTGGTGGCTCTCCAGAATTTCAGACTGGGATCTCTCCTAACCCCAGCTGGAGAAGCCGTAGACTGAAACTGGGGGCTTCTGCCTGCAAAGCAGATGTTCTGTCGCGTAAGCTATGAGCCTACTGTTCTATTTCCCACATAAATTCCTTTACTTGCACATGCCACTTTTTTACAGTGGTGCCTCGACTTACGGATTTAATCCGTTCCAAAGGCACCTTCGTAAGTCGAAAAATTTGTAAGTCGAAAAACGCCATTGGAAACGCGATTTCCCATAGGAATGCATTGAAAACGAAAAAATTCGTAAGTCTTTCTAAAAATTCGTAAGTCGAAAAATCCCTATCTAAAACCGCCACAGGTTTTTTTCTGGATGTCGAGATGTTCGTAAGCGCACGGCCATTTGCCCCATTCATAAGTCGAAAAATTCAGTTGTCGAGTCATTCGTAAGTCGAGGTACCACTGTGTATTGCAACTTCTCTTCAAAAACCAAAAATCAGTCTCACTCCACTCCCATTTTCAATGGATTTTCAGCTCCCATAGACTAGGCCTTCCACACCCACTGACTCTATCCCTTGCTCTGTTCATATCAGCTTAGAAATATTCCCTGTTTAATGGTCACTCATTGAGTAAAGATGGAAAGGCAAACAAACGTTTCCTGGAATGCTAGCAAAGCATCTCAAGCAGACAGAAAAGAGGGGAAATGTGATTCATGAGTGGCAGGAGGTCTCCGCAACCGATGAAAGCAAAAGGCAGCTTCTGTTGTATTGCCTCAAACAGTGAGGCCTTCATGCGATAGTCTTCAGGGGAGTTTGTTTCACATATGTAGTAATTTTCCTGTCTGGCAGGCTGGCAGTGAACAAGAGCAGGTCCTTTGTGCATAGATATTTACAAGGCACACCAACACTTTCACTTTTGGCATTCCCATTCCTACTGGAGGAACATGCTCCTGAAGACCTCTTGTGCCAAGAAAAATGAATGTTGCTTGTTTCCCTCAGTCACGCTCTGGAGGATTCAGCTCCTAAAGCACTGCTTTCCAGAGCCTGTGAAAAAAGAAATATTAGTTTCCTTTCAAAGCACAATAGTTGTATGCAGATACGAAGCTAATATTTGAACTCTGTCAAGCAAGCTCTCCTAATACGGTAGGATTTTAAAGCCTCTAGCCAAGAACTCAGCTTCCATTATTACAAACAATTTACACATGCCACAGGCAAATACTAATGTTTAAAAAATAAAAAAGAATCTAAACACTGTTGTTTAAATGACAGAGTATAGGATTACAGGCTAGTAATCCTATTTTTAGCATACCCCCTCCTTTTTCTGACACTGCGCAATCTGGGTACAAACCAGCCAAATATGGATTTAGTTGTACAATGGGGTGCTTAATATCTGCTACATCATTTATCTGAAGGCTCTTTCGGATATTTATTTTTTGTTGGTAATGTTCTCATGGGGTGGTTCCACTGGCTAATTTTCACAGACAGAGCCATTTTGTGAAATAACCCTTGTCAGAGAGAATGCTTACCAACTAGACATATGAAGCCACCCACCTTTGAATGCAACAAGAGAAACCCTGGCTACTTTGGAGTAGAGACTTCGTTGGCCGCGATTCTGACACTGTTCCATCTAAACATGATCTTGACTTGCTGGAAATGGGTGTGAGCAGAATGTTCAAACCCCACTGCCTCATATATGGTATTCTATCCCCAGATTCCAAACAGCATATTCACTTCAAAGAGCACACACAGCCCCTACACATGAATTTCCCTTCTCACTTCAAAAATGGTAGTACTATGGAGACACACATTTTGCATCCAGAGCCGTTCCTTCCATTGAAAATAATGGGAATGCCTTTGCAGTCCAGAAGCCATCTGCTCCATAGGAAATCATTCGGGGAAGGGTCATAGCTCAGTGGTAGAACATGTGCCTTGCATGTAGAAGAACCCAAGTTCAATACCTGGCATTTCCAGGTAGGACTGGGAGGGGAAAGCCCTGCCTGAGACCCTGTGTACACAATACTGAGCTAGATGGATTAACGGTCTGATTCAGTGTAAGGCAGCTTCCTACGTTCCTGTGGACTGCGGTGCATATCTTGAAAGGGTTAGTCATAGAAACTAGCACCTAGGTTGCTGCAAAGGTCAGGAAGCAGGGTTCTCCTATCTGGTCCCCAGGAATTACAGACCGGAAGGGCTGTGGCTCAATGGCAGAGCATCTCCTTTGCATGCAGAAGATCCCCGGTTCAAATCCTCACATCTCCACGTAGGGTTGAGAGAGAGTCCTGCCTCAATTTCTAGAGAGTTGCTGTCAGTTAGTGTGGAAAATACTGAGCTAAATGAACTGGTTATCCAACTCAGGGTAAGGCAATGTTCCTATGGATTATGGCACATGTACCGAAAGCAGAAACAAAGCTTTATGTTGCATTCATGTGCCGATGTTACATTTCAAGTTACCTTTACAAATCACAAGAGAAATACCACGGTTTGTGCATAAGAACCTTGCAATCAGATGTAACCCTTGGAGCAAAACATAGATTCCTTTAGAATTACCATTTCTTTCTTGCCCCAAGACAACTCAGAGAACAAGTGTGTGGTCTGCATTTAAATGTTCACATATCTGCAAGACCTTGCAGGAGAGAGTTCTTTGATTACAGAACAGCTTTCTTCATGGGAAAATTGGTTTCCTTGGGATTCAGGTGATCAGAACAGGGCATTTTACTTAGTCTGAATGGTATAGATTGCTATCTGGAAACATTCAGAGAAGTCCCAGTGCATAATCAAAAGGAATCTGTGTTAAACCCAATAAGCCTGAGCATGAACTAGAGTTCTGTGGGAACAAGACTCTATTTGTGAAGCCTCCACATTTTACTACCCAAGTGGCTTCAGCTCATGGATCTCTCACAGGGGAAATATCCAACTTCCTTTTCATTCATTAACCTGAAAGTATGGAAAAAGGAAGCACAAATCACTTGTACTTCCTGTTTCAGCATTTCTGTAGGTGTTGCCCCAAGACTTATACAGCTGATGCTATTGTAGTTTCACAGGGGCAAATTCCATCAGGGGAAATAACTACTGTCTTATATAGAAGCAGTGTGGGAAGCTAAAATCATAACTGGAAGGGTGGAGGCATGGGAAGATGATTAGGTCCATGGAAGGAAGGAAGTTTAAAGCACACCCTCAGAGAAATATAGGGCTAAATAGTCATGGCATCAATATTTTAAAATGCCCCTCTAAACATTTTATATCAGTAAATTCAATATGAATGAATAATCCCCTAGCAATTCATACCAAAGCCAAACAATAAAGGTACTGAAAGAATACAAAATAATGACAAAATAATATATCAACCTCAAACCAAAAAACAAACCATTAAAGCAAGACAAAAACATGAAACAAAATGTAAGACCAACATTTTGGAACAAGGCAGCAGTAGTAAATAAATAATATAAATATAAATACTACCATCATCATGTCAGTAGGCATTTCAATATATTCCAAATTACACTAAGATTAAGCAGTGCACGAGCAATTCCCATCAATAGGACCTAACAATAAAATATATACACAGTCTCAGAACTGGAAGACACACCCCGCTAAGAAAAGAGCCACCTTTTGACCCCGATGAAACCCCTCCTCTCACCAAGGTTCCACCTCTTGTCCAAAATCAGATTCTTATATCTACAAGGCACTCGATTCAGTATGTATGTTGCCCCTTGGAAACTTAATTTAGGAAGGCAAAAATGCTTCATAAAAAAAGATTCTGGAGGAAATAGCAATAATTTAATTCATTGAAACTCTGAAAGACAGAACACACTAGATCACTTGGGACTTTGAAATCTGATGTTAATTGTATTTAAATGGCTCACATAAATAAGCATTTCATCAAGAAACTTTGAGGGGAGTATGGCATGCAAGAGCACGTGGAAAATATATTTGGGTTTTTATTAACGTTGCTTCATATCCTAAATTCCATTTTCTTTGCATCCGTAATATTATTCTTACTGTATTTTCTAATTCCTCCCTATATACCCCAACATATGTGTGCTTCACACACACACACTTTTGTATAAGAATATACTTTCTTATATAAAACTCTAAGTCACTCACTTTTGTTGGAGTGCACACTATCAACCCATTAAAAGATGGGGGAAGCATTAGTCCTCTTCATTCGCTATACTCCACACAATGTCTATAGGATGAATGAAGCGGCACTGTGCCCTCTGCCTCTGTCCTTGATGTCATGTCCCATGCCCATCCTGCCCTGCCCTGTTCACACCCTGAAGGAGGGAAGTTGGCTGAGCATAGGCAAACTCTTCCCATGATTGGGAACCCTGATCACACATGGGTTCAGGCAACGGTGAGAGCCTATGCACATTTACAAGACTTGTCTGGTACAGGCATTTTGCTAATGTGCAAACAGCATGGTGCAGAGCCAACAGGTTCAACCATGAGAACTCACTTTCCATGAGATCTTAATCATGTAGAGCAGAGGTAGGGAACCGGTGGCCTCCAGATGTTGTTGCATACCAACTCTCCTCTGCCCCAACCAACATGGCCAATAGTCAAAGAGATGGTGGAAGCTGTGGTCCAGCAACATCTGGCAGCCACATGTCCCCCATCTTGAAACATATAATAAGGACAGAAAAAGGCCATCGACAGCACAGTTTATATATATATATATATAAACTGCACACACGATACCCTTAGCAAGGCTGAATATTTCACTATTGCTTTTGAATTAACGCTTGCAGAATAATCATGCAATTGCTGCATTGCACCTTTGGCATGTATTGAATTGATCGTTCAGATTACAGAGGCATTCAGTGGCAGAGTTTGATTATTTGTGTCGTAAACAAATACTTTGGTTGCTCAAGAGTGCCTGCTTAATTACAAGCTTAGAAGACTCTTTGCATCATTCCAGATACCCGCTTTGGTTATAACTCTCAGATGCCACAGCTAATTACTCCAGAGCACGGCATGGATAATCAATGCACGGAGCAGGTGGTGCCGTTTTGTCAGGCGTCACATGTGCTATTTTTGCTGAAACAAATCCAGCAGCTAACCTGCAATTCGAGCAAAAGAAACAGAAGGCTTTTTAAACAAGCCCTTTGCCTAGACTACCTGGAGCAGACAGCTTCAGAGGGATGACTGATGCAAAACATGTGTTGACAATCTGGCTTGATCAAAGACTCAAAAGGAAAAGGGATGAGGTTTTGTCACAGAGAACAGAAATGAGCCACTGTTGGGAGTTGTTATGAATGATCAGCTGGGGTTCAAGGCAAGTCTATTTCTTTACCCCCTAGCTTGTGTGGAAACAAAGGTATGTTTCCCACCAGAGTGAAAGCATTTTGCAACAGAAGCAGACTACGAACAAATTGCATAGGCCCGCTTGAAAAACGTTAAATCACAGATATGAATGCCCCAATTATACAAAGCTTGGCACTTCTCCCAGAATGACTGAGCCAAATGCCCTTTGGCCAGTTTGTTTCTAATATTATAATTAAATATATGAAATTGGAATATTGTCCGCTGAGTAGCATAGATGGACCACTAAAAATGTAGACTGGGTTGAACCATCTACAGAACGATTTAAAACAACTCTCTTGTCACTGCCAATTCATTGTTACCAT
Source organism: Zootoca vivipara (assembly GCF_963506605.1). Classification (NCBI taxonomy): domain Eukaryota; kingdom Metazoa; phylum Chordata; class Lepidosauria; order Squamata; family Lacertidae; genus Zootoca; species Zootoca vivipara. The sequence continues at coordinate 44,180,599 of NC_083279.1, read as the reverse complement.
CTGTCCTTGTTCTTGTAGTTTTGCAAAGAAATCATAGCTAACATAACACCATCAGATGCCCAGATCCACAGAGAGAACAGTCGTTTTTAATGTAATGTCTTCACATCTCATCAGATTCAGCACAATCACTTCAATGTGCCAGGTTTTTTTTCCCTTTGGTGATATGATATGTAGCATTAACAGCCAAAAGTCACTCCCTTAAAATATTTTCATCATACCAGATGCTAATAACTATAGAATTGCTACCCTTGGGTATTTGAAAAATAATACCATGGATGTCCTGCCATTTATGCTGTTCAATGAAGCATTTAATACAATCAATTTCACTTGAAATATGTCATGCCTTGTAAATCATTTTGCTGTTCGCCTTTCCAATGTCAACCAGTTGCCACACTGTCAAATTGAAATGAAATGGTTCCTATCTTTGCAAACTAAAATGTAAGGGGCTTTTCTGCAGACTCTTTTCATTAAGGTTGCATTCCTGAACCAAATTGACCAGACGTAAGCCCCACTGAGTTTCTGGGGCTTATTTCTGAGTAGACATGTCATATGATAATGCTGTATGCTAATGCTGGGATAACGCTGTATGATAATGACTCCCAAAGTCCCATGAGACTTGTGGGCAGGTTCTTGAGCAGTTTGTTAGTGTTAAGTCTGCTACAGCCCAAGAGAATAGAGTACAGTGACATCAAAATGAGAGTCCACTAGCAAAGAGTACCACCCACGCTGCTTCCGGACTGCCCCTATGTAGAGTGGGATTCAATTGCATAGCAGTAAATTCAGGTTGCAGAACTAAAGTGGACTTGATGTTTTTGCACAACAAAACCACTTCCACAGAAAAACAAACCCTAGACTTGTTGCAGTACAGAAGAATACACTGGAAAGTGTGGGATAACAATTGCTTGATGCTACCTTGTATAACCTCCTCACAAACAAACCATTATTAATGTTTAACAGACAAAGGGCATTGTATAACTACCCCACAAATCAGGAAGAATGCTCAATAAACAACTGAGGGAGGCCTTGGTTTGTTAATAGAAACACAGTGATTTGTTTTTTTTCAGTACGATAAGTAAGAGCTGTCATCTCCCCGCTACCCCATGTCGTGTTAATATTAGCATATCAAGGCATGCTGACTGAATTCTATTTTCCTCAGCAGAGTATGCCAAGGCTAAACTGAAATTAATGACTTGACATTTATTTTACTCTTTGGCTTCACTGGGATTCGGACACACCTAATTCTAATGGGGTCATATGTGTTATTTCTTGCATTTTCTTTGCCATTTAGCCTCACAGTGTGAAAGTATTTGTCCCTCAGTCACTATACTCTAGTCTCCCTCTCTCTCTCTCTCCCACCTCAACTCTCCCACCTCCGGACCTTTTATGGTTTTGTGGAAGGCTACATCCTTATTACATTTTTGGATGCCACTGGACCCTGCCATTTTTTTATACAACACATGATGTTGTGAGTCACTGAGGGTTATTTAATTATTTATCTTAACCTGAAGCCGCAGAGTCTAAAGGAAAAGATCCATTTGGGGGATATACTGTAGCTTCTTAACCCTCTCACATCATTTTCTTTTCCTGCTTGGTAATTGCTCTTCTCCAGCAGTTTTTCCCAGACAGTTGAAGATTTCAGCTAAAAGCCCAAGCAAGAATGTGGATGCTAAATTGTAAGTAAGCACAGTATGTGGGACCATACAATATCTTTACTAATTGTATAGCACATTTGTTGCTTGGGCATTAGGGAGTATGTAAAACCCTTAATTCTACTTTTTTAAAAAAACTGAGGGATTTTTAATCCCACAATTTTCATGTTGTTGTTTTTAAGAAAATGCATCAAGGTACTCCTACATCTTGTAGCGGTAGCAACTCTTCCCGTTATTCCTAAAAACACAGGAATGTTTCTTTTTCAAATCCAAACCTCCTTACCCCATGTCTGATTTCACTTTCACATCAGGGAATGCAATAAACTAGCTGAAATATAAATAACAACCTTCCTCTCTCAAACCCTACCATAAATTAGGCTACGCAGCTCACCTCGGCTTCAAATTTGCAACAGGCATCTGTACAGTGGTACTTTGGGTAACAAACGCTTCAGGTTACAAACTTTGCTTAGCCAGAAATAGTACCTCAGGTTAAGAACTTTGTTTCAGGATGAGAAGAGAAATCGAGCTCTGGCGGCATGGCAGCAGCAGGAGGCCCCATTAGCTAAAGTGGTGCTTCAGGTTAGGAACAGTTTCAGGTTAAGAACGGACCTCTGGAACAAATCAAGTTCTTAACCAGAGGTACCACTGTATTTAAAATGGCAGCTTTCATTGTGAGGCAAGGTCAAAGTTCACCCCAAGTTCCTCCTTTGTGGGTCTTATCTCCTTCCCATTGCACCTAGCTAGAGGTGAGTGGAGGGAGATGGGAGAAGCAGGCTGCTCCATTTCTACCCTCTGGGACCTCGCCTGCCTTCACCATTGTTTTCTGGTGTGTTCAAAGGGATGTAGCAAGGGCATTCCTCAGCTGTTTTAGATATCCAACTGGTGTACAGCACAATCAGCCATCCCAGCCATAGGCCCCATCTGCACTATGCATTTAAAGAAGGATTATATAACTTTTAACAGTCATGCCTCCCCACAAACAAGCCTGGAAACTGCATTTTGTTCAGTAGCTAAGAGTAGCTGGGAGACCCCTATTCTCCTCAAAGAGCGACCATTGCAGAATGGTTGAACAATTAATCCATTTTCCCAGGGAACTCTGGGAATTCTGGCTCTCTGAGGGGAATGAGGGTCTCCTAACAACGCCAACACATCATTTTTGTTTTCTGCATATTCCTCTTGTGCTGTTATTTTTCTTTTGGTCTGTGTAATCTTAAGGCTAAAACCTTTTTTTGTAATATGAATGTCCCCTTTAAAATCGGGTTTTTGTTTTTATTTATTTTTTAAAATGTATTATTATCCTTTTCCTGCTCTTAATGTAGGTGTGTTGGGTTAGCTACACAGAGCTGGTATATGTTGTCAAACACAAATGAATTTGCTCAAGGCCTCTTTCAGCTGGCTCCTAGCTTGCAAACTAGTCAGGGTGTTTTCAGGATATGCTGCTGCTTGATAAAGCTTATTTACTATTCATAGCCACTGTCTTGATTTCCTCTGCACATTCAGTCATTCTGTTCAGGTGTCTCCACTTCTGTTTGATGACTACTGAATGTAACAAACGCTGTGAAATTCCTCCTCTTTTCTGCCTGAAGATTGCCTGCAAATGTTTTCTGTGAGTGCAATATAGTATAATAACCCATCTATGAGGCTTAGGAATGAATAGCTCAGGCACATTGCATTGCTGTCATAGCTACTGTCTGTGGCTGAAGGCTCCCATAAATTCACAGCTACGGCAGAAATACCAGGCTGCCTTCTCAGCTGAAGATTCATTACCAGAGGGGGGGAAATTCATAGCTGTATAAAGCTTTCCATCTGACAGTCAATTGTGATGCAAAAGGAGCAGGCACAAAGGAATCAGATGTGTGGAGTGGAGATATATCATGGCTAACATGGCAATAACAACCTACTGGACAGCTTTCTATTCAAAAAGCTTTTCTTGCACTGGTAGGTCAGAAATCAACAGGACCACATCCAAAGATGAAGGCCCCAACAATGCAGCCAAATATCACTGGGGGTGTGGGTATTGTCATGCTGGTATTTCTCCTTCACTGGCTGTGCGAGAGTTTCCAACGGAGAAAATGATGGGAAATAACTCTATTTGATGCTTGCAATAAAGGTCAATCCTGAACAGCTGTTTTTTTTCATGTGTTCTGTGAGGAATACTTGTGCAAAGAGGTAGCACCATGATCCGTTACACACTAGTCCGTTAAGGAATTCTACATCAAATTTTCACTTGAAAAATCACATCCATTAAATAGAGACACATTTCTTAGCAATTGGGCTGCATAGATGTTTCATGCCATCCTTCTCCACTGCCGTCACCCTATTGCAGCCCTTTCCCTGAATTCCCTGAATTCCCTGATTTCTCTTTCTTGCTTGCTTTGGTTTAAAATGGTGTTTATGGCACGACACCTATGCATCTATTAATCATCAAATGCGGCCCTCCAGGCCTCTCTATCTCCCCAGGCAGCACATCCTCTGTAGCCGCACACCTCATAATGGGTGTTGCCAGGATTTATTTTAGGGGGTCAGGCTTTATGTTGGTGGGGGCAGAACTGGGTTATCTGTGACGCAATTGGTTGCAATAAATTGATATTTTTTTGTTTTACTTGATTTAGGTGGGAGCAGCTGCCCCCTGCACTCCCCTGGCTACACCCATGCCCCCTTAGAGCTTGCTTCACACCTTTCTTGAGTGTTTGTTTTGTCTGGCTGGAATGTGTCCTTGACTTCTGAAAATGAATCTTGCTTGACTGGGCAGATAGGAGCATGGGAAGGTGTGTAGAAAGTAGCCTGCTGTACAAAAGTAATTGCTCTGCCCACTATTGCTTTGGGCACCACCCACCACCGGTATTTGGGTCCCAGAATGGAAGGCAGCTCTTGGGCTGAGAAAGATTAGATAGATAAACACACACACACACACACACACACACAGAGAGAGAGAGAGAGAGAGAGAGAGAGAGAGAGAGAGAGAGAGAGAGAGAGAGAGAGAGAGAGCGAGCTCTACTTTCTTGGTAATACAGCCTTGAATTCCCTTCAGTTCTGCCAGACATTACAGCAGCAGTTCTGCTTCTGGAAATCTACCTAAGGGATATCCTTCTTTGAAGCAGTGCATTTCTCAGCAGGCCTATTGAAGTCAAGTCACTAAGTAGGATCACATCTCCACTTTTTGTTTCACTTTCCGTTTCATGTGTTGCTGTCAGCAAGGCAAGCATGTTCTGATACAGAAACATAAGGCAAAGCTACCTGCCGGTGTGCTTAAAAACAAAACAAAAACCAGCCAACTTTCGCTTCACCAGCCTTGTTAAACTATTGGCGCAAACATGAAGAAAATCTTTGAAACTGTCTGTACAATGCAGCTTCCAGAAAGAGAAGCATAGGGGAAGACACTTGCTCACAGTGCACAAATGTTTAGAAGCTGTGGATTTTTTTTACAAGCTAAAGACAGAAGGCAGGAGGTATTCCCAGATCGCTATGGTGTGGGGGATGTTTAAGTCCTGAATCTGACCTTTAAATTGAATTAGGCATGATAACTACAATAAGGCATAACCAAATCTGAATGAGGCATAACCTGGACACTGATTTTAATACAGTATCAAGACTTAATCCCCAGACCATATGAAATTGTAATAAAATACATAACTGAGCATGTGCAGAACGTGGCCAATACCTTCTACAATTGTTTAGGACAAGGATTTGTGGGCACACTGAATTCTGGCATCTTAAAAATACTTTTAGAAATGAATCCCATCTTGGACCAAGTCAATAAAAACATCAAATCAGCATTCTAAACTTGCCATCGGTTTTGGATACCACATAGTGACTGCTTTGGCCCAGTGCTAAAATTCATTGCTGGTGAGAGCATGATGACTACTGCAGGAAGTATTCCAATTATTAAATGCATTTCTTAAGCTGTAAAATATTCTTCCAGTAGCACGTTAGAGACCAACTAAGTTTGTCATAGGTATGAGCTTTCGTGTGCATGCACACTTCTTCAGATACATGCACACGAAAGCTCATACCTATGACAAACTTAGTTGGTCTCTAAGGTGCTACTGGAAGGATTTTTTATTTTTATTTTGACTGCGTCAGACCAACACGGCTACCTACCTGTAGCTGTAAAATATTGATCAATCTCCTAAAATAGCACTCAAATACTAAATACTGCATTATTTTCCTCTTCTTTTTTCTGATTCACAAATATGTTTGTTTTGCAGTACATCATTTCTTGATAAAACATCCTGTTCCCATTGAAAGCAGGTGAAATTACTGTTATGGTGATGAAAAGCTTTAAATATTAGGCAAATGTGGAAATAACAACATGAGACATATCTGCATTCTGCTACGATTCTTAGGCTACTGACCATGATATTATTGGAAACAAATCGTCAGACACTTTTTAAATAGATGCATTTTCATACCTACCTTTTCACGATGCAGCACTATTACTCCCTCATTAACTCCAGAAACCAATTTATTGTTTGTGTCGTCAGTTCAAATGGTAATATAATAATAAGCTAATGAGGATAAAAAAGGAGGGAAATGTCGAATCATACATTATGGAAAATGGAATGGGCTGGACTATACCAAAGCAGCTAATGCTTTATAATAAAGGAATTCTGGGGAAATGGGTTCCAGTTACATTTTTGCTGAGTTAGGTTAAGCATACCCATGCCTACATCTAATATGGGCTTGCCTACATAAGTAATGAAACTGACATAAGAGATGGAAGATTCGATTCTAGCATTTGATCAATATTATTACAAAGGTTTTGTGCCACCCCTGAATGGCAGCAAGCTACCAGGGCATCCTTTTTCCTGTGTGACATCGCCCTCACCATCACCTTGGCAACCTCCTGCCTGCTTAATGGTTTCCATTGATAGGGTACTGACTTGCTCATAAGCAAATCTCGCTGGCTATGGAAAAAGCTCGTGATCAGAAAAAAAATAGCTCTAGTACTACAGGCAACATGGGTTGCAGATAAACTCTTTGGGTGAGTTCTGCTCTCTGAGGAACCAGGGTTGGGAAAGGGCACCAGTCATACCCGTCAGTGTGGAGCAAAGGTGCCTGAATGCATTGAGTGTGCCTGAACACTTTCATCTCCATTTGAGACACCCCCCCCCCCCGTATTGATAGACAAAATGTGAGGAGAAGCAGAGGTGTTCAGGACAGTCTTCTGCCCTGTTTCCTTCCTGCTTGCAGAATTTAAAGAGCTCCAAAGGCTAGTATTAAACATTTATTTAGAATTTAGTATGCTACAAGCAAACTATGAATCCTTAATTTCTTCCTTACTATTTTTTTTGTGTGTGTTTGTGTGTAAGTATCATTCCTAAGTCTCTAAGGTGTTTTTTTAAAAAATATTTTTATGAATGTGGGATTCTGTAGTCAGCATTCTTTTTCAAATAGCCTTGGAATTAGTTATTTATGGCAAACTTGTATGTGTTTTTTAAAAAAATAAAAAATAAAAAATCACTGATGCAGCATAAACAAGCCCAGCTATCCTACATTCTAAAGTGGAAGTCAGATTATTCTTTGAAATCGGTGGCTGCAGTCACATCGTAGTCTCAGCCCAAGGTTCTCTGCTTCAGCAGGAGGGCGTCTTGTCAAGCCCAACCCTGCTGGTGCCCCAGGACTTGCCCTGTTTTCTTGAACACTCTGAGGCAATGTGGACAATTACAGTGGCAGCCACTCAGAACTCATGTGAGAAATGTTGCTGTTGCCTTGTCCTCCTGTGGTAAGCCCTCTTCCCATGTCAGGCAGAGTGAAATGGGAACAAGAGCGGGAAGGAAAAGGTCACATGCTTCCATGGAAGAGGAACCAGAGCAGGGGGCACACTAGGCCCTGTGCGAAGGCCCCCTCAAATATACAGCTGGACCTGCATCTGGCCCCTTAGGTTCTCCCTTTATGAAAAGACAGGCAACTTTAATTGCACATTATTTGGAGCTGTGTAGTTTCCACCAACCCACCATGTCTCCCACCATGTTTCTCTGATAATACAGTATATAGTGGGGTGGTTAGGCCAGACTCAATTACAACTGCCTGAAAAGAAGTGAGATAGCATCCTAACCCATTTTGAGCAGTGATTTAATATTGCACAAGCCAGCTCCAGATTACTCAGTTTCCCAGTCTAGAAGCAAATAATAATAATAAATCTATTCATTGAAAGAATGCTTGAAACAATTGCAGTAGTAGCAGTGATATTTAGTTCCTAGTTTTACTTTTCACTGGCCTGGAACAAAATGTGAGTTTTGCATAAATTAATTATCTTTTTGAGTTTGCCTCCTCATAAATTTATCCAAATGTCTATTTCCCTCAAACCAGGGCTAAATATCTGTTCCACAGTAGAGCTTGCATAGATTCTTCCACAAATGTTTGCATGCAGCCCATTACTGTGTGAACAGAAAACTGAGCAATCCAACAATGACATTATCAACTGGAATATAAAGAGACATTTTGGACTCAATGTTCTAAAGCCATACATAGAAATAGCATTAGAACATGACTGCAGCTCATCCTATATCAAGTTGCAATTATTCGAGCAAATGGGGAGGAGTCACTTGCAGAAATCCAGTGTGAATCAATGAGCATCTTAAGCTAATAGGGATTTAGCTCAGCCATACATTTTGGCTGCTGAGGGGAGAAAAGCTCCACCTTCCTCAGAATCCTATCCCTCCTTGGAACTTAGTGCTCCCTTCCATAAGTTCCATGCCCAGCAACTGTGAAAGTGCTCAGCTATTAAGTGATTTTAGACCTCATCTTATGGAAATTCACTGGCCAGGAATTGAGAAACGGAATTTGAACATGGAATTACTCTTTTGGATTTTGCACATCTCTAATTGTTCTTCTAATCATGCACCAAAGTTTCAAGCGGGCACACATGGCCGCACTATCTAATAACCATTTTGACTTACATTTGTCAAGGTTTGGTTCACAATTTTTTCTTTAGCCCATCTTTTAGGGAAGCTCATTAGTTTCTCTGGTATTTCCAAACATCTTGAGTAACACCACTAAAATTAAAGGCGAGCAACCCTCTCTCACACACCCCCCGAATGAGCATATATTTACATTTTTCTCAGCCTACTAAATTATCTTTTTTGTTATCGGCAAGGCTTTCAGGAAGCCATGGTAACCAAGGGCTATTTTTGACTGATTTTGATGTGTGGTGTTTCTTGTGCAAAGAAAGAAAGAAAATCACTTGGTCTGGCACTATTGAGTAGATTGATCCCCCTGGTGTGTGTCACCTCTTCAGATTATCTAATCATCTACAAGGGCCTCATTGCCTTCTCTGTGTTGTAATTGTATTTTTGTGTATGTGTGTGTAATTGTATTTTTGTGTATGTGTGTGTGTGTGTTCTGTCAAGTTCTAAGAATTAAAGCTGTATATAATTTCTAAACATATAATTTCAACATAATTACATTCTGCAAAAATAGTAGGCAAGTCTACTGTCAAGTTTATATACCACTTAAAGTAGCCTTGAAGAATGCAGCGGGGGGGGGCACACCTGGACCCGTGGTAGGTTCCCAGGCGGATGTGACAGTGTAAATACAGTAGTTCAGAGGATGAGGGCAAATTCCAAAAGAATGAGACTTCTGCACTTCCTCCCTTTGTCTAAGCAGAATTGGTATTTATAATAATTGTTCCCTGATAGATGTTGGTGCTCTGATACAGTTTGACAAGAAACATGGAGATCAAAGTGAAGAACAGAGGGAAGGATTATAAAGAGATTGTGGTAGCATGTACTTGTGGCAGAAAAAAATTAGTGTACTGCAGCAATTAATGCAAAAGATATGTCCCCATATAAACAAGGAATGCCTAATTCTGTGATCTCATCTGTCCTGCTGAAGCCCTGTACTATGATATACATTACAGCCATTCTTATAAAGGCTAGTGGGGGGGGGGAGATACTTAGAATCATAATATCAGAGAGTTGGAGGGGCCTCTAGTCCAAGCATTGCTCCATGCAGGAAAACCAGAGCTTAAAACACTATAGCCTCATTCTTATCATGGCAGAGCCTAAACTGGCAGGAAACTGGCTAACCTCTTTGTTTGCACCCTGGTCTGCCCAAATCACATATAAAGGGGGAATCAGGGTGACTAAGGGTATAAGGGATCGCCAATCACAACTTGCCCCTCAAACAATTAGGTTGCGCAAATGTTGAAATTGAACATTTGAAAAGCATTGATACATTATTTTCAAGAACTGGACTTGAACATGCAAGCCACCAGAGTCCTCCCTGCCTAAGTCCTTCCTGTCCTCTCTTCTCCTCTGACCTTCCTGCTAGTCAGTACTCAAATTGGGGAGAGGAGAAATAATAAAATTCATGAGCCCCATTGCCTGACACCTCACAACTTAGTAAAATCTTCCCTCTATCTATAACCTTCTACAATGTGTAAAGGGCCAGGTCTACCTCTCATTCAAGTACTGCTCACAGTCCCCTCCTTCCCCAAGGGAAAAAATATATATGTTGGGGGAGGGGGAATATTGGACAGTAGAGGGCCGAAGTATAATTCACAGCCAGAGATTGTGTAGCTTGTACCTTTGGCCACAAATGCTAGGCTGGATCTACATTGATCTGCTAAATGTTTTTAATTAAAACCTTCTATGAAGCTTAATAGGAGTTTCCCATTGCCAGTGACTCACTGCTCTGCAGCACCCTGTAGTGTCACATTTTAATAACACATTTTTAATGTTTTAAATGATGAGTGTAGATTAGTCCCTAGAAGCAAGCTGCAAACTTGAAAAGGGCTGTATGCTCACTTTTAATTGGGACTTCCCTAACTGAAGCATGGATTCTCACTGTTGCATGTAGTATCACTTTGAATAATTTCCCCATCTCTGGGGGTTTCCATATTCTATATTGCATGTTTCTACCTAGTATAGTCTGCACATATTTTAAGTCCTCCATAGTGAGGCTGATAACATATAAAGGCCTTTCTTGACATCAGGATGACTTGGAGCACATATCTTCCAAATTCCAGGATTCTAGGTAGTGAGGCATTGCTCTAAAAACTGATACTCCCTTTCCACCCACCAAAAGGTGCCTCACTCCCTGGAATCATCTATAATAAAGTCACACCCTTTGTACCTATAACTCCTTAACAAACTGTGTAAAGCCTTGTGCTGGTCGTCAGTTTTAAGATTCACTTTGACATCTTCATGGATAAAAAGTGCTTTGTAAATCTGTGATCATTGTCACAGGCTTGTTTGTTCTGGCCTGGGGACCTCATCTGAGAAGATGAAAGGTTTTCATCAAGGGCTGACAGGCAAACTATTTGCTAAGTGACAAAAGCCAGACGGAACTAAAAAAATATGTTCAAAGGAAATATGAAAAATATATTTTAAAAGCTTCAAAATAAACAAGCCTGAAGTTGACTATGCTCTGTGTTTGTGACCATACAACATTTATCGTTCCAGAAGTTGCTTTTAATATCTTAATTTTCTGACTGAGAAAACCTTCACAACAGTGATTCAAAATGCTGCTTCTCCATGGATACAGAACAGGTATGCCAGACTGAGGATCTTGAATGTTTCCATTCCTAGTTTCCATTCCAAACTTCCTAGTTTGCCAAGAAAGTAGTTTTTTTTAAAAAAACACACACATAATTTTATTAATCTAGATTTCCAAGGCAGCCTACAAAAGAGGACCATATAAACACATGTAAAACAGATCAAAACAGCTTAACTGATTTTATATCTACTGCTTTTTTGTATTTTTTTTTTTACTGTTGCTACGATAACTGCTTTTGTTTCTGAGAAAGTAGTGTTTGAGGTGAGTAGGATCTATACAGGATATCCTTGACATTACAATCTAGCCCCTGGGATGAAATATACGTTGTGTGTGTGTGTCCATGCGCATCTGAGCAATGGATGGCAGGTTCAGGACAATCCTTTGCACATGGGGTGGATGAGCCCTAGCGGCGGTAACTTTCTTTACGTAGATCAGAGTGTTGGGCAAAGGAGAAGCTGTGTGCTAGATGGGAATGTAAGATGAGGTGGATCCAGCCTGAGGGAGGTAGCTTCTTACCCACCCACCCCTGTCAGAGCACTGGCCCACCCATGAGGCAGGGTGAAGCAGCCGCCTTAGGCAGTGAAAGCCCCCATGATGGCACCATGCCTGCCTACCTCGCTATCAGCATCTGTTCCAATTTCTGGTGAGGCTTGGCAGCAGACTGGAGCAGCACATCCCATTTAGCCTCAAGTGGCAAAACAGGACATGCCACACCTGTGTAAAGTGTGTTGTCTTGGACTGCAAGAAGATCAAACTATCCATTCTGAAGGAAATCAGCCCTGAGTGCTCACTGGAAGGGCAGATCCTGAAGCTTAGGCTCCAATACTTTGGCCACCTCATGAGAAGAGAAGACTCCCTGGAAAAGACCCTGATGTGGGGAAAAGTTGAGGGCACAAGGAGAAGGGGACGACAGAGGATGAGATGGTTGGACAGTGTTCTCGAAGCTACCAGCATGAGTCTGACCAAACTGCGGGAGGCAGTGGAAGACAGGAGTGTCTGGCGTGCTATGGTCCATGGGGTCACAAAGAGTTGGACACGACTAAATGACTAAACAACAACAACAACAACAAGTCTGGAGAGACCTGGGTTCAAAAAAACCAGTCATTTAGTCAGGAGGCTCACTGGATGGCCTTTTGCCAACTGTTTTCTCTCGGTCTATTTTACCTCACACTGCTGATGAAAACATAAATGGATGGGGGTGAGTGGACTCTGAACACTGCCCTGAGCTCATTGGAGAAAAGGGCAAGGATATAAATGTAATAAACACACATTTGTGATTGTGACCCTTCTACCTCAAAAAATGGAAGGAAGACTGAAAGTCCTTACTTGTTTGTTTCCAAACATTGTCTCTGTCATAGATCATTCATATGGTTGTCATATCAATCAAATCTTATCTTATCAGAGCTGACAGGTTACAGAAGAACCTTCTTCCCTTTCTGCTACTTGCCAGGATTAAGTGTGAATAATTATGGTCATCCCTTAACATTGCCTGATTATTTATAGTGATATAAATCGTGAGATAGCCAATCTACAGGGGGCTTGCATTGACAGAAAACCTTATATATTTTTATCCTTATATTTTTATTTTATTTTTATCCTTATATATTTTAACCTTATATATTTTGATATAGAAAGCAGGTGTCATGACTGCCAACTTTGTGGGTCTCAGAACTGGCTGGTGGTGTATTTTAGGATTGTAGCAACTGTTAAGTTACTGTTCTTATTGTATTTGCTTGCTTGCTGATGGCTAGTTGATGGTTCTAAAGTGGTCCATAAGATCAGAGGTAAAGGGCACTTCTCTCAGTGCATGGATAGCTCAGTTGGTTAGAGTGTGGTGCTGATAACGCCAAGGTTGCAGGTATGATCCTTGCATGGGACAGCTACCTGCTGAAATGGGCTCAGATGAATGAACTGTTCTCTTTCTGTGTGTAAAGGGGGGTGGGGAAACAATTTAGAGCTGGAATGTAGGCAGCTGAAACAGCCAAGCAATTGGGTGGTGGATCATTGCCAAAGGCATGTGGTTTGCTTTGGGGACCTTTAATTAATAGCACCATCTATACTGTATGTTGTTCTGTGCTGAACATGTGTATTTTTTAACTAAACAGAGAACACAAAGGCACAAAAAGTGCCTAGAGCTCTCTCATTAAAGGGAAACAGACACATTAAAGGGCTGACTCCTGGAACTTCCTAATGCTTCTGAAAAATGGTGTGACCTTCCTCCTCCTCCTCCTCCTCCTCCTCCTCCTCCTCCTCCTCCTCCTCCTCCTCCTCCTCCTCCTCCTCCCCCCTCTATTCTACTCTCTTCCTAAATACATTTTGCTTAATAACAACAATATCTGACATAATAATGGATTGAATCAACTTTATTCTTATTCTGGCAGAAAATCTGTATCATGGTAAAGGGTGGAGAAAATATTTTGCCCTGTTGCCAACCTAAAGGCAAAATCACTGTGAATATGGAACCCTTCTAAGAGCAGTTTTAGCACTGCTGTGAAGAAGATGCAGGCAGAAGAAAAAAGCTGGAATTGATCCAGAATGGAGCTACACCTTCTGCCTGCCTCTCTCCCAGTCTGCCTTTCTTCTTCCTTCTGCAGCTAAGGGAACCATGTTTCTTCTTCCTCTATCTGCCTCTACCATTTCCCTACTCATCTTGCAGCTGAGAGACAGGTTTCTTCTTCCTCTGGCAATGGAGACTCAGAGAAGTGACCTGCATGATAATTCCCCTCCCCCCCCCCGGCTTCCTGTTTTCTGTGTGTCAGGGGGTGGATTCTTCTCCCAACACTGCGGAGATAGATAGACGGAGATAATCAGAGAATGATGGGGGAATTTCATTATCTGCATTCCTCTTTGGTTGAAAGAGGAACGGAAGTAAGAGACAAGCCTGACTAATTAAGATTGGCAAATTAAGTTGATGGACTATGCCGAAATGGCAAAATTAACTGGGAAGCTCAGGAACCAAGAAGACAAGAAGTTTTTTAAAAGAATGGGAAATGTTTATAATATATATACAAAACCATTGCAAACAGGTTAAAACATTAGCAGGATTTTAAATACACTTGTAATGTAACAGAAACTACAAATAATTTAGGATGATGAAAATTTTAGAGAAGTATTGATATGTAGATGAAAACAGAAGAGAACCCATGGATGGGATGGGGGGAAGTCAAGAGATTCAGAGCAATCTCGACACGTGAATGTGTATGGCATTTTGATGTAGCTTTATTCTTTTTCTTTTTAGTTTTTCATTCTTTCCTTATTTTTGAAAACCAAATAAAAAAAATTATAAAAAGAGAGATAAAATTTTAAATAGTTCAGCTGGAATATCATCACTTCCACTGGCCTTGTTATTAGCAGTGCTTTCTAAGGCCCAATAGAAACTTTATAAATTACCTTATATACCAACACGAACAGAAATCACTAGATTGTAGCTGTTATATAAGGGATTATTATATCCGAATGGAATGGAATGGAAATTATTAAGATTTTGCAACACAGAAAAAATGTAGAACGAAGCCATCAAATCTAGCACGCAGGGAGGCCAGTTTGAATAAATTGTATAATTTGACATTTGAATAATTGGCATTAATAATTGTATTAATTGAATAAAATTGGTATTGTTATAATGAGGCTGCTACTGGAACAATATTGGAAAACACGCTTTTGGCTATGCATGATTTTATTTAGGCACACTGCCTCTGGAATGGGGCCCTCACATCAGTTGTGGTTGCACTGTCCTATAAATGCAGGAATGCTCAATCAAATAATTATGTTAATCAGTGGATTGATAATGTGAGATATTTTTGCTTCTGTTCTTAGTGAAGCTACTTTTAAACACCATGGTCGTGATCCAGTTGAAATTAGCTGTAAGCCTCACTGAAAATTAGTTGCAATAATGAACACATTCCACTGAGTTTTAATGGAACTTTATGACTTGGTTTGGGACCCTTGCATCTTTTCATTCCGCCTTTCGAAGGAATGGTCAAAATACCTACTCCCATCTTGGGCAGACAGACCATGTCACTTCTTCTATATTGCACATATTCTTCTGGATGAAGATAGGATGTTAATCTAACAAAACATTAGCTTTTTTTTAAAAAAAGACATATAGTTCATGCTGTCACAGCAACATTTTAAAAAATTGTATTGCACAGTGTAATGGTATCTGTTGGGAATGTTTCACAGTAGGCATCCCCTCCAGGGATTTTATCATTTTTTAGTCTTTCTCTTTCTCTCTTTGCACGCATGCTGCTTATTTCATGACATGCAGTGTGTCAGTTCAGTCCTGCTGAATAAAGACTAACCATTCTTTGAGGTGAAGAAATAAACTTGGAGAGAGGGAAAGAAATTTCTGTAACCATTACAGCGGAAGAATGAAATTAGAATGGGATGTGAAATTCAGGGGCTAATACAAATAATTTCCATCCTGGTAGCAGATGCAGAGCTCTCACCAAGTCATTTAGACAGCAGCCTGCATGCTTGCATAGAAATTCAGTCGGCCTCCCTTGAATTCCAGAAACTTGCTTGTTAGAATTCTTTCCTATGACGTCTGAAGACTATCAGCTGCAATGGAGAATACTAAAGACCTGCAGACCCACAGAAACAGATGTCTAATGTCTTGCTTCTGAAATTCAAGCCCACTAAATCAGATTTAGTTAAACCCCAAGGCTCAGGTTACAGCAGCATTTGTAAGCAGAGGAAACACAGCATTCCTGCCATCAGTAGATAACCTCACTAATAAATTATCAGGATGGATAGGTAATTCTACAAAATGCTTTCCATTATGTGTGCTTTAGATACTTTTTCTTTGTCCAGATATATCAACACTCTGACAATGATCCCATTGTTTAGAAATGTCAGCGCCATCCATTATGTGCTGCACTCAGCTGTTGCATGTCATGCAGACAGGACTCCATTTCTTGACTGGGCATGTGAGCATCATCCCTTTCCCATTCTCAACAAGCAACATGTACCGAGTTTGTAACGTACATGACAGCCCAAGACAGTTGCAAGAATGGTATATGTTACAATTATGCTAAGTAATTGATCACAAGAGTTTCCGTGAAGTGCATGAAACAGAATGCCGAGACAGTGGATGACAGCAGAACAGAATACTACTGTTACTTAAAATCAAGGATGTGTACACATTATTGGATTAAAATGCAGCTAGGTCATTCTTCTTCTCAATTAGGATCAAATCTGGTTTGAGGGGAAATGTATCACAATGCAGTATTTCATAAGAAACTACAGGATCGATACAAGATCAGTAATAGTTTGTGGCTAGCGTTGTGTGCACACCACTTCCCAAACCAGACGTGGGAGCACACTGGATGCAAAATAAGCAGAAGTGTGTATGTGCTGCATGTATGCACCACACCTGTATGGCAGCAATGGGTCCCTGGAAAAGTAACATAGGAAACGCCCTGTTCTGACAGTAGAAAATAACCAGAATAATGATGATCTGGTTGATGTGGTCCAAGCCCATCTGGAATGGTGCTTTGCTGGGATCAGCTCTGCTGATTGAGAACATCTGAATTGCATAGACATTTTGTATCATGGATGGACTGGCCATGAGAATGAACTGGGAGACCCAGAGGTCAACTCTCACATCAGCCATGAATTCAGGGGATCCTAAGCAAGCTGCTTTCTCACAATCTAACCATCCCTAACACAGCAGTGGTAACTTTTATCTGTTAAAAAGATCAGTGAGACAGCGAATGCGAAGCACTTGGAGCAGTGCTGAAGAACGTTGGTTGCAATCACCTGATAATTCTACTGCTTTTGGTTCAGAGTCAAATCTCAATAATAATAATAATAAATAAATAAATAATAATAATAATAATAATAATAATATTTTATACCCCACCCATCTGGCTGTGTTTCCCCAGCCACTCTAGGTGGCTTCCAACAAAAGATTTAAAATACATTAAAACATCAGCCATTAAAAACTTCCCTAAATGTCTTTTAAATGTCAGATAGTTGTTTATTTCTTTGACATCTGATGGGACGGCATTCCACAGGGCAGCGAGGGCGTTCTACATACGCAGATGGACTGAGGATGAAGAAAGATGATGTGAAGTTTTAAGTGTGATGATGGTGGTTAGAATACACATTTGATGCATTAGAAAGCATTTGTTGTTTTTAGGTCAGAGAATGTGTGTTCAAGCCATCACAGAATGTATGCCTGTTACTCCTAGTGCATAGCCAATAGAGAAATAGACCTGCCACAGTCTTTATTTGCGAGGCATGGGAGTACACATCACTGAACACAAGTCCTTTTTTTCTGGAGCATACCAGCATCCTGTGTTTCTCTTAGGACAGAAATTTCTTCATGAATCCAAAATGGTAATAAATGTTAAATGCCCCTCATCTCCAAGTTCTGCTGATGTTTATCCCCCCCACCTTGTTCCCTAGCCCTCTACTGGCTTCATGCATCATTTAAGATCTCCTTACATGCTTTACCTATTCTTAAACTCTCCCAGGGCTTTGTCTCCTCACCTTCCATCCTGAGTGAGGTTCCACAGATTCTGTTGCTTAATTTGTCATTTCAGATCCCTGGATAGATTCTTTCGTTTGATTCACACACATGTGTTCATGACAGTCGTTTCAAATAGGAGCTTGGATGTGTGAAAGAGTTTTCACACTTTATATAACACAGACTGAAGGGTTATCCACACTTACCTTTCTGCCTGCTCTTTCGGGCACACGCCTGTGCTTAAAAGCTCCACGTCTCAGGGCTTTTTAATTTATTTTTTTGTTCCAGAGCTTTCCCTGTGAAAACCTGCTCTTTAGCACTCAATTGGGACAAACGTAAATTTGGGGTTTCTGTGAATTTCCATTTGCTCCTGTTGAGCAGGTTTAAAGAGCAAGTTTTCATGGGGGAAACTTTGGAGCAAACAAACAGCAAAAAAGGTCACCCGGACACAGAACTTTTAAAGCGTGGAATGTGCCTGGAAAGAGCAGAGGAAAGGTAAGGGAAGACAAGCCCTGAATTTCCATCTCGTCTCGGTCATTGGCAATGCTTTCTTAGGTGTGGCTGTTCAGCTGCTAGTCATGAAGCATGGAGGAATCAAGTTACGTCCCCGCCCACGTGAACAATTAATGACAGTGTGCCCTGTCCAAATTCTATGTCAAATTGTTCCTGGAGAAAAATGTATTATGACTCTATACTATGACCTCTCCCTCACCTTAACATTTCTTTTTGGTGGGGAGAATGGACCAGCTGACCAATTTATTGGGTGCTACAGCTGGTGTTAAATGTTTTTATGCTAATATGTCATTTGAGATGCAGCTGCCGTATAAAGCACCCCAAATTGTACTTGTAAAAATGTAAGAGAATTCCAGAAATCATACCAATGGCTCTGTCTTACATTGTGTGCATAAGAAAAACAAACCTAATCTTCTTTTTTTAACCACTCCCTTCCAAGTCCCAACAACTTTTTACCTCTTTGAAGCCATTTCTGGCATCTGTTGCCTTTGCAATATTATCACTGATGCCATTTTTAATGTATATAAACAGGAGCTTCCTAGTTCCAAATATGTAACTGGCTAATGGGTGGTCTGTTTAGGAAGACAAGTTCAATTGTGTAAAGAACACAGCACAATGGTCTACGAAACTGTGGGATGGCATTCTGCATCAGCCAGACATGTTAATGTCATGATGGAGATCAGTTTTGAAGTAACAAATGTGCTTGGGGAAGACTTGTGTGAATTAGAGCAATGGAATAATAATAATAATAATAATAATAATAATAATAATAATAACAACCAGTCCCATACACTATTTGCAATATATACAATAATATATGAATGGTATCCAATGTCCTATGCAGAGTAGACAGGACTAACAGGTTCATTAATTTCAATAGTCTAGTCTGAGTGGCCCTTAGTTGCATACAATGCTATGGGTTCTGTTCAGTGTTGTGGACATAGAAGTCTGCTTCTGCAATGGACTTCCCTCCCCTTTCCCATGCACACCCAAAATCTGCTCTGAAGAGCCCCCCCAAATCCTCTGGAGCAGATTTTGAGTGTGCTTGGAGGAGTGCAGGGGAGAAGATGGCAAATATCCATTGCATATGCAGAAGTCTGTTGTGCAAGCAGAATGACGGTGTTGGATACAACCCGCTATAGAAAAAAAAAATCTATATTTTTAAATTTTTAGTTGTTTTCTTTTTTGTTGTTGTTGTTTTTCTTTTTTTTTTAAGGTATTGTGTTTATGTTTTGTTTAAGGCTTGTGTTAAAGGAGCAGCTGTGGGGAAACCAATCCCCAGAGCCCCTCCATCCCTGTCCTTTCAGTGGCGGGGGGGGGATGAGGGGGGAGGGGGGGAGGGGGAGGTCAAACCCAGCCTTATACTGGACCCCTTTGATTCTCAACGGCCGCGGGTACTACTGGTGGCAGAAGTGGACTCGCAGGTGGAGGGTAATTGAGGGGACAGATTCTATATTGCATGATTTGTTTGTTTGTTTTATTTGTATAAAAATCTAATAAAAATTATTTTTTTAAAAAAACCGCTATAGAGTTGTGCAATAAGTTTTCAAATAACTTGTCCAAGCAGGATTTATATGCAAATGTTGTTGTTGTTGTTACATTTCTATCGTGCCCATCTTCACAAAGGAGTTGAGGACAGCATGTTTAGGTTCCCAAAAGACAGAGTGAGCACGAAAGCAATTATTGAGAGGCACAGAGCTATAGAAAGAAAAAGGTTTTGTTTTGTTTGAAGAAAGCCCAGACCAAGCAAGAAAAAGTTTAACTTATTAGAGAAAAGTAAGGTATAGATTTCTTTTAACAGGTTTCCTCAAGGATCTCTTCCTTGGTAGTCCAATAGACTGTTAAATAACACATCCACTGATCTGTTTTTTTCTTAAACAACCATCGCCCCCACCCTCTTGCTCCTCAATATGCAATTGCTCACTGGTTGTGGTTGAATTAGGTTTTTTAATTAAAATTTAAACAAATTTGGTCAATCTAATAAATGTATCCCAATTAATAGGCTGACTTACATTGCAGTAAGAGAGTTAACAAGGATATGTTAAAGACCAAAGACACCAAGGTGAAAACGCAATGGAGTTCTTCCTCTTGAAGGACTTTCCTCAAAGCTACTTATCAAGTTGACAAGGAGATGTACCAATTTATAGCAGAGACTGAAGTTTCTCTCTGGAGCTGTGCTCTTAAGTACTGCATCCTGGGTATTATAAGTTCCAATGATGTCTGCATGATTCGCAAGAGGAAATAAGATCTTTGTATGCAAAGAGGAGTGTAGAACAAGCCGGAAAGGAGGCAATTACAGTCACAAGCTGCTGAGCTGAATTCTTCCTTCCTTAGCTAAGGTACAGACCAGCAGCTCTTGAAGCTTGAAATCAGGGCATGGAACTTGTGCACTGGGGACCTGTCCCATATCTACTCCTGACATGAAAGGGAAGACAGAAAATAACACCAGCTAGCTCCCAATTGTTCCCCACTTTCAGTTGCTTGAATTAAAATTCTTCTGGCTGCTTAAACAGGGACAGTTTTAAGTATTTTGCCCCTGCTAAGCTTTCTTTTATCAGCAGTCAATCTGGAAGTTAAGAGCCTTCCTGTCCTGTGTTGCTACCCCATAATTCTGCAGCATCTTCACAGAGTTCATGTGCTGCCAGTGTTAGACCACATGAATTCCATACAAAAGGCCCCCAAGTTCAAACTCTGGCATTTCTGGGTTGTTGTTGTTCTTGTTGTTTAGTCGTGTCCAACTCTTCATGACCCCATGGACCAGAGCATGCCAGGCACTCCTGTCTTCCACTGCCTCCCGCAGTTTGGTCAGACTCATGTTAGTAGCTTCGAGAACACTGTCCAACCATCTCATCCTCTGTCGTGCCCTTCTCCTTGTGCCCTCAATCTTTCCCAACACCAGGGCCTTTTCCAGGGAGTCTTCTCTTCTCATGAGGTGGCCAAAGTATTGGAGCCTCAGTTTCACGATCTGTCCTTCCAGTGAGCGGCATCTCTGGGTAGGACTGCCAAATGCCAACTCCAGAATGTCACTGTTTTGCAGCAGGGATCCGAACACTTGTTGGAAATGTAGGTTTTCACAATGAAAGTGGAGTAAAACACTCTGTTATCCCAGCACAACAAATCCACTTAAAGCACACACATGGACATGCACAACTTTTTGAGATTAGGAAAGTGATGGGGAAATGCACTGTAGAGATGAATAGATTATTATTGGGAAGATTTATAGATACCCTATGGGCAAATCAGGATGAATGCTCATTGTCCTATCGCTGGCCTGTAAACAAATGAAAATGAATATTCCGAACATAGACTCAATAAACTGGTTTTCTAGAGCATCCCAGTCTCCTGTTTGAAACTCTGGAGAGCCATTGTCAGTCAATGTACACCACACCAAGACAGATGGATCAATAGTGACTCAATATAAGGCAGCCTCATATGACTATACAGTACAGGTAAGCAGATGCTATATATTAATGGCCTAGCATGTGAGAACTGTATGCACACACATACATATAGACCCCCAATGAATGGGTTTAATCTTGCTTATGAAAGGAATCTTGAATATGCGTGCAAGTTACTCTAATGTTGGGAACGATAATGAACCAGTCAGTTTTTATTGGATTTTAGAAACACCATCCATTTGTCACTGTGCTCAAACTTAGCTGTGACTTTCTCATCAACTCAAAGCTAGACATGCTAGCTACTTGTTCTGATGGTGGGACCATGTATGCCATCTAAACATTGATCCTCATTATCCTCTTCAGTATTATATTCCTGATCCAGTTATCATTTAGGGGGGGTCAGAGAATGAGGTAGAGAAGGAAGTGGGTAGGCCTTTATCATAATACCGGTACTAGAAACCAGGATCATCCAATGATGCTCAGGGGAGGGAGACTGAAGATGGACAAAAGGGAGTATTTCTTCACAGAACACAGAAATAATTCATTCCCATAAGATGTAGACATGGCCACCAACTTGGATGGCTTGAGAAGGGGTTAGAAACTTCATGTAGGTAGGGAAAGGCAATCAATGGTTACTAATCATGGTGGCTATTTATTTCTCCCAGTATCAGAAGCAGCATATTTCTGAATCCTCGTTGCTAGGAAACATGACTGGGAAAGTGTTATTGTGCTCTCGTCCTGCTCATGTGCTTCTTATGTGGTTGGCCTCTGTGAGAACAGGATGCTAGACTAGAGAGACCTTTGGTCTGATCTTCTTATGTTCATATGAGTTCTATGCATGCAGAATCTGTCTGACTCTTCAGAGCTGCCCTGTTTCTTTGATGAAATATGACCCACTAATGTAAATGAATTCATGAATGGGTTCAACCACTTAACTGAAATACAAGGGAAAGTACCTGTGTGCAGAAGCACCTTGTTTTTGCCCTGTCACGTTTAAATGCTCCAGAAGCCGTTCGTTAGCACTTGGTTACAAATTCAATAGAAAATGAGCTTAGAAAGTTTCAAAATGTATTTTTTCTTTCAACCACTCCTATGGGATATTTGTGAGAAGTGGGGGGGGGATGTCACCAGTATGGCACACTGCCTCATTGTTGAGTCTAAATAAGTGCTATATTATAATATTAATAGTAGATTGGCTTTTTATGAGGGGAAAATAATCAGCAAGATTTTCAAAACACACACAGTCCCTTAAAGAACATTCTGCATGACCTGGCCTGGTAGCCAATGTGCTATTGAAGGGAATTACGACTGGACAAATTTTGTTTGTAAAAACAAGAGGTAGATTCCAAAATGGTATATATGATCTGAGGAAAAGAAGAACATATTTGTCACTTTAGTAAGATATGACAGATAATTTTAGAATTTTTCTGTGCACATTCAGTCACAGTTGGAAGGGACCCTGAGGATCATCTAGTCCAACCCCCTGCAATGCAGGAATATGCAGCTGTCCCATATGGGGACTGAACCTGCAACCATGGCATTATCAACACCATGCTCTAACCAACTGAGCTATCCAGTCAATCAAGAAATTGAGTGTTGGTTGGTTGGTTTATCTCCAATAACAAGACTAACATAATGGGACACAAAAAGATATCCATAACTGATAGCCCAACCATACAAGTGTCGGTATGTTCAGGTGCCCCTCAGTGGCAACAGCAGCGGGTAGAAAGTCCCAGCAGGAAAATATTCAAACAATTGAGAAGTGATAATTTAATAGGCAGGCAATTAAAATAACTATCCTCATTACACATGCAATAAACTACAAGGTAGTAAGCAGCTAGGGATGATTTTTACTGCTTTGCTGATGAGTCTTAGTGAGTCACATTAGTTTCTGACTGTTAAACACACTAAAAAGAAAACCAGGTACAGTGGTACCTTGGGTTACAGACACTTCAGGTTACAGACGCTTCAGGTTACAGACTCCGCTAACCCAGAAATAGTACCTCGAGTTAAGAACTTTGCTTCAGGATGAGAACAGAAATTGCACGGCGGCGGCAGTGGGAGGCCCCATTAGCTAAAGTGGAACCTCAGGTTAAGAACAGTTTCAGGTTAAGAATGAACCTCCAGAACAATTAAGAATTAAGTTCTTAACCCGAGGTACCACTGTATATCTCTTTTATTTTACACAAAATAGTTTGACTAGTAAATTGTGTGAACAGCATCCCATACTATCAGATTTACTTGCTCTCTGTGCTTTTCTTCTAGAAAAAAATGTGCTAGTACTGCATACCCTTGAGTTCCCCCCGAAAAAAAAGCACTGCTTGGTCTTCAGAGAAGGATGGGGAACCTGTGGCCCTCTAGATATTGTTGGACTCCAACTTCCATCAGCCCCAGACTGCTTGCCAAAGGTCAGGAGTTATGGGTGTTATAGTCCATGTGGAGGGCTGCAGGTACACTGCCCATGTTGTAAGACATCTATTGCAAACTTCTGTAAGCGAGGAAGCATTAAATTCCATGTGAAAATGAGAAGGCAAAAGGGGGGACTCCATTTTATTTGCACTTTAATGGGAAACTACTTGATTTGCACTTCTTGATCCAATACTGTATACCAAATGAAATACAGCTAATCCAAATTGTGCAATGCAGTTCTCTAACCACATTTTACAAAAATACATATATGAGGGGAAAGTGTGCATGAAATACGTATAGTAGTGGCGATAACATTGAAAAATATTGAGAGAATTGCTTGCTAACATGTGTACATTAGTCAAAACTGCAAAAATGCTAGCAAAAATGTGTTTATTAAGAGCAATTTGCTCCAATGTGTGGATACTTTTTCATGGTTGTTTTTTTTTATAAAAAAAAACAACAACCTATAACAACCTCAGATTGCTGCAGGAATGTGGAAAACTGGATTTAAGATTTGAAAAATGAGAAAGTGAGAGGGCCAAAATTGACAGATCATTCCTGTTCACAAATGAAATAACACACATGGTCATGGAGAGTTCCCATAAGAGCATTAAATCTAGGGTCTAATATTACCTTGCTGCACATAAGGTGTGAATAATCTTTAATTGCCCAGGCAGATAAACCCATTCTGTGTATTCATTATAAAAGTATGATCCGTAGCAGAAGAGGACCAATACCTCATTCATAGAATTTAAGTTTCCTTTTGCATCTTTGAGCTTCCTGATTTGATCCAAAGTCCTTCCACTTAAGATCTTATATCAAGTACTCTCTGAAGAGCTTGATTTAAAACCTCTTGTCACAAGACACTAATCTGACTCCTTCCCTCAGTACAGGGATCACTGCTCAGTGGCAGAGTGCATGCTTTGGTTGTATGAAATCCCAGATTCAGTTCCCACTATGTGAAGTAATAAGGAGATTTGTTTTGGACTTCAGGGAATTCTTTTTTGATCTGCAGCCAAGCAGCTTTGGCAGTACTTGGCTAAGTAGACCATTGGCCCAGCTTAGTAATAACAGCCTCTTACATTCTTACTGGTGCCGTATCATACCATGGAAAAGCTGCTGTTCTTGAGAAAGGGATAAGAACTATAACAAGAAAGACCAAGGAAAGCTCACATGGACACAGTCAAAATTATTGTTACTGCTGTTTTTCATTCCAAGGGTTTAGGCATGGGAGGCAAGGAGGGATGAAATATATGATCGAAGCTTTTTCTTTTGTCAAATGGAAGCAAATATCTTCTAGTATTACAATATGAAGTAGTATTGTTGTAATGAAGCAGAAGCTTGAAGAACCTGTGTGGTCTACAGGTTAGAATGTTGAAGTTGGACTGAGAAGACCTTGGTTCAAATCCCTATCCATTCATTCATGGAGCTGACTCAAAAGACCTTGGACTGCAGACCCTGCAAGGGCGTGGATGGCTGCTGTTCTTTGGGAACAGGCTGGTCCTCCTGACTGAAAGCAAAGATCAATGGTTGCGGAGGGCCTCTCCCCACTTTTTAAGAGGGGAGTCAGTATGATCTTCTACCATATACTGTACATATATGAGTTGGGGTTGGGGTTTTTCTTGTACTTCAAAATTGCATGCCACTGCTCGAGTCGAGAGATTATTCTGATGATTTCAGAAAATATAGATTGCCAAGCAGATCATCTTCTTAATTCTAATTATATTGTTCAATATAATTGAATGACAATGGACTTCTCTGCCTTGTGATAAAGCTTTAATGTGGTCCTTTCTAAAGCCTGGGGATAATCAGTGGGAAAGATTGATAAAAGCCCCGTAAGATTTTGTTGAAAGTCTCCAACTGCAATTCCTAATGTAGACATTATTTCATGGAATCTCCAAGTATTGTGTGTGGCTTTGAGGGCCAAAATCGGGGGGAGTGTCACAGTACATTACTTCAGAGTAAATAAAATGATTTTGTTTTTCTGAACTTTTATTTAGTTTATTACTTAAACTAGCTGTGTAAGCATAAATGAGAGTTGTGTCATATGGCCATTTTATAGTTTTTGAGCAGCGTGTCTAAGTTATTCTCTCTCTCTCTCTCTCTCTCTCTCTCTCTCTCTCTCTCTCTCTCTCTCTCTCTCTCTCTCTCTCTCTGTTCTATATTATCAGGTATTTTATTCACCCTCATTCCTCCATGTACAACTTTCATGCCCTTGATATAAATTATGGCTAAGGGTTATCACACCTCTTCTCATTCTGACCAATTTGGGTCATTGGTCAATGACAAGAATGATAAAGAGGATTTTGCATACTTGCTCCTAGGTGTTTTTCATGGATAAAAATAAACTGGGAACCTTCCAAAATATACTCAAAGCACAAGTGATTTATGACTTGCATCAGTGTTGTCTCACAGACTACTAATTTTCAGTGTGTGTAAATGGCCTAGCAATGTAAAATTGTAGAACTAGTGGTACAGTATCAAACCACATTTGTTAATAATATTTGTGATTCAGAAGCAGTGATTTGAAAACTTCCATCTCCCTGGGAAACACAACTTGTAATAAAAGTTCTAAGCAGCTTTATTCTGACCGCTGCAGCAATAGAAGCTAATTGGAATGCCCTGTTCTTAACAAAATAAATAAATAAATACATCACAATCATTTGACAATAACACAGGAACCAAGAATTAGAGAAGGCAAAAGAAAAACTGTGGTGGCTAAGGTATGGTTGCTAGTCAACTGTCTGTTTTTTGTCCCATTTTTGGAAGGGCAAGAGGTGTAGGTGATTTGCCTGATTTGTGGGGAGAGCTCATCAACAGTTTTTCTTCTGTGAAACTGGTACTTTGTAGTGCCCACAACAGTTCTGAAGATACCCAAATATGATCCTTGGCCCCAAAAAGCATGCAGCACTTCGGTTTTGTTGTACAGAGACATTTATTTGCCTAAGAACACAACAAGAGGTGCTTGTTTGTAAAATATACTGCCTCATGTCATCAAAATGTAAGTGACTTTTCTGTTTTAGCTGCATAATGTGTTAACGGCAAGACATATCCCTTTGTTCATCAGATGATGGATAAAAAACAACTAGTTCTGCTATGTATGAAAACAAAAGCAGACAAAACCTATATATAGTTTTGCCATGGAATGGCAAGTTTTAATAATGCAAGCTTAGAAAAACTAACAGTGAATTCAGTCTCCTTAATAGTCTTATACATAGCTTTAGCATGGGTGCTGAACAGGGGCTTAAGTTCCAAGCAATACATGCTTGAATTGAAATCCATTTTAGCAATTGCTATAAAAAGGATTAGTGGAGGTTATGAAAGTTCTAGCTAAATTGATGGAATAATAAAAGAGAAAATTCTAGGATGGTGTTTACCTGCTGAGGTTGTGAGTGACAACGCATTAGCCGCTTAAGTACAGCTCATCTGGTGAGGCTGGAAGCACTTCATACACGATGAATACTCTACAGAAAAATCACTTTTGTGTAGGAAACTGTATACGTCTCACATGCCATTTGCCATACATCTTTTTAAAATGACATGCACTCTTGGTGCAAAGCCACAAATGATGTGATAAGTCACAACCAGGACTCAAAACAATTTGTTACATGAAATTGACTACCATATGGGAAATGGTTGCATGTGAACCAGGCCTGACCTCTTTTCAAGACGGAGAGAAAATAGTCAAGTCTGAACACTGTTATGTCCTGTCTGAGATTCTGCACCATCAGCAACTTCCCTATAAAGGTCAAAGGTGTTGCCATGACTTCTGCAGAATTGGCTGTTGGCTTCTTACATTGAGTGGGATAATAACAGGAATTTAAGTTCATTGTTCGCTCTTCAGAAAGTGATGGCTAGGTAACATGGGTCCTGCTTAGGCACCATACTTTCAATTTGGTCACGGTAATCAAATATTTCAAAAAGATGGAGGCATTTAGTCTTCTCAGCCACTAGAGAGGGAGGGGAGGTTTTTTTGGTCTGAACTTTTAAGTGGAAAGGCCTAATTTGCACCTGCCAGAATAATGGATGGATTAGAATATAGTCATCCTTCAGATTTCACATTTCTCCAAATTTTGTGATATGGTTCTTGGCTCAAAAAACAAAAACACAATTAATCTAGTGAAACATGCAAGCATAAGTAACATGGCCTGGGTAACCCACTGCCATTTTCTATCTAACTAAAGTGTGAGGAAGAAAAACATATCCTGATCAAAATACCTTTGCTCCAGTGGTGATCTTACCACCGGTAGGTATGCCAAATTGAAGTTATTTGATTTGGATATTTCTTCAGATCTGAATTCAGAGCGAGACAGTTATGTTTCATCTATGAGTGCAAAGAACAGGAATTTCTTGGCAAGGCCTCGAGTCATTAGAGTTATATGCCGTAGTTTATCACAAGCTTGCAATAAATTCCCGCTATAAATGGCAGAAAGAAAGCAATATAAGGCAGCAAAGGCATTTATACGGGTGAGCACAGTATACGGGTAGCCTTGCTACCAAAGCAGTTCTGCTGAAGAGGTGAAGTCACGGTTGTCTCAGGGAATGTGAGAGGACAAACAAGTAAAATGGTCTATGGGATCAGCAGCTTTTGTGAGCGAAAGCCAGTCCAGTGAGGCTTATGTTTCAGAGTTCCACAAATTTATGTTAAAGTGGAGAACAATGTCACAATCCACCTCTAGTTCTACTTAGAAGAGTATATGTGCAGCTAGTTGTGCCAGTGAAAGTGAGATGCACCTCTGAATTGGTGTTGTATTTAAAGTGTTGGAGTCTGGAGAGACATTATTACAGTAATACCTCGGGTTATGAACGCGATCCGTTCCGGATCGCAGTTCGTAACCCGAATAGTTTGCAAACCGAGCGCGACGGGCGCCGCCATTTTGCGCATGCGCAAAGCGCGATTTTCGCGATTTTCGCGCTTTGCGCATGCGCAAATCGCGCGATCGCGCACGCGCGGCGAAAACACTTCCGGGTTTGCACAGTTCGTAACCCGAACTGTTCGCAAACCGAGGTGGTCGTAACCCGAGGTACGACTGTACTATCATCGTCGTCGTGATCATCATCATCATCATCCTTACAATTTATTACATGCCCTTCACCCTAAGTTCGCAGGATGGGTTACAATTAAAAAACAAAATATTAAAAAAGAGTTTAAAATAACCACCACACGCACTTATGCATTCTACCACACATCTGACTGTGCACCTTATTTAAATCAATTGTTCCTGATTTAGCACAGATCTCCTTCCTTAGCTAGATCAAGGCATGACAATGTTGCATTTGATCAAATACGGGGAGCTGAAGTTAAAATACTTGCTCAGTTGTGTAGCTCTGCAGGTAACTTCTGCTAATGTACCTCAAAGTATGTGTGAAGAAAAGAGAGATAGCTGCTTCTGCTTTTAAAAGAAAAGTGCTGTAAAATGAGTACTTCATATAATTATCACCTATTTCCCTAGACGTTTACCCAATGTTTACAATAAACATCGAAACCATAACAACAACAACAACAACAACAACAACAACAACGTAGTCAAACAGGGGTTTAAACCCGTGGCCTTCCAAATGTGGTTGGACTCAATCTCCCATTCAGCCCCAGCCAGCTTGGCAAATGGGTCAAAGGTGATGGACATTGTAGCAACTTCTGGAGGACCTGAACTTGATCAACAAGGACACATGAGTGTATTTAATAAGTATTTTGTCTCATTTTGGCCAGAACTAAGATAGTAACAGATTCAGTCCATGGAATTAGATTATAGAAGTGACTACTAGACCACTAGCTTAGTCAGTTTGTATAGACCAAAATATTCACAGCATAGTCCTTTGCATGTTTACTCAGATGCAAATTCCACTTGGTTCAATGGAGCTTTTTCCCAGGTAGTGTGCCTCAATCTTAGCTTGCAATTCTCTGCATACTTAACTGGATGCAAGCCTCATTGAACTCAATGGGCAGCACCAGCCTCCAGACAGTGGCACGGCTGCCACTTACCAGGATGGGTTGGGATATGGAGGTGGTGGGATTGGGGAGGAAGGAGCATAGTCGTGGAGGCAATTTGGCATTCCCACTGGTTTGCCCACATCACCATGTTCAGCACTGCCATCCTGCTTAGCACCTGTCCCACCAGTTGCTCCTGCCAGAAGCCCTTCACACATTCCTTCGTTGTGGACTCCAGAACCAGAAATGTGCCTCACAGGTGTGAATTCTCTCCTTGGTCTCTTCTTTAGGCATAGGTGGAATGCCACAATTTTAACCACAACCCACAGTTTCAACCACAATTGCTAAAATATCAAAACAGGTAGATGTGATGGTAGGGTTGTATTACACTTCCCTTTGTGTAGGAGTAGTGACTTAATTCATATTCTTAGAGTAAAGCCAACCTTACTGTAAAGCACCACATATGTGGCCGAAATGTCTCCCAGAAACATCAAAGAAGGATGCACTCTCTTAATCTCAATGCCATTCTTAGTGTTAGACAGATACTTCATTTTGTTGAGATCTTCATTTTGTTTAGCTAAGATAAGAACTCTAATGCAGCTGAGGTGACCAAGATATGAATGAACTATCAAATAAAAGTATAGAACACACAGATTTTTATTGAAATTGAGAATAGAATAAACTTTCCTGTGAATTCTGAGGAAACGTTCTCTCCCTCTTTCTTCCTGTTCACTCTCTTTCCTTCTCTCTCTCTCTCTCTCTCTCTCTCTCTCTCTCTCTCTCTCATAGTTTTGTATAAACGTAAGTGTAAATTCTTTCTCTTGTTACATGCCTACCATCCCTGAAGCCTTGTTTGTGAAACTCCATATCGTTTCACATGCATTATTTTCTTTTTAAACATGGGAACTCGGCTCTTTTGTCAAGTACAACAAAAATATCCACAGAAGCAATGGAATGGCATTCAGGTGGCCAACATTTCTCATGCCTGTGCTGTTCCCTGCTGTTAGCATCCTGGCCTTTGCCTATTTACATTCCTTGTGCTTCGTGGACTTATATGCTTCATGAAGCAGAGATATTGCACTCCATCAATTAATGTTGCTCTTGCTAGTTTCTAATTTGTAGGTTCCCACTGCCTCTTTGTTTCCTTATTTGAATGCAATATATTTTAATTTTACAGTAAACGTCAGCTTAAATTAACATGGTTGTCCTAATGACATAATGTGACTTGAAGTTATGCAAATAACTTCTTTCCAGATATCTCTGATTAAGCTGAAGAAACCTCTTCCTAATTAGTTCTGAGATAATCAGTGAGAAATCGCACTTGATTAGATATTTTAAATGCGCATCTCAAGTCCAAAATGGCAGTCTTTCCTGCCACATGACTTTTCAGAAGCTTCTTTGAATTACTATGTCTTTGTTTTATGCAAAGCACTCTGAATGTTGTTGCCTCCTCTTACAGCCTTCCCATGGCCACATTGAGATTAATTGCTGGCTGGCTTCAATGTGTGTTAAGAATGTTAGGGAATGGAATGTTGTCTTCAACCCCCCTTAAAATATCATTGGTGGATCATCTTGGAAGTCTTACTGGCTGTGGCGGGAGAGAAGACTGCTATTGGTCTGCTGCATTGCCAGTCAGCCCTAACTGCCCATAGTATTATTGCTTTGGCAATTTCAGTGATGTTGACTTGACCAGGGAAATACAGGATGGGGATATTAAATGAGGCATTAGAAATGGGAAATGCCCCACTGAATTCAATGGGACTCGCTTCCAGGGTTAGGATTGCCGCCTCATTCCTTTGCACATTTATTCAGAAGTCCCATTGTGCTTTATGTGGCTTACTGCCTAGTAAGCGATTCAGAGAAATGCACTCTGAACCATCGTAGCAGGGAGTTGTAGTAATGGAAGAACTTAATCTGATGAATTTTTGCCTGTTAAAGCTATCCAGAAAAAGCTGGGAATTCGTCACATGCAACATCCACCCCCAGCCTTCCCATTCCCTTCACTTTTTAAAAACACTGATAACAGCACCATAGACTGTTGTTCAGATGGTGCCTGGAGTCAAAACCCAACCTTATGTATGGGGTTTACATGGTAATCCTATGCAAATCTACTCAGAAGTACGCTTCACTGGTTTTAATGGAGCCAGCATCCTAGCAAGCTGATGGGTAATCAGAAGGGTACCATCGTTCTCAACCATCACCACCACATCGCCATGGTAGGGAAGCTAGGGAACATGTATATTTTATTCATCTTTCATTTGTCATTAAAGTCCTCAGAATGCAAATGCAAGCTTCAGCAAAGTTATTAATTATGTAATATTTGCAGCTTGCTTTGAAAAATAAATAAATCCAGTGTCAATGCATGCCATTTACATCTGCATGAACTCAGTCCGGTCCTGACAACTAGGAAATATGCAAACAGCAGCAATTTCTTCCCCCTTTGCTGTCAGAATTCTCTGACACGCCTGAACAGAGGCCTTTTGCTGTTTGGTACTAATATGTTCAATATTGCATTGTACAGGATGTGGGTGGAGGAACAGCATTAAACATTCACAAATGTCTCAATGCTTAATGCTTCCAGATCAGCTTTCAAGGGCGAAAGACAGCACCCTAAAGTCAACTCTCTGTCCTACTCAGTCTGCCTTTATTCCAGTAACTGCCAGATGAGGCTTGGAATGGTAACCCAATTTACAGGACAGACTTATTCAGAGGAAGTGGGTCTAACAATTAGCTCCTATGGCAAACCATCACTTTAGTTTACCTAACAATAATATAATGTACCTAGATAGATAGATAGATAGATAGATAGATGATAGATACTTTATTGTCATTGTACATAGTACAACGAAATTGAATGCCATCCCATAAAAAGCAAAACAAAAACACAATTACAGCCACACACACACACACACACACATACACCCCCATCACAACTCCCCAAGATCATATTATTTAGTTATAGCATTTAAGATGGTTATAGCTCTTGGATAGAAACTGTTTTTTTAATCTATTCGTTCTTGATTTAATTGTTCTGTATCTCTTGCCCAAAGGCAACGGTGCAAAAAGACTATATCCAGGATGAGATTAATCTTGCAAAATAGTATTTGCTTTTTTAAGGCAACGGGAATTGTATAGTTCTTCCAGAGATGGGAGAGGATGACTGATAATCTTTTGGGCTGTGTTATGACCTTCTGGAGCACTTTCCTGTCCATGACTGTGCAGCTGGAAAACCAAGCACAGATACAGTATGTGAGAATGCTCTCTATGGAGCTTTGGTAGAAGGACACCAGACAAAAAACAAACAAAAAAAACCGCACATATGCTTACTAAGGTTCATCAGAACATAAAATAATAGCATTGATAACAGCAGGGCATCAAGGTTACACAGAAGGCAAATTACATCATGACTTATACAACATACATAAGAAGTTTAATCAAATAAGATATAGGAAAAATAAAAGGATAAATGACAACAAAGTACACACACACACACACACACACACACACACACAGGAGCATTATATATAGCTATAAACATAATTATGCCAAGCCACTCATTTGGTTTAAGAATATTTTGTTTTAATAGCTACATTTCAAGCAAAGAACATGACTGAAACCTGCCCCCCTCCCATCAACATCAACACTTTAACTGGTTTTGACCATCTCAGCAGTTTCTTTTTACAATCAGAGAATAACATAGTTGGAAAGGATTCCAAGAGGCCATTTAGTCCAAACTCCAATCTTATAGCAATAGGCTTCCAATTAAGTAGGGAGTTCCCCAAGTACACAGAAACCTTCTGAGGAGGACATGGGGTCAGAGAGATAAAGCCCCATGTCGTGTACCCTATCATTAAATTATCATCTTTCTGTGCAGGGCTTGTATACTGGTGGTGGTATGCTGTGATTTGGTGTTGCTTTGTTGTGGCAACATGGACTGATTATTTTAATTTTCTATCTTCCATGGAAGTCAATATATATATATGCCATTTTGTGAAATGTAGTCAGTTTAGTACATTTATCTAGGATATGTAGAGAATTGCTTACTTTCATAAGTTGCAAAATCTAGCACAGAAAGTATATTGCAAGTATTATACTAGTATGCTAATTGATATCTGTATTGCTTTAAAGTTGGGTTAAACACACGGAAAAACAATTATGAAAGGCTACAAATATGATCAGAAATAGATTGTCCCTGAAATATGTAGTTAGCTCCCTCCTTTGTAAATTAATCAGCAGTTATGAAAAATCTTAACATTAATATCTTCTCCCAGTGAAGCTAGCCCAGTCAATCTTCGTCTTGGGAGCATAGTTCTTGGGTAGATAGGATTTTGGAAGGTGATTCGCTTTCGACAGTACTGCATGCAAAAAGATGGACAGTTGAAACAGGAAAAAGAATTGGAAAAAATAGATTAAATACATTTAAGAAATGAATCGCTCCCTTCAGAATGTCTCCAGATCTGCAGACTTGAATAATATTTGTTCTTTTTGACTAGTTAAATCTAGGAAAATTAGCATAACCTATGTGGAAACCAAGGATGAATTTTGATTGGGAGAAAAGTTTTTGTTGTTTTTAACTTCATTTAAATATTTCTGTTCTTACTTCCCTGCCTGAAATCACTGAGCTGGAGATGATTTGGTTTATACTTGCTACTCTATATGCCTTTCCCCATTTCTAAACCCTTTCCTTTTATTCAATTTCAGCAAGATTTCTCTTATCTTAAAGCACTACTTTCTAATATCTCTGCACCAATCTTGGTCTCCAATGCAATCTCCTCAATTCTTTTTCTTCCTTTTTTTATGTCTGGGATTTGCTGCAGCACAGCCATTAATTCCAGGATCTGCTCTCTGTTTCAAGATCAGTGAAAGCCAAGACTTTATAGCCTTACTTTGGCTTCATCACATGTCCTGATGCCTTATTTAATCCAGGACATTTCATCCTAAAACCCAGATAATGTTTGGAATTTTTACTGTAGAGAGTATGTTGTAGTTCCTCTGCTGTTAAAAATAGCTACTTTCGGCTACTGTGGCTGAAATCAATGGCTCAGCTCCCAATGATTTTAGTTGCAGCTGACCTTTGGTGAACATAGACTAATGTACTAAGCTGAAATCATTAAGGAGTACTTCTTAAACATAAGCTGAAAAATGGCTGCTCTGGTGTTTTTAATACAGATGCTTAAATTTACTGTCACTTTTTAAAACGCCGAATGAGACCATTCTTCTAAGTAAGTCAGTTCTTTTGAGAAGAAATGGTCCAACAAGCAATTGTTACAAAAGAACTGCAGAGTGTTAAATGTTAACATTCTGTTAATGGTGAATTGGACCTGGTATGCAATTTCTTGAGCTTTTAGTTTCACACCACATCACATTCTTCATGAATTATAACCAACCTTCTATCCTGTTGCCAGTAATTCAGGAACCAGAGAATACTCTCAAATGTGCAAAGCAAGGGTACAACGTAGCCAGAGCTAAGCACTTTACGGCTGCTGTTCCTTGTCCACTTATCTGAGAGTCAGCCAGATACTTACAAGTGAAGACGTGTATACCATTGCATTTTCATACCCATCTGACTTAAATTAGATGAACCAGTTCAGGCATGTGGATAAACCAAAGATTGTATATAGGGTAAAATTATTAAATCTGTAGGACATGAGATTCCCACCATTTCTTCATTACTTGGCTCTTGTACCTTTGACAGCTGTCTTTCAGCCAGAAAGAAAATAAGTAAAACTTCCTCATCATAAAGCATCATGCCAAGGATGGTTGGGTGGAAATACCGTATATTCCGGCATATAAGATGACTGGGCATATAAGACGACCCCCACCTTTTCCAGTTTAAATTTAGAGTTTGGGATATACTCGCTGTATAAGAAATATGACGACCCCCGCTGTATAAGACGACCCCCGACTTTTGAGAAGATTTTCCTGGGTTAAAAAGTAGTCTTATATGCAGGAATATATGTAAGTAAATAAGCATCGTTACCTTGTGTGTGTTCCTATGGCCCTGAAAGAAAGAGACAGGGAAGCGAAGGTCTCCAATAATCCCTTTGTTGATCTTCAGCCCTATATACCACTTCAGCCACTGGGGCACATATCATATCCAATTTTTCTTTTCTTTTTGAGCACCCACAACATCCATGGTTACCTATAGGTAAAGGTAAAGGGACCCCTGACCATTAGGTCCAGTCATGACTGACTCTGGGGTTGCGGCGCTCATCTCACGTCATGTACAGCTTCCAGGTCATGTGGCCAGCATGACAAAGCCGCTTCTGGTGAACCAGAGCAGCACACCAAAACACTGTTTACCTTCCCACCAGAGCAGTACCTATTTATCTACTTGCACTTTGACGTGCTTTTGAACTGCTGGAGCTGGGACCGAGCAACGGGAGCTCACCCCGTCACAAGGATTAGAACCGCCGACCTTCTGATCAGCAAGTCCTAGGTTTAACCCACAGTGCCACCTGCGTCCCCTTGGTTACCTATAAACCATGGCCAAAGAACCCCTGAATTCTAACACTTCCTCATATTTTCTTCTTGAGGCCAGATTCATGTAATCCTTTGGCACTAAGGTTTGGTGGGTTCTTTGCTGCAGAAGCCTAATCTTTCTCCAGCTTTTAATCAAGATTATACTATATCAAGCAATGTGGTACATCTAATGTACACCACTACATTTTTGCCATTTAAGGGTCACAGACATGTTAGATGGGAGATCCTTAAGTAGAGCTTCCAATATTTTTATTTAAACTTTAATATAGGTACAGGAGAATCCAAATTTCATTGGACCCCTGGTGCTGTGGGATGAGGGGAAAGAGTGTTTACTGTGACAGGTCTGGTGGATTTTCCTATTGCTGGATGGGTCCTCTGACTTTGTCTTTTGCATCAGGACTCCTGGTTTTACTTAGGCAAGTGGTGTGTTCAGCCCTTGCAAACTTTTATCAGGGAACATGCTACCTTGTAAACCAAAAGAGACAAGATCCTGCTTCCAGGGAGTCTACAATCTAAAACAGATGAAAGGCAAGGGTTAGGACAACAGAGGAAAAAGGGTATGTGGCACTTCAGTGAGTGCCAATAAGTGCTCTTGTTTTGGATTATTGAGGTGTGAGACGTCCCCATCACCTCAATGAAATGAATTGCTGGTTGACTTCAACATGTGTCAATGAATGTGATGTCTTTTTCAATCCCTCTGCAAAATTGCTGCCATATTCTGAAGAGCAAAAAAGAGGACACATTTGCCGACTTCTACTTTTAAATATGGCTCGCTATGACGACTCTACCCATGAAAAAGAGGATGTGTCCTGGAAAAAAGAGAACACATGGCAGCCCTAATGACATGGCGTTATCTTGTCTCACTAGGTGTGAAGATAAAGAGGTCTCCTATGGTATTACCAGACAAACTTAATTGCCAATAATACTGCTTAGGAAAATCCATTGAAGTTGAATGGACCTGGCGAAGATAGAATGGGGATATTAAAAGTGGGAGAGAGGAACTGTACAACCCCTACTTCTTTTATAAGAGGCATAACATAGCTTGCTTCCTTTCCCCAAAGTTTTATCTATTCATAAAGGTAAAGGTAAAGGGACCCCTGACCATTAGGTCCAGTCGTGACCGACTCTGGGGTTGCGCGCTCATCTCGCATTATTGGCCGAGGGAGCCGGCGTATAGCTTCCAGGTCATGTGGCCAGCATGACAAAGCCGCTTCTGGCAAACCAGAGCAGCGCACGGAAACGCCGTTTACCTTCCCGCTGTAGCGGTTCCTATTTATCTACTTGCATTTTCACGTGCTTTCGAACTGCTAGGTTGGCAGGAGCTGGGACCAAGCAACGGGAGCTCACCCCGTCACAGGGATTCGAACCGCTGACCTTCTGATCAGCAAGCCCTAGGCTCAGCGGTTTAACCCACAGTGCCACCTGGGTCCCTATTATCTATTCATAGATGTTGCCTATCTACCTGTTTTTATTACAAGAAACAGAAGTGGGACAGAGGGCATTGCCAAAGCGGATAGGGTTAAATATCTGTTCTGGAGAGAGGCATGAAACTAGGGCCATCTTAAGCTGCTCCTCCCCGACGCCGCCATGCCGTGCCTTCTGCTTCTCGCCCGGCACAAGCAGGACCGGCAACGGTGTCGCTGGACTCGCGCTCTGCCGGGCTGCCAGCTGTGGTCCGCCTCTGCCTGCTTGGCCAAAGTGGCTATGCGGTGCTGCCATCCAGGGAGCCCTGGCTGCCGTGCCGACGGGAGGCTCGCGGCCAGCTTCCCCGCAACGGCGCCCGCAGCCCGAGAAGAGGTGGGCAAAGGCGGGGCTGCCGATGGGGCTTGAGGGCGGTTCCTCCGGCAGGGAGGAGGCTCCAGGCATGGCGCGGCATGGTGGAGGCACCCTCCAAAGCGCTCTCCAGAACTTGGTGCCATGGCGCCTTGCGCCAGTAGCCTCTATAGCTAAGACTCCCTTGCATGAAACATACCCTGCTGAGAAAGACAAAATACTTGCTTGGTTGGATTCTCTGGATCCTTCCCTTCAGTGTAAAACAATTCCAGGGGGGCTTACAAAAGTGTAAGGTACTTTACATTTGCATTCATATTCAAAACCATCAGCAGTACAATCTCTCAAAGATAAAACATAAAAAGAATGGTTCTAAGTATTAGCACAACTATATAAAAATAAATAAAAGCTAGATTTCATCTCTATTGCATAAGGCATACCCAACATCCAGCCTAGTCCAAGATGAGAATACAGTGGAACCTCTGATTACGAACTTAATTCATTCCAGAGGTCTGTTCTTAAGTTGAAACCGTTCTTATCCTGAGGTGCGCTTTTGCTAATGGGGCCTCCCGCTGCATATGATTTCCGTTCACATCCTGGGGCAAAGTTCGCAACTAGGAGCAGCTACTTCTGGGTTAGCAGAGCTCGTAACCTGAAGCATACGTAACCAGAGGTACAACCCACAAATAAAGAATGAGGTGTATCATCAGGACACCTTCCTAGAAAGCACCCTGATGCAGAAGGTCAGCTGTGCCCTCACACGAAGGAAAAACTGCCATTGCCCAATTCTATATTGCCCATCAAAAGGTACTCTGAGAATGTCTAGATATTAAAATGGCTATTTCATGATTTTATTGTCAGACAATGAAATAAAATCGCTTTTACAACCCGTAAAATAAAAATGAATTATACAAGGTTCCTTTCCCCGAGACTGACTAAGAAATATTGTGCTCTTTTGGTCAGTGTGCTTCACACTAAAAGAAAATAAATGAAGTGTGGGGGGAGACAATCAACAGCAAACACTTCTCTAAACATTTGTTATATAACAAGGTCATCTTAAGAGACTGGAAAGGACACAATCTTCCCCTAATTAAGTAGCTCCTGCAAAAACTCTTTGTGATGCTTCCAAGATTTTATTTTGAGGACAATAAATTTGCAGTGCATATTCATTCTGCTCCTATTATAAAGCATAATTAGAAGAACAAAGGTTAAGACCAACGTATTATCCAGAAAGATCTTGTGCCAGTACTACAGTTTCCTCAGGCACTGGTGACTAGTCAAGATTAATTAGTTTGATGACCTACAAAGGATATTTTTCTCCATTTCCATTAGCTGTGCTTGGCAATGCCAAGAGTCAACAGTTGAAAATGAGTCAGACTTTACTTTCTTCATTGCTGCCTTCAAAATTCTAACTTGTCTTCCTAAGATTATATCAAAGGGATAGATGAATATGAATTATGTCTTTTCAAGAGGCTATTATAAGAGGAAAATAATTAACAAGGTATGTTACAAATGGATTGCACATGTTCTGCATACAGAAAGTTCCATGTTCACATCCTGAATTCTGGAAATGCCTGCCTGGGACTCTGGAGAGCCACAGTTAGTCAGAATAGATAGCACCAGGCTAGGCAGACAAATTTGGCCCCATCTACACTACAGTGGTACGTCTGGTTATGAACTTAATTTGTTCCGGAGGTCTGTTCTTTACCTGAAACCGTTCTTAACCTGAGGTACCATTTTAGCTAATGGGGCCTCCCGCTGCCGCCATATTGCTGGTGCACAATTTCTGTTCTCATCATGAGGTAAAGTTCTTAACCAGAGGTAACTACTTCCGGGTTAGTGGAGTCTGTAACCCGAAGTGTTTGTAACCCGAGGTGTTTGTAATCCGAGGTACTACTGTATATATTTAGAGCAGCATCATACTTTATGTGGACCCTCCACAAGAGGTCCAGAGGGGGCAACACAAGAATGGGCCTCTTCTTCAGTGGCTCCCCATTTGTGGAATGCTGTCCCCAAGGAGGCTCACATGGCACTTTCATCACATATCTTTAAGCTCCAGGCGAAAACAATCCTCAATAACCAGACCTTTGGCTGATTACAAATGTGTTTATTTGAGAGAATTATTGGTTTTTTTCTGTTTGTTTGTCTTTGTTACGTTATGTATTTTGTAGTTTCATTTTGTATTTTTATGCAGTTTGCCCTGTGATCTCTGGATGAAGTTCTGTATATAAATAAAAAAACTAAAAAAATAAATACCACTGTAAACAATCATGGCTTCTCCAAAGAATCCTGTGAACGGAGTTTGTTAAGGGTGCTAAACGTTGTTAGGAGACCCATGTTCCCCCCACAGAACTACAATTTTGGAGTGGTTTAACAATCAATTGCTCTCAAACTCAGGACGCAAGGAAGAAACGTGCTAAGAGGAAGACACGCTTGGCAAATCCACACCGTGATCAACTCCCGCCCAGAAACCAATGTCCCCACTGTGGAAGGACGTGTGGATCCAGAATTGGCCTCTACAGTCACTTATGTACTCATTGTTAAAACCATGTTTATGGAAGACAATCTTACTCGGCTATGAGTGATCACCAAAGAAGAAGAAGAAGAAGCTCTTCCCATGGAATTCTGGGAATTGCAACTCTCTGATGAGAATAGGTGGTCTCTTAACTAATTCAAAATTAGTCAGAATGGTTGTATGCTATGTCCCTTCCTCACCCATTGAGAAAAATGGGCTACTCACCATAATTTGCCTGTTCAGAAATTTCACTCAAAAGTAAACATAAGGTGGCATGATCCATTTGCACGGTCCATTATGTAGATTCCCCTGTGGCATCTCAGAATGATACTTTCATGCAACCTTTTCAAATAAAATACCCCAGTAAGGCTCAGCAAGGCATTCTTTTTCTCTAAAGCAATTGTCCACCAGTTCCTCCACCCCCCTTTCTTACCTAGGCCGTGTATTCTGCCATTTCTACTGTAGAGCACTCCAACATCTAACTTGTTTAACAAAACAAAAAAGGAAAATAAACAAAGCTGCCATGCTGTGGCTGAACAGGAAATTATGTCAATGCACAGTTCAAGCTAGCATTACTTTAGTGCTTGGAGTAAAAGTCAGGTTTTTTCCTCACTGTTAGAAAAGGTCCTAGGAGGGTCTCGGGTCCCCCCACCCCCCGGAGCAGCATTTTCAGTGTTGAAGGATTTTCACAGATTATTTTCTCCCTTTTTAATGCTGCCTTTTCCAGGTAGCTAAATAAACTTTGAATAGGTTTTGGACCCTTTGGCCATGCTTTATGTTTACTACGTCTTGTTCTTCAGGTAGGAAAATTGGAACAGAAGTTGTGTGTAAGAACTAGCCAGCCTCCTCTGAGGCCTACAAAGGTTGCTCCTGACAATGACATACAGCGTGGTAAACAAACCTGTCTAGATTTGAAGGAGGCTGCAGGGCTCAGTTTAACCACCGTGTACTACTCAGAAATGACAAATGGAGATTTTGAACCAGCAAGAGTTATGCAGCAGGGGCCAGGAAACTAGTTGTTTGCCACTTAAGACATTTCCTCAGCCTTTCATCCCTGAGCATTTTACCTAAATCTAGCTCATGTCAACAGTAAAATGAGCACTGAGGCTTTACAACACAATCTTGGTGCTTATTTGCCTCTAATGACAGCACAACATTTTCAGCAGAATCTGTTTGCTCATAGAAATCTTTTTTGGCAGATTGGATTTGGCTAATCTGAGGCAAAGAAGGAATAGATTTCACAACCTTGCAACTAATAAAATTCTCAATCTCATTTATAATATTGTAGAAACACTTCATTTAAACTGCATAGCTGTTTCATTGGTCTTCAAAATACATTAAATTAGCATTGACATCAATGCAGAAAGAAATTGGGATTCCTCTTCTCTTTCACGGATAATTCATGGAAAGAAGCATGGTCTGAATTACCAGTATATTTCTCATCTCTTTTATTGCTCTGCACTTTATTCTATATTTTATTGCAGATTTGTTTCTCTTACATTGGTACCAATGTATAATCTGTCTCTCTCTCTCTTTTGATCCATTAATCTCTTTGAAGTTTGGAGGTTCTACAGAAGTTCTAAACATGTAGGGGTTCCCTACATGAAAGTGTCCTTTACACTTAAGAAAACAGGGAAGCCATCATATTCAGCAGTTCTATTTTGGTATTACAAGTCTGATTCATACTTTACCCAGATTATGTGGTAGGTCCCAAGAAATTTCTTCCATATGGTGGGACTCCAAAATGCAACCATAGCATATGCATTTGCTTATTTTCCACATTTTATATTCTGCCCTCCAACAGAACCACATTCCTAGGGCACCTTATAGTAAAAATGAAATGCACACTAAAACAACACAGGACAACAACAAATCAAATCAAATCAGTTTATTTCAGCTTTAAGCTCACACAGGACAACACCACATAATAACCACAGAGCAGAAGAACACAAAATAAAGCACACTGCCCAGAACTGTTTAAAAAGGCTTTCAAAGCCTGGGAAAATAAAAAGGACTTTTCTGTGTAACGGGGCAAGCCTCCCTGTGGAGGGTATTCTAATGATGGCTCCTTCTCCATTCACCCACTTTAAAAGGTAAGGGACCCAGAGAAGGGTCTCAGATGGTGACTTCGGTGAATGGACCAACTGGTACAGTAGAAGATGGCTGAATAAATGTCTGATTGCAAGGCAAGTAGGGTATTAAAAGGGAAACACCAGCACATGTAAGTAGAAACTGGGTTGAAATTGTTTCTGCACAAAAGAGAGATGATTCTGTCAATTGATGCCTATTAGCTATGTAGCAGCTGTGCTTTGAAATATTTACAAACCCACATACAATGCATTGCCATAGGACTGCTGGTGCTCCTGTGAGACATTCCCATTCTGCCCCAATAACCGATGCAATTGAACCTCACATATGTTAGAGCGTAAGACAGAGTCTGACCATATAGAAGGTGCTCAGTTTTGTGGCACCACATTCCTTAATTGTTGCACAATTAAGAGGCACTACCAGAGGCGTAGCGTGGGGGGGGCACATTTTTGACATACACATGAAGTTACATATGAAGCCATTCTAATTTGTCATTCCCCATCATGTGAAGACAAATAGTTAAAATGTAAGGTGTCTGAAGCATCATGGCGAAATTAACAGAACTTGCCACCCTCTTCTACATCAATGAGCTTTAAAAGTGTCGCATTCTTGTTTGCTGACACTTGTAGCAGAATGCTTGCATTTGGCAAAATCTGCCAGTATTGGACACACTAAGGGAACCAGGCATGTTATTTGTTGTTGTGAACTCTCCTTTTTATTCTTTACTCATCCTGTTGCCATAGAAATGAATTCAAACACCAAACACTTTTTTCTTCTTCCTGACTTAAAGGCCACTCATTCCATTTAGTTCCAGAGATTCGCCATCAATTGTGGGGTGGGGGTGGGGACTGAAGTAAAACAATGCACTGGGCTGTTTAATAAAAAGAACCTTGATTTGCACAAGGCTGTGAGTGAATCAAACTGAAAAGCCCTGGGAAAAAGGTGAATCTGTGCACCAGAAGATTGCCTGCCTCTCCCTATTATTAGGTACAAAAATAGAATGGCTCTTGTAAATTGCTGCTAACCTCATCTCCAACAAACCTGACAGGAGGAAGAGCATGCTGGGTAAGCTATTTTGATATTTAGAAAATTAGGCTTTAAAGAAAAATGTGGTGAGACCTCAAATTTATGCCACAAAGTGAGACAAAAGAAAATAGCTCCCTCATCTGCAGTCTATAAACGGATACTAAAGAATTCCGTGAGCTAAATTAAATGCAATGTGCAGGGATGTTCTTATGAGATTTCACCACTTTTACCTGCGGTGTTAATAGTGTCAGTGTCACTTCACATGAATTATTTTCCTACATAGATTTCATTCTGTAAGAAAACAGACTGTAATAAATGTCAAAGACTCTTTAGCATTTTGCCCACTGAAGATCATGCGTGTGCTCTTACATGAGAGTTATATGGGCCATATTCACACCATATATTTAAAGCACTATGGTATCACTTCACACTGCAATGGCTTTCCCCAAAGGATTCTGGGAACTACAACTGTTCCTGGACAGGGATATAACAGGGGTCAGCAAACTTTTTCAGCAGGGGGCCAGCCCACTGTCCCTCAGACCTTGTGGGGGGCCGGACTATATTTTGAAAAAAAATATATGAACAAATTCCTATGCCCCCAAAATAACCCAGAGATCCATTTTAAATAAAAAGACACCTTCTACTCATGTAAAAACACCAAAAAACAACAGGCAGGCCCCACAAATAACCCAGAGATGCATTTTAAATAAAATGACACATTCTACTCATGTAAAAACATGCTGATTGCCAGACTGTCCATGGCATAGCTGCCAAGTTATCCCTTTTTTAAAGGGATTTT
This sequence comes from Zootoca vivipara, assembly GCF_963506605.1. Lineage (NCBI taxonomy): Eukaryota > Metazoa > Chordata > Lepidosauria > Squamata > Lacertidae > Zootoca > Zootoca vivipara. The sequence goes on along the minus strand of NC_083279.1, from coordinate 44,136,047 downwards.
CCCTTATGCTGAATAGGCTTCCTCGCGAGAAAAGGGAAAACTTGGCAGCTATGGTCCATGGGCCAGATTTAGAAGGCGATTGGGCCGCATCTGGCCCCCGGGCCTTAGTTTGGGGACCCTGAGCTTAAGGCTAGATTACTCGAATGCACTCTATGTGGGCTGCCCTTGGGTCTGGTTCAGAAGCTCCAGCTGGTGCAGAATGTTGTGGCCAGATTGCTGATTGGAGCTTCTGGTCAAGAACATATGACACCATTGTTAAAACAGCTGCACTGGCTGCTCTTGTATTGATTTACAAAACTCTGAACAACTTGGTTCAGGTTCTTTTTCCCATAAGCCCCACCCCCCACCCCAGGAAAAAAACAGGAAATTTCAGATTTAATCCAATGAGAGTTTCTGAGAGTCACTGCATTTCTATTTATGACACAGAACAGTTAGTTTGTAAGGGATTGTGGGAGTAATTTAATCCCTTTTCTTGTACTGGTCAGGATTTCCATGCCAGGAATACTTCTTATTCCTCATAAAACAGAGATCTGTTTAATTAGACATCAGGAATAAATAGAATGGGAATAATCAATATGAATATAATAAAGTTCAACCTGCAACTCACTCCAAATAATCATCTGCCTATTTCTGTTCTACTAAATGGGAAACGGTATAGACTTTCATGGTTTTGCCTCAGCAGTAGTGTGTGGCTTGTAAGCCACAAAAGCAGGTTTTTACTATTCTCCTCCTGGAGATGATTCTGTGAATTCTTGTTTTTCCGTAGTGGAGTTCCAGTGTCTTTAATAGCTGCACAATAAGAATAAATGAATCTCACACCCTTCAATCTCCATGCTAGTAAAAACTGTAGCTGTTGGCTATTTGCCTACTGCATATCTGTTAAATGCACACAGGGAACTCACAAGGCATATCTATCATCTATCTATCTATCTATCTATCTATCTATCTATCCATCTATCATCTATCTATCTATCTATCTATCTATCTATCTATCTATCTATCTCTATCATCTATCTATCTATATCTATCATCTATCATCATCTGTTGTGATCTTTTGAAGGATTGAATGAAAGCTCTTCATTTAAGAAAATTAATTCATTTTTTAAAGACAGAGAAACATATCCCATAGTAGGTAGCTAACCAAATATGCATTATCTGGAGCATGGTTTTGGGCTCGTTGCAAAATATACCGTATGTTGACACAGAAAGATGGGCAAGAAAGTCTAGAATATTCTGTATTACTGCTGCAGGACATTGACTGTGAGAATTCTACATTATACCATGCCTAGGCATAAACAAACTTGCTTTGTAAATTACTGCATTCCTTTATTCAACCACTCACTCATCTATTTTCAGTATTGGAAATGGAAATAACTATCAAGGCTCTAGCAATATGTGCCAAGATTTCTATTACCATTTCCAATATTCAGCATTATTACACATTATAAGAACCCAAGCCTACATGTCAAATTGCCACAACATCTAGTAATGAGTTTGTCTTGTTAGTTTTGTCAAGAAAGTGTGCTCCAAAAGTATGCTTTGCTAGATATGTTCATTTTTTAAAAAAAAATCTGCATTAAAAATAAACGGAGCTACATGACAGTAGTGAATCTATTTCCAATCTATTTGACCTACTACTTTGTATAAACTAGGGCTTGGGGGACCAAGCAACAGCCATAATAGCAGAAGCAATTAGGCAAGGATGCTTGGGACCTATGGAAAGTAAATGTATAATGAAGGGAGCCATTCTAAAATGGTGGGGGATTCTATATAAGGCTGCTTCCCCTGAAACTCAGAGCCATTTTGCTTTGAGAGCTTCCCTCCCACCCTTGGGTTAGAGCCTTCACTGAGCAATTTTGGGTTGCTGATTGACAGGGCCAGAAATGAATTTTATTTCACTCAACCTGATTGATGCTTGGTTGGGTATTTCCCCGCCCTTTCCTCAGTGAAATTACGGCTTTCCTTTGTTAGGCAGAAGAACATTGTGTCATGGCTAAAAATTGGCCGCTGTTTCTTTAATGCTAAAAGAACTAACTCAGCATGAGTCAGCGGCCTACAATGACTCATGCAACCTTTCAACTAATTGTACCTGTATATAGAGAGTGGTCAATGTTAGTGCTGGTGGCTGGGTTGGTTGGTGAAAGCTGGTAGTGGTGATGTGTGTACAATTGGTCGGTCGTTGACACATTGTTTGTATGAGGGCGGAAATGGCATTGGGCAGGATCAGCATAGTATAAGAGGCCCCCATAAGGGGCCTGAGGTGAGGATTGACCACAGCAAACCCAAGCTTGGGCTTGGTATCTGCCTGTTTGGAATCTACACCCTAGTCCCCTAGTAAGACCTTGCTTGCTTGGCTTGCAGCACAGCAATGGCCGACTGTCATGGTACAGGTTTGGAGCAGTCCAAAACCAACAGATCCATTCCATCAACATGGGGCTTGTGGAATGATGAACTTATGCTAGGACCCAATGCCATGCTACTTTTCTTGATGTCTGGATTGTCGATTCATGCAGCCTTTTAAGGACTCAGACTCCAAATCCTTCCAAGGAAACCAGTAGTGGCTAGAAATTAATCTGAATCTGATGTACACCCCAAGAAAATATTTCTTTGGTTCAGAAAAGGGAACGTATTAGTATGGACATGGTATTTATCCTTTCTTCGGGGATACTTCAGAAATCTGCTTTTCATTAATTTTAATTTAGATAAACCCAACAGATACTCTCATGATGTGCCAAAAGACTTCCCAAAGCTACAAATCTCTGAATTCCCCTCCCCCCCAGCTTCCCATTTGTGTGATGATGTGATGATACTTCTAACTGCACAGGAGAATGTTATGCAGGAGCTGCAAGGAATGAAAGACAGGCCATTAAAGGCTCTCCCATGAGGATAAAAGCAGACAAAAAAGAACCTACATTTTTATTCTTTATGGGAATGGGAACCTTGTACCTCAGAAGATGAAATTGGAAGGGAGCTATCAAAAATACATTCGCCCAGGCAAGTCATCCATAAATTCTAACTAGTATCAATGGAGTTCACTCCTTGAAGTGCAGTAAGAAACAGCGAAACATGGAAAAACTCCTATACAGTAACTCTTTTTCTCTGCTTTGAAGTGAGAGTTCATGCTGGAACTCACAGATCAAATACCTTTTAATTTGAACAACCTGGACCCTTAATCTGTAAAATCTGCTTTCGGGTATATTTCTAACTTTTTAAAATAAATCTGTCTAAGATTAGGATTCATTTCCCCAACAATAAAATAAAGAAGAAACATCACACATTCTTATTTATCGTTCTCAGAAAGCTTTTTTTTTAAAAAAAGAACTTATATCAGTTTCCTTCCCACAGACAGATACCCACAGATCTTCCCACTTGGTTCAACATTTTCTGTAATTTTGATTTTTCCTTCCCATAACAGCAGAATTGCACCAGTTTCCATCCTGCCTGCGAACTGTTGAATTAGCAAATGGAGTATGTGAGTGAGGGGTAGTGATGGGTGGGTCTGTCAATTTCAATTCCTCATTTTTCCAGTCTGCACTTCTTCACATTTCCATATCAGTTTGCAGGGTTTTGCTTTTTAAGGTTTTCATGAAAATCCGCCAGTATTTTAGCATGAATTTCTTCCAATAGTCATGTTTGCTTGCAATTTTGCCTAATGTGCACATTTATTTGCAATTCAATTTTCCCTGAAATAATGCATTTTTGTATAATAATAGTAATTATTTATTTATTTATACCCTGCCCATCTGGCTGGGTTTCCCCAGCCATTCTGGGCAGCTTCCAACAGAAAAATAAAATACAATAATCTATTAAACATTAAAAGCCTCCCTAAACAGGGCTGCCTTCAGATGTCTTCTAAAAGTCTGGTAGTTGTTGTTTTCTTTGACATCAGATGGGAGGGCGTTCCACAGGGCAGGCGCCACTACCGAGAAGGCCTCTGTCTAGTTCCCTACAACTTGGCTTCTTGCAACGAGGAAACCGCCAGAAGGCCATCGGTGCTGGACCTCAGTGTCCGGGCAGAACGATGGGGGTGGAGATGCTCCTTCAGGTATACTGGACCGAGGCCATTTAGGGCTTTAAAGGTCAGCACCAACACTTTGAATTGTGCTCAGAAACGAACTGGGAGCCAATGGAGATATTTGAAGACCAGTGTTATGTGGTCTCGGCGGCCGCTCCCAGTCACTAGTCTAGCTGCCGCATTCTGGATTAGTTGTAGTTTCCGGGTCACCTTCAAAGGTAGCCCCACATAGAGCGCATTGCAGTAGTCCAAGCTTTCAAATTACTTTCAAATATGCATTTTTATGAGCACTTTACTCCATTATGTGATTTTTTGTACAATCTGCTTGCTTGGAGAACAGCTTTGCAAAATTCAGAGAAATGCAAATTTGTAAGGATGGCTTGTACTTCAATATTGAAAGTGATTTGCACTGAGAGAGAGAGAGAAAAGCTTCTGTGGAGAGGTTGGAAGAAGGCAAGACATGGGCAAGGAGAGCCCCATGGTAGTTACCAATGCACCAATTTTGCCCCTGAACCTTTAGTAACAGGAATTTCCCAGCACAAATAATAGAATTGTAGAGTTAGAATGATCGCTGGCATATACTTGACAGGGCTTCTGGGCCTTTTTTATAGTAAAGTCCCAACAACCATGGTAAATTGCAATTCCCAAATGTATTTCTGTTGGGTATTGCTGCTAAAGCATTGTGACCTAATTAATCCCTTCATTCCCCAGTCACTGATGCTGGAAGGACCCTGATTGCTGCTGGAAGGTAATTTTTTTAGAAGAGGGAAGGTCCAGGATTGCTCACAAGCAGGGAGAACACAAATGGAGGGCAGATTCTAAAGACTGAAGGAGAAGAATTCGGAATAGGCCAAGTCCTTGAAATATTTCCGAGAATACTTGAGAAAAAACCAACCCATTTCTGTGGAGTCACTGAGAATGCTCCGAAAGAATAAACCCATTACAACTGAAATGTGAGGCAGAGGAAGTTTTCCCACCAACAGTGTATACTTATCGAACCCTTTTCATTTTCAACAGTAAAAACCGATTGCTTATCACATCATCGCTAGTCCTACTTTGTTGCATAGTGATATGGCACTATGCCAGATTAACCATATTTCAGAATTAAATACTGTAATGGAAAATAATAAAATTATTTAAAATACCAGATATGCGTCTAGATACACTGTTCAAATCAGGCTCTACTAGAATCTGAATGCAGGCACCTAGAATAGATTGTTGGAAACCTTTTAACGCATGAGAAATTGGCAAGAATTTGTATTCCTCCTTACTTTTGAGAACTCAAAATCAATTACAGGTCACACACCACTAGTTAAAGACAAAGCTCCTCTCTTTCCTAATATAATCCCCTGAGTTGATCTTTGGTCAAACTGTGAAAATAATTTTATGTTCCAGCACTTCATCCGAGCTTTAACATTTAGCTGGATATATTTATGTTCTGCTATGAACATCACAATGAACTGAGCATGTTTGCCTACACATTCTCTCTGCTTAAATTTACCCTGTGGAAACAGAGAGCAACAGGTTACCTCCATTTGAGGGGGAAAAACCTGTTCTTGGAATGTCAGAAAATAAAAAATATATCTGTGTGTGTGTGTAGGGGGCGGGGAACCATTCAAATCTATCACAAATTGATCAAGATTGCCTACTTGTGTATTATTTGTAGTCCTGAGGAATTTGATATTATTCACTTAAATGTAGTATTACTTACAAAGTAAAATGTTGCTCCTGGGAACTCTGTTGTTTCTAGCATGGCAATATGTAAAAGAGGGAGAGGGCTTCTGCTTCTTTAATAGTACTGCTGAAATACCCTCTGCCCTCTACCTTATGTCCACCAAAGGCATGGGTGTAAGTCATTGCTGAGTGAGGTGGGGAAGTAGAAAGCACCGGCAGGATCAGGATCTTGTATTTCCCCCCAAGGGCATTTAGAAAGGCAATTGCTAGAGATTGAACCCCCTACTTTACCAAAGATAAAGCATGTCAATATCATCTCTGTATGTTGTATGTCTTGACTCCTGCAGAATGAACAAAGATCAAAAGACTAAGTCAGCCATACACTAACAAAGATGAAATTGAGAAATTGGTTTCATTCATGCTATTTTCAGTCCTTATCTTAATCATTGTCAAGGGAAGATTCAGAGTGTACTATGTTCTGTCTCGGGCTTTGTTATGAAAATGAGACTACAGGAATTTAATCACTACAGCTTGCGGAAAGTAGTGGCTGATCATTCTGCAATTTCTTTTAATGTTTATTACTGGATGTTCCTGGAGCTATTAAAAGAAAAGCACAACTGGACAGAAACCAGAATAGCTATAAAATATAATTAGAAGAACTCAAGAAATCACGCACTGGGGATGCCATTTTTATGGCCAAATATAGGCACTTACTACAGATGACAAAGTAGTTATTTTTCAATTACACTAACTTGTGCTCCGGGTAACGTACCCAGGCAGTTGCGTATGATAGCTCAGCAATTCAGAATGGAAAAATCTCAGGGTGAGTTTGGGTGAAAATAGTCCCCCCACATCATCATTCATTCAGAGGCTGTAGCTGTCCAGCAGTCAGCTTAGCACATGGGACACCATTTGCCCCCATCCCTATAGAAGGAATGCAAGGTAAACATTGCCTTTAAGCCACCACCTACATTGCCTACTAAAACAAGCTTCACAGTGACTGGAAGGAGGACTCATGCAACAGGTTGGGGAATGAGGCTGTTGCCTTTACCTTTAAGAATAAAAAAAAAACCAAGACAGCCCTGAGTCTCAGTAGCATAAGATTTCCCCAAGAACATAGGAAGCTGCTTCTAGTTCAGTATTGTCAACAATGACTGGCAGTGGTTCTCCAGGGTTTTAGGCTGGTGTTTCTCCCAGCCCTAACTGGGGACACCAGGGATTGCATCAGTCACCTTTTGCATGCAAAGCATGCGCGCTACCACTGAGCTGTGGTTCTTTCCCTGGAGTGCAGTGACAGAACTACTCCTGGTATTTTTGTTATTATTTCCCGTCCCCTCCTATTTGTGTCAACCTTTGCAGGAGCACTAATTTGCAGTGTCCCAGAAAAGGTCAGAATTCGACTTCATATTCGCCCTTATCCAAACCACTACTCTGCTCAGGCACTGATCCAGAACCTGATTCAGGTGGAACAAACAAAACTGATTGTCATCAACATATTTTTTTTACCATGAAAATGGAACATAAAGAAATTTAAGCTCAGTCTTGCTTTTTTAAAAAACAAAACAAAAACAGGAACTTTATTTATACAGACCTGGCTTACAGACATCATTATATGCACACCTACATGTACATCACACCCCTCTCTAAATGTTGTTGTTTTGTATGCAATTGCCCTTTAGTCTCTATTACATAGATCCCATTGGTTACTGAATGCTCATTGCCAAGCTTAATCCAATTACCATCTAAATGACAACACTTATACCGTTGTCTCTTAGGGGTGAGTTGACATGAACCAGATACACCCAATGTCTGGCCATTATCTAAACCGCGTGAGTGTGAATGAGTGAGTGCAAGAGCTGTGTGCTTGAATATGCTGTATGTGCACAGTGAGGATGAGAGAGGGGGTAGGATGGAGAGACAAGAGGAATTCTAGCAAGTGGGAGTTAGAAAACCGGATGGGACCTCTGCTCTGTGTGTCTAACTATCCACATGTGTGGCTTGCAGTGGCATGTGACCCTCAGAGGCTAATCGTTCCTAAGTGTGCCCCAAGGCATTAAAAAAGGTTGGCTAGTCCTGGTCAGCATAGAGAGAGGTGCCCTTACCCAATCCTTCCCTCTCATATTGTGATGTGACCAACAGCCAGGGTTATTTGTAACATGGCGTTTCCACTTTATGCAACTGAATCACAGGGGTTATGGCCATCCAGTGTTTTATTCAACCCTGTTAGAATCCCAGCATGCTCCTTCCTGTGCCATTCTTCAGCCAATTAGCTCTATAAAAACATCATTTACCAGCACGCCACCTACTATTACAAACTGGGCCTTTCTTCACCACCGGTTTTCTTTCTGACTGGGTGGTAATCCTCTAGGACCATATCTGTTCATCACAAAGCAACTGCTCAACTTCAGAAGTTGTGACTGCTCACAGAGATAACCATTTGGGCCTTTTTATTATTACCCTACAGTACTTGTTACCAAAATAGGAACTATTCTACCCAATAAAATATTGAATACAATAATTGCAGAAACTTATCTTCTCTGACACACACCACTCTTTCATCAACCCACATGTCTCTTTTTAAAGTAATGAGACCTTTTGAAGTTCAGAAAATGAGGCTCGATTTTTAAAGGTGTTTTTGAAGCAGTCCTAATACACCCTATTCCATAGGCTACTTTACCGTATCTTCTTCTAAAGTCTGTCCCCTTTCCCTTGTCTTTGTACAATTCCATGAGATTTTGTTGTTGTTGTGTTTAGAGCACAAAAGACTATTAGTGCCAAAAATGTGAAGGATCTAAGACATGATAATTATTCCTGGAGTGGAAAGCAGTAATGCTGCTGCAGTCAGGACCTCGAGATATGAAATGAGTTCTTGTTTTGCTTCTGATAAGATGGAAAAGAGGATGTATTTCCTAGAGCTCTATCAAATGATTACAAATTGAGCTCACTATTGGGAAGCTACAGATCTAAACACAAGTCCTGCTGTGTATTTTGTAATCTATATTTTTACCTTTCAAAGTCTTCTTTGATTTCACAACACTGGAAGGATTTGCTAGTATAAGTAATTGAAATGCTTGTGTTTTAACAGACGTTCCAGTGATATTTCCAAGGTTTCTAGCTTCTGCTAAACATAGCTTCTACTAAAGATATACTTTTCCTCCTAAGAATTACCCTCATTTTCATCTGTTATCCTAGTTGAATTGTACTTGACTAAAAAGTAGCTGTCAAATTCCCCATCCCAAACACACATGCTGTTCTGAGCAGTTCTGAACCTTCACAAACAACCTGCTACTTGACTGAGCAAAGATTATATGCCTTTACTTGACAGGACTTTTTTGTATAAAAAACTAGTTCTTAAACCTTAATTTTTCTTTTTCATTATTAACCTGTTTAAACTTCAGAAATATTGCTTTCTTTGCTTAAACAATGAAATCCAGGTTACAACTAAACAATGAATTTCTGAAACCAAGATCCCGTTTCTTACCTGTGATCCCCAATAGGACCAATTCGAAGCTCCAAATATGTGTCTATATTATGTTAGCAAGCAAAGGCCCTTCTTCTTAAACCTGGTAAGTAAGTCTCTAACCCTATTGGGGGACACAAACTAGAAAACACAAGTTAAGATGTAAAACCTGGTTACAATGAGATGTTAGCTATACGGATAAAGTTTAATATGAAAATGAATTCTTTTTTTTGCTGTTTTTCAATATTTCAATGAGTTCATAGACAGCAATCCAGTCATGATGAAAGGATTAATGACAAGAGACTTCTGCGATCACAATACAAACCTATTTCGTCTCGAATAGTCATGACGCTATATGCTCAGGATCTCCCTTTTTATCACAATTTCAGGTGAGGAAACATTTCCTGCTTCTAGTTATGTGCTCTAACTCTGAAATAGAATCATGGGAGACACACAAATGTCCACTTAATAAAAGGAGAAATGCTAAAGACATAACGTAGTAGGAGAGCACATACGATGTGTATAAAAGGTCAGTGTTTCAATCTCAGGGATCTCAAGTGAAGATCTGGTACAAGGCAACTTTCAGTGTTCCTATATGGACCAACAGTCTTCTTCATGACAGGGTATCTCTTTCTATTTATAGCGAACACAAATGCTTTTCCCTTCTACATCTTTTCTGTAAAAGCAACTGCACGAGCATGTCGCAAACTAGCCTCAGGCTCTTTCCAAAAGATGTGTATCCATAGAGACATTTGAATTGAGAGTAATAGAAGATGATGGTCGATGGAAAGGAATGAAGCCTTCATGTGTCAGCTGATGCCACCAATTGAAACCCAAATTGCACAGCTTGAGAAGGCTAGAGAGTATTCATGGTTGCTGAGATTGTACGGATGTGGAAGGGGAGGAGGACATGGAAGGCGTACAAGTTTTGCATGAGCAGATGCCAGCTAAGATGTACCATCAGCAGGTGGGCGATGGAGTGTGAGCTGCAGCTGTGTTTGCTTTAGCGTTCGTTTTATTTTGAATTATTTATAAAAAGCACTAGCAGCGATTTGGAATTTATTCAACGACATGCCCTATCAATGATTAGCCAATTTCTCTCCTGCAGACAAGTTTGATGGGAAGACGTGAGCTAGATAGCAGACAGGTGCTGAGTACCGCTCTGCTAGTTGGTTGTCACTGCTGTAGCATTAATGTAGGATGGAGGGACATGTTACACGGAAACACTGACTGAACTCTCTTTCTCTAATAGCAAACTGCAGAGCATCACAGCACTTAAAGAAGCACCTCAGGCAGCACCACTGGAGGTAATGTTAGAAAAGAAATCAAAAGAATTGCTACAGAAAGTGTATCTGCCTCGTGAAGTGGGATTTGTTGTATTGTGAAAACAGCCCTGGTTTGTTCTTGAAGCCTTGACTTGTTTTATATAACATTCCAGTAAGGAATACCACCAACAGAATTTGAGGCTTTGTCTGATAGCAGGGATTTGTGACATGATCCTTTCTTTTCCCCCCATTGGCAGCATATGGTCTCCTGGGACTTCGCTCACAAGCGTTCAGTGACCAACCCATCATTTTTGAATCACTGATTTAGTAGAGAGGCAGTAAGATTTATCTGACAGAGTACACCACTTTACATGATAACCCCAAAATGTAGGTTATTTATTAGGGCTGTGTACAGATTGGGGCTTCAATTTGTACATCCAGAATGGGCCTGATCCAGCCTGGACCAGTCCAGACCTGTTCGACCCTGGACTGTGTACAATGTACTTGCAGTGCACACATACATGTGACAAGTACTAATAAAGACAAGAAACAGAAAACTGAACACAGCTGTAAAAAAAACTTGGGCCCAAATTTGGAGGAGGAGACACAGAAAACAATTTTTAAAAACGTTTTAATAAGAATGGAACTGGGATGGACTGGGTAAGGTTTGGAAACCTTACACATTCCAAGAGGCAGAACTAGGAGAGCATTGGGTGGGGTGGTGACATTCTAGGCTGGCTCTGAAGCTCTCATTACAAAAAGTCCAGATCTTCCCCTCTATGCAGTGATGGAGCACCTGTATGTCTACAACAGCTGACTCGTGCTTATATGCCTTGCTCAACACATAGGGGGGTGCGGGCAGTGGGACTACCAATGCTGGTAGCTGGGCAAACAGGTATGGTTCTGCTGTTACACCCCCTGTGAATTATATGTGTGTGGTTTAATCTGTGGAGGGAAATCTGTGTTGGACTTGAATTTGTATGGTCAGGAGATGAAGATTTCCATGGATTTACTGGGCACTCTTGCATAGATCCCCTTTTCTCCGTCTCAAAGGATCATTATGAGAGTTCATGCAACAAAAGTATAGTAAGCCCACAACGTATGTGCATTTAACTTGTATGCATTCAGTTTTACGCACTAGGCAATAAAAATTAAAATTAAATTAAATTTAAAAACAGGAGAAAATGAGGTAGGCATCCAGGGGGGAAAGACGATCTCTGGGCTGTAACATCCCTGTAAGTTTTGGGCTTAAAGGTAAAGGTAAAGGACCCCTGACAGTTAAGTCCAGTTGTGAACGACTCTGGGGTTGTGGCGCTCATCTCACTTTACTGGCTGAGGGAGCTTCCGGGTCATGTGGCCAGCATGACTAAGCCGCTTCTGGCGAAACCGGAGCAGCACACGGAAATGCTGTTTACCTTCCCACCAGAGCAGTACCTATTTATTTACTTGCACTTTGACATGCTTTCGAACAGCTAGGTTGGCAGGAGCAGGGACCGAGCAACGGGAGCTCATTCCGTTGCGGGGATTCGAACCACCGATCTTCCGATCGGCAAGCTCTAGGCTGAATGGGTTAGACCACAGCGCCACCTGCGCCCCACGTTTTGGGCTTACTGTAGTACATAAAGTGCAGGGAGCTGTTTCCTGTCCTCCACAGGTCACATCTGTGTATTGTTTTGTTTAAGATTGCTGGAGTTTTCATTACAAGCAAAACTTTTTTATATGCAATAGTAAAACTTTTCTAGACCTAAGACTACAAATGTAGGCCTTGCTTCCTTGTGCTTTGTTACAAAGTCCTGCTGACTGGTGTGTGCCACTTCTGACTGACAACATTTCCTCTCCAGTTCTTAAAGAGACAATGAACTATTCCCATAATCTGGTGAGTAAAAAAATAATGTGCCCAGCAGCAGAAGGAAGGCAATCCCTTTTGGCAGTAGGTTGTCTCTTTATTTTGTGCCTATTGAAGGTCCCCCCAACTTTCTCCAAACAGAGACCGTTTTGACTCAGCCCCATGCAGCTGAACTCATTCTATAAATAAAGAAGCAGTCTTCAATAAATTGCTGCAGTGGATTCTGCCTTCTTATGACTTGCTCCATTTATAGTTTTCTGTTTCCTTCTCGTTCTGGTTACCTTCTTGTGATTCACACTTTGTCAGCTACTGCAACCGCCAGCAGTGATGCTATATAAGCAGAATGCAACACTGCACTGAATTTAAAGAGACAGACTACTCAGTCACACTTACTTTGGTGAGAATCCTGTCTCTTCCAGATTTGGAAATGGTTGTGAAAGATCAAGAAGCACAAAAACCCTCCTTTTTATAGTTTGAAAGCCCTTTTCTCAATGCATTGTGAAATCTTACGACCAGATTTTCTAGTCCCAGAACCTTTATTGTGAAGTTAGTTTCATTGATTTCAAAGGAATTTATTTTCCTGAAAGTGTGCTTGGGATCACAGACGTGCAATACTAAAATTTGCTTTATAAACCAAATTATGATTGACCATCAAAAAAAAAAGACGAAGAAATTACACATGAAAGTGATACAATAAATGATATATCAGAAAATCAAAACGTTTAAAGCAATGCAGAGATATATATATATTTTCTTGTGTGTGTGTGTTTTAGTATGGTGGTCACAAGAATAAGAGCCATGTTGATTCCAAACTACTCCATTGCATGCATGCCCTTCTACATTTATTACCCCAAATGGGCTTTTAGTGTTCTACCACAGATCATTCTAAAATGCAGGCTATACACACTATCATTTCAGCAAAATGACAAGGAGATGGGTTGCAGCTTCAACACCCTAAAGTATATATGGTCATGCACAAACATGTACACAGCTTTTTTTCCTCGCCCTGAGCTCTAGAGTATACCAGGGAGCCCAAAGGGGTCCACAAAGTGAGAGAGGATGCTCAGGGTGATTGTGTCAATGACCTGAGCCATTTGGATGTTCCATAGGTCGACCAGGGCTTTGACAAGAGTACCTGTCATAGCAGCTGGAAAATCCCACAGAGCCACCTGGAAACCCACTGGATCCATAAGTGTCTGACAGCTGAGCATCCTAATAGGTCCCCTGCCTGTGCAGAGAATAAAAGGTGCTGAAAGCCTAAATCTGAACAGGAAGTGATCTGACCATGACAAGGGACTGGCATCAATAGCCCGCTCACTTCCGGAACACCTACGTCCTGCCCAGTTGAGAAAACAAGGAGTGTGGCCTGCCAGAAGCATTGGATCGGTGACATGTTGGGACAGCCCCATGGTCATCATGAACCATTCCAGAGCCAGTTGCCTTGGCCTGGGTGTTGATTGCTTGTATCTCCTTTGTAAATAATAGTAGGCAAGTTTAGACACCAAGAAGAGTGGGGGAATTGAGTCTGTATCTTTTTATTATACCTTTGGTGCCTACACTTTGATTTAGAGGACTAAATCAAGCCACGATTTCATATAACACACAATTATCATTCCAGGATCATATACCTTTATGATCACTTCTATAGGGCAGTAGAGGATCACATAGAATAGTCTGTATCCACCAAATAAGCACAGCTTTTTGCTGTCCTGGGTGTAATATGTAAACTGTTCATTAATTAATCACTTTTGATAGTTCACATTTGTTTGCCCTAAATATCCAGATATCTAAGTGACAAAAAAAAGTGTAAAGCCCAAAAGAACTCAAACAAAATGTAAAGCTTTAGGGTCTAATTTCGTATTGGGAGCTACGGTTGGATTAAATGACATGAATGATTGATTATAGCCTAATATCTATTTGTCTCAGAAGGCTGGTATATTTTATTCATATAAAAACTAGTGTACATAATTTATGAAACCATGCAACTTCCTTTCTGCCCTGTCCCCACCTTTTTTGGGGGGGGGATGTGTGTTAACATCATCCGAATTTTGTCACCAAACTCATTTAATCCCTTGCACTTGGTTAGACATAACGCCTACTCAATCCATTTCATACTTCAGTAGCAATTGTGGGGTTTGTTTCCACAAGATGTGGAGATGGCTGCCAACTTAAATGGAATTAAAAGGAGATTAGATAAATTTATGAAGGATAAGGCTCTATCTGAATCACGCTTACTTGTTTTTTTAATTATTTGTCTTACATCTTTTATTTTATTTTAGTGGTGATTTGTTTGTGTGGAATAATATAGGAAAAAGCTACTGGCCAGGAGTCGGTGACTTTTTACCTTAAAGAGTTCACTCAGCCTCACAAACATTGAGAAATAAGAAGCATCCCCATTTTTAAAAAAAGAAATGATGCCCATGGAATCATGAATTACAAATTGAGTGCTGATACAGTCATAGCTGAGAAATGATGGGTAGAGAAAGGATGTGGCAAGTGATGCCTGAGCTGGTGCTGACTGAGCAGAAAACGGTGCAGTTTCCAACTGATTTTCGTTGCTTCCTGCATGCTGGAAACTCTGCTATTAAAATCTGTCTTCTGCCTATTCAAGTGGAAGTTAAGAAACATTGAACCTTGAGCATGCTACTGCAAACATACCAATATGTTTCAGCATACACTCGGTATCTCCCCCCCTACCCCCTGTTTTTGCCAGCAATTCTTCTGGCTGCTGCATTTGCACTGTATCCACAGGGAAGCAGACTCAACCAAGCCATAGTAACAAGCAGGGGTGGACAAAGCTGTCCATTTCAGTTTGTCATGCGCCCAGTCTTAAATTCAGTTCTTGGCATTTCCACAGCAATTTGTGAATCCTCATGAAAATTAATCAGCATTTTAAGAGTGAATTTCTCCTACTATAACATATTTGTATGAAGTTTTGACTAATATACCCATTTTGGGGTATACAGCTTTGAATATATATAATACATACTAATGTTATTTCAACTTATATAATCATTTTATACATCCCTTTCCTTAATATATACATTTTTGTATACCCTGGGCTTCTTTAAATTCTTCTTGAATCCTTATTGTCAGTAGTGCATAGCAGCATCCACAGGGGTTCTCTTGTTTTATGTAAAGGCTCTGGACAGATGACTAAGCTGGGGCTCTCTCGATGTTATTGGACGTCCATAGCCACCATGGCCAATAGAAAGAGCTGATGGGAAGTGAAGTCCACCAATGTCTGGAGGGACACAGGTTTCCCATCCCTTCTCTAAATCCTTGGGTACAGGAACCAGAATTTTCTTTTATGTTTGCAATGACTAGCAGGCCAAAGAGTTTGATGAGGAACGGGACTTCAAAGCTTAATTTGTAACAAGCATGACCTCAACCTTTCCACTTTATCGTGTGCTATTTAGGAAACTTGTGTGTCATTCAAATTGTTTATTTGATGCTAAAGAAAATCTCCCTTATCATAATGGGTTGGAGGCAACCTCACAATCTTATTATAAATAGAAAGAAATACAAGCATGAGAGAACATAATGGCGGAAATGATTAAAATCTAGTATGTACCACCAACACAAGTACTAATTTTATTATGAAGCTGAAATGTTCATATATTTAATAAATGGAAGTTTCAGTAAGAAATTTCACTGAATTGAGAACAAATATGATGCATCAATGAAAAATATTATCTCCAGATAAGATTTTACAGTCAATGATAGACATAGCATAGACCCAATATTATACTCTCATAATGAATAACAGCCCATGTATTTAAGGCTGTTTATTCTGTCTATGCTTTGCCTCTTCTCCACTGTAGAACATGTCTATCAAGGTGCAAAAATCTTTCCAAACTGTAACTTTGAGAACCCATTAATTATTTCTTCAGTAATGGCTTCATTTTAACATATAGTTAATATTTTCTAAGCTAGTTACAGCACATTTGACTAATGCAGTTCTCAGCCATCATAAAAGCATAAGAAAAGCTTGTTGGCAATGTCCCATCTAGTCCAGTATCCTGTTCTCAAATGCATGGGCGTAGGCAGGGGGGGCAGGAGGGGGCAGCTGCCCCCCCTAGAAGCAAAAAAAATTAATGTATTTTACAGACCATAACCAGCACTTTTCCCCTCCAAAAACTGAAGTGGAAAAGGCTTTGCTTTAGCAAGAGCAGCTAAGTCTCCGCTTGCTGGGGGGGGGGGGACACAGCAGTAACAAAAACACATCAAATAAATAAAGCAAAGTGGCTACCAGTAGTTAAGCAGTTAAGACAATGGAGCATATATCCCCAGGCAAGATTTGATAGCTGACCATTTCACCCTATTGTTCTTAAGTGGGACTTGTTAATGAGCATTCAGGAGCATTAAGAGTTCTATTGGCGATTTAATGAGGGTGCAGACTCAGAGGATTCAATTTGACTAAGGTGGCTCTGCAAGGCTAAAAGGAAGTGAATAAGAAAGGGGGGGCTGTAACTTTGACAGACACAGTGATGTTTATAAAAAGCGTTGGTGTTCCAGTCTGCCCCTCCTCCTGCATCTGTATACTGTAAATCAGGGGTGGCCACCTCCCAAGAGACTCTGATCTACTCAGAGTTTAAAACTGGGGGTGATCTACCCCCTTTTGGGGGGTTCAGGTCAAAGCTGTTGAGTTTTTTTTTAAAGGAAGGGAAGCCCTGTTTTGGGGGGTTTAGGTCAAACTTGTTGAGCTTCTTTTAGGAGGGAGGGAGGCCCATTTTTGTTTAGGGCTTCAGGTCATAGTTCAATTTTTTTGAGGGAGGAGGAAAATTTTGGGTGAGCTTTTTTTAGGGGTGCCAGTGACCTACCAGTGATCTACCACAGACACCCAGTGATCTACTGGTAGATCACAATCTACCTGTTGGACGTGCCTGCTGTAAATCAAGCAGAGAGAAAGCTGCTTACAAGGCTTCTGTACATGCAGAGTTCCAGCATCACAGCGTCACCCAGAGGCACCCACAAATATGAGTTATCCCTCTCTCTATTTCTTCCTTCCTTCCCTCCCTCTTCCATCCTTAATAAAATACGGGGGGGGCAGATAAGCCCCACATAGAAAGCCCATCAACATGGGGGGATGACTCTTTCAAATACGGTATTTACCAGTAATTGGGGGGGGGGAGAGGCACCTAGGCCTCTAGGAGTTGGCTGCTATGCCTAGGAGTAGGACAATTCAAGAAAGCAGAACGATGCATATGGTATGGTAATATATCAATAGAATCGTAGAATTGTAGTCGGAAGGGACCACAAGGGTCATCTAGTCCAACCCGCTGCAATGCAGGATTTTTTTCCTAAGGTGGGGCTTGAACCATGGTTGAAATATTATGCTGATATGCAGCAACGCCTCGGAGCTGTCGGAGCTGCGGCCATGCCTTGCCCCGCCCTCGCCCGCCCTTCCACCCCCTCTCGCCTGCCCGACCCTCCTGTCCTCTTGCTGCAGAGTTCCAGCATCACAGCGTCATCCAGAGACACCCACAAATATGAGTTATCTCTCTATTTCTTCCTTCCTTCCCTCCCTCTTCCATCCTTAATAAAATACGGGGGGGCAGATAAGCCCCACATAGAAAGCCCATCAACATGGGGGGATGACTCTTTCAAATACGGTATTTACCAGTAATTGGGGGGGGGGGCACCTAGGCCTCTAGGAGTTGGATGCTATGCCTAGGAGTAGGACAATTCAAGAAAGCAGAATGATGCATATGCTATGGTAATATATCAATAGAATCGTAGAATTGTAGTCGGAAGGGACCACAAGGGTCATCTAGTCCAACCCCCTGCAATGCAGGATTTTTTTCCTAAGGTGGGGCTTGAACCATGGTTGAAATATTATGCTGATATGCAGCAACGCCTCGGAGCCGTCGTGGCTGCGGCCGTGTCTTGCCTCGCCCTCGCCCGCCCTGCCACCCCCTCTCGCCTGCCTGACCCTCCCGTCCTCTCCAGCCAAGCAGGGTAGCCGCCAACGCTACCAGCCCCAGAAGCACAAGGTGGCCGCTGCTGCCACCGCCACGATGTCATCAGGCCCGTTGGCTCTTTAGCCCCGCCCACTTTGTGGCCCCTCCCCTTCTGTGCCTTGGCCCCGCCCCTGAACGACCATGGCTTGCCCCGCCCTAGTTTTGATCCTGGCTACGCCCCTGCTCAAATGTCCAACCAGAGGAGCATGAGCCAGGTGATTTAAAGGATTATCTCTTTAAATGTCAACAAATTTAGACCCTTGATTCAATTATGACCACTGTCATATTTATACTGTGATTATATTAATACATCAGTTCTGGCTCATACTTTTTCTTCATACATTAAATGGTATTAGTGTGTTAGTGTCACAAATCCTGGTAGTTTCAATGGAATAGAATTCGTATTTTAGGTAATTTCTCCCAAGTTCTAGACGAGGATAAAACATCTGTCTCATGTGCAACTTTAGTCAGTCTGTGTTTATATTACATCCTCCACAAAGCTCAATACCACTTTGCAAGGAATACAGAGTTATTTAGTTTGCATAGCTGCCAAGTTATCCCTTTTTAAAGGGATTTTCCCTTATGCTGAATAGGCTTCCTCGCGAGAAAAGGGAAAACTTGGCAGCTATGAGTTTGCGTTTATATTTATATTATGCCATGGAAATGCCAAAGCAGTCCTGCTAAAGGAAAGTTTGGTAGTACAAGACACTACAGGAAACTGGCATTTCTGGTTGCAAAAATCCTCTGGCTGCTGCTGAGTCTTGAGAAGCCTAGAGAACTGGCCATAACCACATATATGCAGTTTCTTAAACTCTGACTTCACTGCTCATTTCAGCTTCATGACAAATCATTTTATTGTAAAAAGCCTAAGCTGTAACTACAGCTAGGAATCTACTTCTACCTGAAATATATTATAAAGTGACAAACAATTCAAACCGCAAAGGGCTGGTTTCAAAGGAACCTGCCGATACTAAAACATTTTTTCCTCTTCCACCAAGGACTAGATGCATAACCTGAATCCACATATACTCACACCACCAATATTTCATAACTTGCAACTCTCAGTTCAAACAGAAATGATCTCATAAAAGTCCCACATTTCACTCTTCTAATAACATGATATGTCAAAGAATAAGATCTCATTACCTTAACCATTGATTTGTCTCAGGGGTTGGCAAAAGAGAGAGAATATTTTAGGAGTTTCAGCAAGGAAGATAAAAAACAGAGTCTGCCTGAATTTTCAAAGTATCGATCAGCTCAAAATCTCATGTGCAACAGCCCCATAATCAGAGGCATTGAACAGAGACTCCCACTGGGTGATGGAAATGGTTTCTTCGACTTCACATTTTTCCTGCAGATAAATCTATCTTAGGTTTGTTTACACCTACACGAGATGCAAGAATAAGAACAGAAAATATCAAACTTTTCCTAGTAGGTGTTTTACAGGTAGCACCCCAAATACCATCATAACTTACCGTGTTTCCCCTTTTTTAAGACACCGTCTTATAACTTTTTTTCCTCAAAAAAACACACGGTGTCTTATTTTCAGGGGATGTCTTATTGTTATTATGTTTTTATGGTATCTATGGTTCCGGGCGGTGGGGCGGCAGGCCTCCTCGGCCGGGCCATGAAGAGGCCAGGCCGCTGGCTAGGCGCTCCGCCCGGCGATGCCTTTGTCTCGGTTTTTTAATTCTTTCTTCTATTTCCCCCCTGCCAACCGCTCCAAGGTTCCTGCTACTTTATTTTTTTTGGGGGGGGGTGTTTCACATGAGGATGAGCAGGGCTGAGGGATCCCGCCCGGCCTTAGACAGGCCACCCGCGCGCCTTCCGAGCTTGTGTTCCTTTCAAGCCTCTCGCTCAAAACGAGGCGCTCACTGCACTTGGAAGGAGCCGCGCGCCCATGGCTCATGCAGCAAGGGCCCTCCCGACTCCTTCCCAGGTGCCCCTTTCCCCTCCTCCTTGCCGGTTCCGGGCGGCGGGCGGCAGGCAGGAAGAGGCCAGGTCGCTGGCTCGGTGCTCCGCCCGATCGGGGCTGCGGAGCGCTCCGCCCGATCGGCGCTGCGGAGTGCTCCGCTCTGCCGCCGCTGGTTTTGGGCGCCGGGGCGGCAGGCCTCCTCACCGGGTGCTCTGGCAGCGCAGAAGGGGCCAGCAGCACTCCCGCCGTGTGTCGTCCCGGTGGTGCGGAAGGGCCTGCGGGCCTCCCGTCACCACTCTGCCTTGGGCCATGCAGCCCATGACACTCCGGCGTCGCGGAAGGGGCCAGCAGCGCTCCCGCCGCCGTCCATCACTCCAGTGGTGCAGCCCACAGGGGCGAGCAGCGGCCTCACCTCTGCCTGGCAGCAGCAACAGCAGTGGGAGGACAAGGATGGCGCTGCTGCTGGGTCCCGCTGCCTCGAGGCGAGCGGCGCTGCTGCGCGGAGGTATGGCTTATTTTCAGGGAGTGTTTAATCTGCACAAATGCTTAAAAAGCCTGCTATGGCTTACTTTCTGACTACGTATTAAAAAGGGGGAAACACGGTACTTGCTTAATGCACAAGGAGAAGATGTGGCCTGTTGAATACTACTGTGCATAATAAAGGGACCCCTGACCATTAGGGGTTGCGGCGCTCATCTCGCGTTATTGGCCGTGGGAGCCGGCGTACAGCTTCCAGGTCATGTGGCCAGCATGACAAAACCGCTTCTGGCGAACCAGAACAGCACACGGGAATGCCGTTTACCTTCCCGCCGGAGCGGTACCTATTTATCTACTTGCACTTTGATGTGCTTTCAAACTGCTAGGTTGGCAAGAGCTGGGACCGAACATGTTGATACTGAATGAACAATGCCATTGGGTGGTATCAACTAAATAAGCCTAAGAGCAGGAACCACCTTGTATGCGATTGTTGTAAGTGAACTGCCCTGGGATCTCTGGATGAAGGGCACTATACAAATTTAATAGATAATAATAATGCCTCTTGCATTCAGTGCATATCATATATACTAATAGAGTACTCCATTCTTTGAGTGTGACTCATTAAACAGAAAAGTCATTTATACCTCATACTTTTCTCTGCAGAGCTCAAGGGAGCTAATGACAAAGATAAAATAATAAATTGACAATTTAAAACAACATATGAAATATGTTGTTGTTGTTTAGTCGTTTAGTCGTGTCCGACTCTTCGTGACCCCATGGACCATAGCACGCCAGGCACTCCTGTCTTGCACTGCCTCCCGCAATTTGGTCAAACTCATGTTCGTAGCTTCGAGAACACTGTCCAACCATCTTGTCCTCTGTCGTCCCCTTCTCCTAGTGCCCTCAATCTTTCCCAAACATCAGGGTCTTTTCCAAGGATTCTTCTCTTCTCATGAGGTGGCCAAAGTATTGGAGCCTGAGCTTCACGATCTGTCCTTCCAGGGAGCACTCAGGGCTGATTTCCTTAAGAATGGATAGGTTTGATCTTCTTGCAGTCCATGGGACTCTCAAGAGTCTCCTCCAGCACCATAATTCAAAAGCATCAATTCTTCGGCGATCAGCCTTCTTTATGGTCCAGCTCTCACTTCCATACATCACTACTGGGAAAACCATAGCTTTAACTATACGGACCTTTGTCGGCAAGGTGATGTCTCTGCTTTTTAAGATGCTGTCTAGGTTTGTCATTGCTTTTCTCCCAAGAAGCAGGCGTCTTTTAATTTCGTGACTGCTGTCACCATCTGCAGTGATCAAGGAGCCCAAGAAAGTAAAATCTCTCACTGCCTCCATTTCTTCCCCTTCTATTTGCCAGGAGGTGATGGGACCAGTGGCCATGATCTTGGTTTTTTTGATGTTGAGCTTCAGACCATATTTTGCGCTCTCCTCTTTCACCCTTATTAAAAGGTTCTTTAATTCCTCCTCGCTTTCTGCCATCAAGGTTGTGTCATCTGCATATCTGAGGTTGTTGATATTTCTTCCGGCAATCTTAATTCCGGCTTGGGATTCATCTAGTCCAGCCTTTCGCATGATGAATTCTGCATATAAGTTAAATAAGCAGGGAGACAATATACAACCTTGTCGTACTCCTTTCCCAATTTTGAACCAATCAGTTGTTCCATATCCAGTTCTAACTGTAGCTTCTTGTCCCACATAGAGATTTCTCAGGAGACAGATGAGGTGATCAGGCACTCCCATTTCTTTAAGAACTTGCCATAGTTTGCTGTGGTCGACACAGTCAAAGGCTTTTGCATAGTCAATGAAGCAGAAGTAGACGTTTTTCTGGAACTCTCTAGCTTTCTCCATAATCCAGCGCATGTTTGCTATTTGGTCTCTGGTTCCTCTGCCCTTTCGAAATCCAGCTTGCACTTCTGGGAGTTCTCGGTCCACATACTGCCTAAGCCTGCCTTGTAGAATTTTAAGCATAACCTTGCTAGCGTGTGAAATGAGCGCAATTGTGCGGTAGTTGGAGCATTCTTTGGCACTGCCCTTCTTTGGAATTGGGATGTAGACTGATCTTCTCCAATCCTCTGGCCATTGCTGAGTTTTCCAAACTTGCTGGCATATTGGGTGTAGCACCTTAACAGCATCATCTTTTAAAATTTTAAATAGTTCAGCTGGAATATCATCACTTCCACTGGCCTTGTTATTAGCAGTGCTTTCTAAGGCCCATTTGACTTCACTCTCCAAGATGTCTGGCTCAAGGTCAGCAACCACACTACCTGGGGTGTACGAGACCTCCATATCTTTCTGGTATAATTCCTCTGTGTATTCTTGCCACCTCTTCTTGATGTCTTCTGCTTCTGTTAGGTCCTTACCACTTTTGTCCTTGATTATGGTAATCTTTGTACGAAATGTTCCTTTCATATCTCCAATTTTCTTGAACAGATCTCTGGTTTTCCCCATTCTATTGTTTTCCTCTATTTCTTTGCATTGCTCATTTAAGAAGACCCTCTTGTCTCTCCTTGCTGTTTTTTGGAAATCTGCATTCAGTTTCCTGTATCTTTCCCTATCTCCCTTGCATTTTGCTTGCCTCCTCTCCTCCGCTATTTGTAAGGCCTCGTTGGACAGCCATTTTGCTTTCTTGCATTTCCTTTTCCTTGGGATGGTTTTCGTTGCTGCCTCCTGTATAATGTTACGAGCCTCCATCCATAGTTCTTCAGGCATTCTGTCCACCAAATCTAAATCCTTAAACCTGTTCCCCACTTCCACTGTGTATTCATAAGGGATTTGATTCAGATTGTATCTTACTGGCCCAGTGGTTTTTCCTACTTTCTTCAGTTTAAGCTGGAATTTTGCTATAAGAAGCTGATGATCTGAGTTACAGTCAGCTCCAGGTCTTGTTTTTGCTGACTGTATAGAGCTTCTCCATCTTTGGCTGCAGAGAATATAATCAATCTGATTTCGATGCTGCCCATTTGGTGATATCCATGTGTAGAGTCGTCTCTTGTGTTATTGGAAGAGAGTGTTTGTGATGACCAGCTTGTTCTCTTGACAGAACTCTATTAGCCTTTGCCCTGCTTCATTTTGAACTCCCAGGCCAAACTTGCCAGTTGTTCCTTTTATCTCTTGATTCCCTACTTTAGCATTCCAATCCCCTGTAATGAGAAGAACATCCTTCTTTGGTGTCATTTCTAGAAGGTGTTGTAGGTCTTCATAGAATTGGTCAATTTCACTTTCTTCAGCACCGGTAGTTGGTGCATAAACTTGGATTACTGTGATGTTAAAAGGTCTGCCTTGGATTCGTATCGAGATCATTCTGTCATTTTTGAGATTGCATCCCATTACAGCTTTTGCCACTCTTTTGTTGACTATGAGGGCCACTCCATTTCTACTACGGGATTCTTGCCCACAGTAGTAGATATGATAGTCATCCGAACTGAATTCGCCCATTCCCTTCCATTTTAGTTCACTGATGCCCAGGATGTCGATATTTATTCTTGTCATCTCATTTTTGACCACATCCAGCTTACCTCCATTCATGGTTCTTACATTCCAGGTTCCTATGCAATATTTTTCTTTACAGCATCGGACTTTCCTTTCGCTTCCAGGCATATCCGCAACTGAGCGTCCTTTCGGCTTTGGCCCAGCCGCTTCATCAGCTCTGAATCTACTTGTACTTGTCCTCCGCTCTTCCTCAGTAGCATGTTGGACGCCTTCCGACCTGAGGGGCTCATCTTCCAGCGTCATAACTTTTATATGCCTGTTGTCTTTGTCCATGGAGTTTTCTTGGCAGGGTTACTGGAGTGGCTTGCCAGTTCCTTCTCCAGGTGGATCACGTTTAGTCAAAACTCTCCACTATGACCTGTCCATCTTGGGTGGCCCTGCCTGGCATAGCTCATAGCTTCTCTGAGTTATTCAAGCCCCTTCGCCACGACAAGGCATTGATCCATGAAGGGGATATGAAATATACCAATAACATATTGAAATAGCAGCAGAATGTAACAAATTACTACAATAATTTTGTATAAAAAGCAGAGATAGTTAAAAACCAAATTCAGTAATGCACATTCCAAATGCTATTCTTGATGAATGACAGCTAAATGTGTGAACTGGTTCAATGGGAAAGCATTGCATTTGAGGTGGCATCTGGTGATCAGAAAAGTATTACCTGCAGCATTATACCTCTGATGACTCATTCTCCCATGTGATGTTGCAGATCAAGTAATGACTCTCTATTGTGTGAAACAACCCTTAGGACAGGATTGGGGAATTTATGCCCTCCCCATTTGTTGTTGGGTTCCAGCTTCCTTCAGCTCCAGTCAACATAACTATAGTCAGGGGTGATGGGAGTTGTAGTCCAACAACATCAAATCACCAAACTAAAGAAGTTGTCTTTGCAGAAAAGCGCAATGAGGAGAGAAAATAGTTTGCATAGTTCTTAGCAACCATTTGCTGTTGCTACTGAGAACGTGCCAATAGACAGTCATTTAGACAAAGCTTTTCTGCTGCTCTTCCAGCTTTCCAGCTTGGTTACCCATATTCCACTCCTTAATTTATTTTTGTGTTGTACAACAAAAATGTGCCAAAGGCCTCACATTTCTCATTCGCAGGAAGCTTTCCAAGGCCAAGATACTCTTTGCTTCTAGCAAACATTGCCATTCCAAGCACTTCCTAATTGAACTGTCACAGCTCATGCTGTTCCCATTATTTTATTTCAGACCCCCAAAAAGCAGAGGCAAGTTCCCCGTGTGAACTATGAACTATGAGAAGGCCTTCTCATAGGAAGAATGAAATGCTAATGATGACTCAGAAGGTATTCACTAATAATGAATGGCGACAACCTTGTGGCAAGATGGATAGAGCGGAGAGATGCACGTTGAGCTGAAAGAAGCATTCCAGTGAGTCTACTAGAGACTAAATAATCCTTATGGTGTTCTTTCTAGACCTCTTTGATAGGCAAGGAATTAATCATAGTAAGACAGAACAAGGGCTTTAAAGGCTATCTGCATCACAGCACACACTAAATTTTCAGCATGTGGTTAAGGGTAATGGTTTTTCATGAGCTTGAGAAGCCAGAGAGGCAGTTGGCAACTAAGACCCCTCGGCTCAAGAGGACCTCCTGGTTCAGAGAACCAGCTTCCCAACTTCGTGTCAGAACTACTCATTTAGAGGATGATGGCCCACGACAGGGAGGAGCCACAAGCCCTAAGGCAAAGCTATGCAGCTCACAAAAGGTGGGTGAGATTGCTTGAATGGGTGGCTGTTGGGAATTGGACGCAAGCTAGCCAGGGTGAAGATGTTGCACCAATCACATTAGTTGGTTAAGTCCGAGAGGTGACTCCTTAGAGGAGTCCTTATCACACCTCACAGCTGTGATAAAGCAAGGTTTATATCGCCTTTTCAAGCCTTGACCCTATTGTGTCTGAACCACCTGGCCAATCAGGGCTCAAGGAACAGGATTGTACTCCTGTGCTTCAAAGGTATTCTGCTGTGTTTTGGTCCCACTCAACAATCCGGTCACAGCATTTGGTACCAGCTTCAGCTTCTGGATCAATCCCAAGAGAACCCCCATATTGAGTGTGTTACAGTAGTGCAGCAGTGAAATGATAAAAATGCCTACATGGGATGAGAAATATGGCTTTTATGAGCACTCTGTTTCACCACAGGGACCAGGTATCTTGTTAGTATATAAGTTTCCTTGGGTGTAGGGAAGAGTTGGTATCAGCCTGATGTTGGAGCATTCCCTTTTATGCCAAATATTCCTCTTGGCTATATCTAATAGAAGCTATTAGATTTTTCCTCTCTTACAAATGTTCTCAATGCAGCTCTAGCTTCCAGCCAAGCAAGCTGCCTGGCAGCATGGCATCTTAAAGCTGTCACTTTACCACTGACTTCCCATGCAATAATTTCAAATGACTGGAGAACACAAACCAAAACGTACCTGGGGGAGAGCAGTTGGACTCTAGTTCAAGTGAGCAAAGGTCAGGCCTCAGCTGTAGGCAGAAATGAAGTATCTCTCTTAGGTCTCAAAATTTGTTTCTGTAATATTCAATTTTAAAGGCTGTCAAACAGAAGATCAGTCATTTCACACTGTAACAAGAATAGACATCCAAAAGCGGTCCTGAACATTGCTTTATCTTTGAAGCTGAGGATTTTAAAATCATCTTTAAAAATGAGAACTACTCATCCCTTCCCCAGCTATCTCCACATACACTCCGAGCTGAAGCTTAAGAGAAGTCAGATATTGGAAGTCAGATATGGGGACCACTGGGTCATCCCAGGCTGTGTGATCCTCAACTCTTAGCCTAACCTACCTCACAAGTCAAAACATAAAATAAATAAAAAATCCTTCCAGTAGCATCTTAGAGACCAACTAAGTTTGCCATTGGTATGAGCTTTCGTGTGCATGCACACTTCTTCAGATACACTGAAACAGAAGTCAGACCCTTATGTATAGTCAGAGGGTGGGGAGGGGTAATACTCAGAAGGGTGGTGGGAATGGGTGATTGGCTGATAGGAGTGGTGTTCACAAGTTAGTTGTGAGGATGATTTTAGGAGGGCGAGGACCATTTATGCCTCATGGGACATAAATGTAATAAATAAATAAATGCTTCACTGGATTAGACTAACAATACATCTTGTTATTAATGGTAAGGAACCAGAAATCACATAAGATTGTTGAATGATTGTGTAAAAGTGTCATTATTGTTTCACTGTGTCTTTAAGAGTCAGGAAAGATCTAGTGATTGGAGTTCTGCAGCTGTGGAGCAGCTCTACAGGTGTTGCTGTGAAGCTGATGATGCAGGGTATATCAGGGGTGTTGTGTGTTGCCTCTGTGCTGGGCGTTTTCCCAGTGTGCTCTTGGTGGGTGGTTTGGTTGTGTGGATATTTTGTGTAAGCCTAATTTAATTTAATTTTTGGTTACAGGTAGGTAGCCGTGTTGGTCTGGATCGAAGTAAAATATTTTAATTTAATTTTTGTAATTTTTCCTTTCTCCATTAAACCAAGCATTTGTTTAAGCCTTGGTCTCTATGTGTAAGTTCCTCAACCAGTTTCTGCTGATGAAACTCAATTGCTTCTAACCCTAACAAAGATATCCCCCCTCTATTTTGCATTTCGCCCCTTGAAGTGAGTTTTTCTTTCTGCTGAATATATGAACAATTCACACATGTTATATGCACTACTACACACATTATTAAATGTCCTGTTGTATGCTACACACAAACTAACCAGCACATAAACAGATACATACAACAACACATATAACTGTATAAAAATGCTTATATATGAAATTATGCTGCTGATATACAATACTATAGGAGGTGTGATTTTTATATGTATGATATAAGTATATTTATGTATATTTTTTGAGATA
The DNA here is from genome assembly GCF_963506605.1 of Zootoca vivipara. Taxonomy (NCBI): domain Eukaryota; kingdom Metazoa; phylum Chordata; class Lepidosauria; order Squamata; family Lacertidae; genus Zootoca; species Zootoca vivipara. The sequence continues at coordinate 44,108,060 of NC_083279.1, read as the reverse complement.
ATTATTTGCTAGTCTTTTTTTAAGGAAAAACCCCCACAAAGCAGGAGGTGGTCTTATATGGGCAAAGTTTTATAGGCTCAGAATTGTAAAATTCTGTTTATATATTTAATACACATTCCTCCTCCGTACCTGGAGGTAATTAAGCCACACAAACACTGTGAATAGGTTGATTTGTCAGCCCTCTCCTTCATCCACTCCTTAACATTATTAATGTTGCACTGTTAACAATCTGATCCAGAATTCTGGCCAGCTGGTCATGAACAGTTCGGGACATAACAGTTCCATTCTGTCATTGTGATGGGATCCCAGCATCTATTTTGTTCCACTTTGGCTCAATTCTGGTTCGAAACCAGATTTTGGGACATAGGTGAACTCCAGGTTTGTTCTGAATGTTCTCTTGATCAGTCTCATGGGATAACCCTGCACATTCTAGGGCTAGGGGTAGAGAACTGCTTTCAGCCCAAGGATCACATTCCTTCTGGGCAACCTTTGGGGGGCTGCATAGCAGTGGTGGGCAGGGGCAGGGGCAGGGGCAGGGGCAAAAGTTGGTGGAGCAACAAATTTGTTTTTAGCTTTGTACAGTGGGCAAGATTCTACACACAGAGACAACTCTCTCGATCCTCCATGGAAGCAAGCATGAGTCATTATCAGAGTTCAAGGACACATTCCAGCCTAGCAAAAACACTCAAGGGGATGTAAAGCAAGGCCACTGAGAAATGTACCCTGGAGAAAGAGGGTGTGGCCTCAGAAAAGTTTCAAGAGCTAAGTAGAGCAAGGGCCATAATGTGACTGTGGGCCTGTGATTCTCCACTCTTGTTCCAGGGTCTTGAGACAGAAAGAAGCTAGGCAGATCTTTAAGTAAACTTAATGGTGGATTAATTTCTTTGTCTTGTTGATACCAGGTCAACAACTTTGAAAAGACGGGACATTGTTCTGAGAGACACAGGAGACCAAACCCTGCCATCAATAGGCCATACCATCAAACCAAATCAAAGGAACACTCTATTTAGTGAACTATCCTAAATTAATCATGCTAATATAATAACTATTTCTTTTTGGTAAAACTGTTCTTTGCTTTGCTGTAAGGCCACAGGGAACTAGTGATAGAGTATATATAATATTATATTCTTTCGCTGAACATTTTTCATTCATTTTTGACTCTAAAAGGCCAGTTAATTCAAGGGCTGTATGGCAGGGCTATTTGCATCCTAATTAGAACAGCCTGCTCAGGCCTCATATTTCATTTGTTCTAAGCAGCACCAGGCTTTTCCAATAGGTAAATGGCAGCCTAGGGTTGTACCTGTTGTGACGTGGGGTTTGTGATTTCAGCTCTCTTGACAAAACATGCTGGAGACAGTTCTCTAGTAACAGCTCTTTATTAAAGTGAACAAGACTGACTGTGAGGGCAGGAAGGCTACATTTATAGGGACAGGGAACTAGCTAGAAGGGGATACATTTTGGAGGGAACAATATCAGGCAATCACAGTGCTGCCTTTTGGAGGGAACCAATAAGACAGAGGATCCAAATACAGCAGCTTAAATGAACCAATAGTAGCTGTACCCTCTGTAACCAAAAGGCAGTTACTTTATCCTAATGCAAATACAGACAATAATAATACAGAGATAAAATCCTTTGACTCAATACACAACACCCCTCCCCCCCTAGTGAGCACAGCAGACGTAATCCCTCAGGTACTGTGGGGTCCTACAACTTCTACTTGATCTCCTGACAACAGGTGTTGCAGGTTCTGGATTGGGTGTTACCTGTGGTGGAGGGGCTGCTATAGGGGTTTCGTCAGGAACAGATGGAGTTCCAGACATCTCAGGGTCCCCTACCTGTACCCCGTCATCATGAGGACTAGCAGACCCTGGTTCATTTGCTGAAGCCCCTGGTGACTGCACCTCTGGGCCATCTTCACTCTGGTCTCGCAGCTGTGCGTCATTAGCCAGGGATGAATTATCTGGCTCCTCCCTGCTGAGCGCCCGGCGCCTCAGCTGATCTATATGTCTCTTCCAAACTTGCCCATTTTCCAAGGTCACATAATAGGACACAGGTCCACTAGCCCGGGTGATCACACCGGCCACCCACCGCGGACCTCGTGAATAGTTCCTCACCCAGACCAGATCTTCAGGGGCGAGATACCTTGTTGTGTCAGTCTCAGCCTGGGGGGTTGCTCTTGAATTACGGTTTGGCATTTTATCTGGGTGGACATAATCCAGCACCGTTACCAGTCTTCTACCTAAGAGCAGCTCAGCTGGCGACTTGCCCGTCGCAGTACACGGCGTCGCATGCTGCAAAAATAACATTCGCGCAATGCGAGCTGACCAGTTACCCTCCATTAAGCGCGCAATGGATTCTTTGGCTGTTCTTACCATGCGCTCAGCCTGCCCATTGGAGGATGGGTGAAAGGGCGCGGATGTGACCCCTCTTATGAAGTTATCAGCCAAGAATGCCCTGAATTCTTGGGATACAAAAGCTGCCCCATTATCTGATACAATGGTCTCAGGTAACCCGTGGGTTGCAAACAGCTGCCTCAACACCTTGATTACGGCAGCTGATGCCATGCTAGGGACCAACGCCACTTCTAACCATTTGGAATATGCATCAACGATAACCAAAAAGACCTTCCCTTGGAATGGCCCAGCAAAATCTATGTGCAGCCGGCTCCAGGGAGTCCTAGACTGCTCCCACCAGTGGACTGGTGCTCTGGCCACTTCTGGCCGCACCTCTTGGCATGCCTTGCATGTTCGTACCCATTGTTCTATGTTCTGGTCCATTCCAGGCCACCACACATAACATCGGGCTAGCGACTTCATCCTGACCATTCCCGGGTGTCCCATGTGAAGTGTCTCAAGAACCCTGTTTCTCAGTGGTGCTGGGATGATCACCCTATCTCCCCATAGGAGACAACCCTTATGCATGGACAATTCGTGCTGCCTTGTCGCATAAGGCCTGAATTTTTCTTCATGCGGACCACCAGGCCACCCCCTCCCCACCCAAGTGAGCACACGGGAGAGAACAGCATCTTTCCTCGTTTTCTCAGCTATATCAGTAGCTGTTACAGGAGCCCCCGGAAGTGTTTCTAGCATCATAATGTGCTCCGCCGGAGCAGGATCCTCATTGCTCCCGCCAGGAAGGGGCAATCGACTCAGCGCATCAGCATGGCACAACTGTTTCCCTGGCACATGGGTCAAGGTGTACTGGAACCCATTCAGGAATATTGACCAACGCAACATTCTGGGGGAGAGAATTTGTGGCGTTTGTTTGTTTGGGTTGAACAACCCTAACAGTGGTTTGTGGTCCGTTTCAATGGAGAAATGGCGACCATACAAATAATCATAGAACCTTTTGATTCCTGACACAATTGCTAGTGCCTCTTTATCAATTTGAGCATAGTTGCGCTCCGTGGGTGACAACGTACGGGAATAGAAAGAGATGGGCTTTTCCGACCCATCCGGTTCCCTATGACTCAGCACAGCCCCCAGGCCGTATTGAGAGGCATCACATGCCAGGACCAGCGGCTTCGACTCATCATAATGAGCAAGGACGCTCCTGCTACTCAGCATTTCTCGCAAGGAGTCAAAAGCCTTTTGCTGCTCCCGCCCCCATCGCCACACATTCTTTTTCTGCAAAAGTCTATGTAATGGTTCAGCTACCGAAGCTTTCTGGGGTAAGAATGAATGATAAAAGTTAATAAGTCCCAGGAATGACTGCAACTCCGTCTTGTTCTGTGGTCGTGGTGCCTCGATGATGGCCTTAATCTTAGCATCTGTGGGGTGGATGCCTGATGCATCAATTTTAAACCCCAATAAATCCACAGTTGGCACCCCAAAACTGCATTTTTCTTTTTTCAGTTGCAACCCCACCTCCTTGAACTTGAGCAACACTGCACGGACACGCGCAACCAGTTCCTGTGGGTCTTTTCCAGCAATCAAAACGTCATCAAAAAATGGCAAGACCCCCGGCAGACCCCTTAACAGGCGTTCCATGAGCCCTTGAAAAATCCCTGGGGCCACACAAACTCCGAACTGTAATCTGTTAACTCTGAACGCCCCTTTATGTGTGACAATAGTCTGTGCTTCCGCTGATTGTGGGGTTACTGGCAGCTGTTGGTAAGCTTGTGCCAGGTCAATTTTGGCGAACACCTTGCCCCCAGCCAGTTTAGCCAACAGATGTGATACGACTGGAATGGGGTATGAGTTTCCCCTGAGTGCCTTATTGATAGTACATTTGTAATCTGCACATATCCTGACTTCCCCATTTGCTTTAAGGGGCGTGACGATTGGAGTCTCCCACTTAGCAGAGTCCACGGGTGAGAGAACTCCCTGCTTGACCAATTTATCCAGCTCTGCCTCGATCTTGGGTTGCAGTGCAAATGGCACTCGCCTTGGTTTGAGTCGGATTGGGGCCACCCCGGGGTCCAACTCGAAGTCAACTGGGGGCCCTTTATAACAACCCAGTTTTCCATTAAAGAGACCAGCAAATTCCTTGCATAATGCCTCGCTCATCTCAGGGCAGGTTTGGATTGAATTAAGCCCTGAGATACTCAGTCCCAGGGCGGGGAACCAGTCAGTGCCCAGGAGACTGGGGCGACTGCCCTTCGCAATCACCAGTTTGAGTACAGCCTGTTTGTCCCGGAACTGTACTCTCACGGCACACATTCCCATAACATGGATGCGGCCTGCTGAGTACGACTGCAAGGTTGCCGGGAAGGGCTCCAGAGGGGGCAACTTACCCCTGGGGAAGAATGTCTTCGCGGTCTGGTCCGACACAATGGTGAATGCAGATCCAGAGTCCACCTCCATGTCGCACTGCTGACCCTCAATCTTCACCTTGACGTGTGCCTTGCCTTGCGCTGGAAACTGCACGGCCCTCCCGTTGATCTCCGTTATGTAGTGGCAGTCCTTTCGAAAATGAGTTGCTGTGGGCGGTCTGCGATGCTCCAGTCTAGGTGCTCCTGTTGCTCCCGCCGCCGCCGATCTACAGACCCTGGCGATGTGACCTGTCTTCCCGCACATCCGGCACATAGCATCCCTGAAACGACAACTCTTCCGCCCATGGTTTCCGCCACAACCTGGGCAACTGCCTCGGTGATCTTTGTGCACTGTGCAGGCCTGACGCACCAACTCGACCCCACGGACTGGGCTCTGGCTCGGAGTAGCCTCTAGCTCATCCATGGCATGCGCAACTTCTATCTGTGGCTTAGTGGCCTTGCGACTGGCATCAAGCTCCTCTCTTTCATAATTCTCCGTGGCGGTGGCCTCCTTCAAGGCTGAAGCAAGGGTAACCTCTTCTTTAGCCACGATGCGTCTTCTGGCTTTCTTGCTGCTCAGACCACCAATAAACCGATCCAGGAGAGTCTCTTCCAGATTTTGGAAGCCACAGTGCTGAGCGAGCTTCCGGAATTCAGCCAGAAATGCGGATACAGACTCCCCAGCATGCTGCTGCCTCTTATGGAACTCCATCCGCCGGGCCATCTTGGTCTCAGTAGGCGCAAAGTGGCTTGTTAGGCAGGCAAGAATATCTTGGAGAGATGTCTCACTCAGCTTCGCTGGAGCAAGTAATGCCTTGGCTAGCTTGAAGGTCTCGGGCCCACAGTAGCTCAGGAATGTGGCCCTTCTTTTGCTGGCATCGGTGATCCCTTGAGCCACTGCGAAGAACTCGAAGCGTTCGACGTAGTCTTCCCAGGTGTGGGGCTCTGATGGCTGGAAGGGCTCCAATACCCTTGGACTCTCCATTGTCCTAGCGGGCAGGGTCGTCTTCTCAGCTGGCCAGTGAGTCTTGTTCTCAGCTGCAATCCGGACTCTGAGGCAGGGTTGTGTTTAACCGCTCCTCAGCATTCCGGATCCCACCTTCGTCGCCAGTTGTTGTGACGTGGGGTTTGTGATTTCAGCTCTCTTGACAAAACATGCTGGAGACAGTTCTCTAGTAACAGCTCTTTATTAAAGTGAACAAGACTGACTGTGAGGGCAGGAAGGCTACATTTATAGGGACAGGGAACTAGCTAGAAGGGGATACATTTTGGAGGGAACAATATCAGGCAATCACAGTGCTGCCTTTTGGAGGGAACCAATAAGACAGAGGATCCAAATACAGCAGCTTAAATGAACCAATAGTAGCTGTACCCTCTGTAACCAAAAGGCAGTTACTTTATCCTAATGCAAATACAGACAATAATAATACAGAGATAAAATCCTTTGACTCAATACACAACAGTACCAGCATCTTTTTTTCTTCTCTTTACATTTGCCTCGAACATTTATGCCTAAAGAAGAAGGTATAATTCAAAAGCTTACATTCAGTGGTCAGCATCTGAAGTGCTGTGCAGGGATTATGCAAGATGGCCAAGTGCTCCCAAAACTGAAGGGATCTTTGGGAGCAACCTTAGATGTGTCATAAGGAAGTATGCCTGAAAGGAAACTCAGGAAGGCCCCAGTGCATGCTCAGAAGATCATGGCACGCACATGTTTGGCTCCCGACCAATAAGGTTAGCCTCTCAGTCCTTCTTTGCAAATTAATTACTCCTGTATTTTATTATTAGAGAGGAAAATGTTTTATTGACTCATGTGGGGAGGAGATGGGGGGGTCACTTGAACCAGCAAGCTGAAATGCTTCTGTAGATGGAACGTTTGCAATAGTATGAACCCAACAACTTAGATGTGCCTAGGAAAAAAAGTTTTTCAAACAACAACAAAAAGAATAGTTTTTTTTCCCATAATTGAACTATTTTACCTTCCTGGCTCTTTTGTTTTCCTGCTTTTCTGGAGGTGGCTGCCATTTTGTGAAAGGTCATATTCCTGGTGGTAGCTGTTTCTGACTGGTGTACTCAGCATCTTCTGAAAATTCAAAATGTGCCCCCAGACCCAAAAAAAGGTGGTGACCACTGTCTCGGACCATCACCTACACCAGGGAATGGGATTCTGTGGCCCTCCAGATGTTGCTGGACTTAACTCTACCCCAGATACCAGGGCTGCAGGTTCCCCATAGCTGCCTTACATCATTCTTGAGGGTCTCTCAATGCACAGAAGCATTTTTTTTTCAGAGGTGTGTGGAAGAAATGGAGCAGGGGGAAAGACCTGTTCCATGAATGTGGACTCTTGTTTCTTTTTTAAAAAAAGGAAGTTAGGATCCATATAATATAATGTGAGAAATACAGTAGTAAAGGAAAGCAAGAAATATTTCTCCTATTAAGAAACTCAGGAATAGCTGTATTTTAAAGAAATGAGGTTATTCACACTTGATATTTTACATGCCAGAATGGTTCCCAGATGATGGCAGGGTTGTGAATGAAGAAAGATTATATTTATAAGAAAAAGGTTATCTAATTTGGCTGTACCGTTGATTAATATCAGCTTCAGAGCTATTGAGCAAGAACGACATTCTCCTGAGCTGCACATGTGGTACCTAAATGACCAAAAGTAAATGTTTGGAGATTCTTCTTTGGGCCAAATGTCCAAGGAATTCTGAGGGAAGCTATTGTGATGTGGGGTTCGTGATTTCAGCTCTCTTGACATAATATGCTGGAGACAGTTCTCTAGTAACACTTCTTTATTAAAGCAAAACAAGACTAAGCTCTGAGGAGAGAAAAGCTACATTAATAGGGACAGGGGACTAGCTAGAAAGGGATACATTTTGGAGGGAACAATATCAGGCAATCACAGTGCTGCCTTTTGGAGGAAACCAATAAGACAGAGGATCCAAATACAGCAGCTTAAATGAACCAATAGTAGCGGTACCTTCTGGAACCAAAAGGCAGTTACTTTACCCTAATGCAAATACATACAATAGTAATCCAGATATAAAATCCTTTGACTCAATACACAACAGAAGGTAAATGAATTTCACGAAGGATTTTTTTTCTGGCAATTTCACACATCATTTCATAGCCTCCCTTCTGGATGTTCAGGTGGGGGAAGATCATGCTACCACCTGATTTTCCCCTCTCACAGCAACCCTCTCTGCATACTTCTCAGGATCTCCCAACTGTTGTTGACATTATATTTCATTATTTCTTTGATTTTATCATTCTGTTCTAAGATACTTGAAACTGGACACTGAGGAGTCAATCTGAACTTAAAAATAGGAACTCTTTAGATACTGTAGGCCCAATGTTGTTGTTAATAATAATAATAATAATTTATTTATGCCCCCGCCCATCTGGCTGGGTTTCCCCAGCTACTCTGGGCAGCTCACAACAGAATTAATTATAATAATAAAAAAGCGATAAAACATCAGACATTAAAAACTTCTGCAAACATGTGCAACATCATAATAGACCTGTGCTAGGAACCCAAGAACCATAGAATTAGCTCCATCCTCCCAAAGGAGCCACCATATTGTGGCTGCAATGGTCATTGTACCGTGCCCTAAACATTCATCTGCCATTGCATTACATATTCAGATTCTATGGAAAATTTAAAATGGTGAGATTGTACAGAGGAAGATAAAATAATGATACCCCTTGCTATTTGAGAGAGAGAAATGTGGGATGACATGTAATTCCAAAATCTATTTCCAAGGAGCCATACATGGGAGCTAGTCATTAACCAGCTGAAACAACAGGTTGAAGACTAAAAAAGTAATTCAAACTGAAGATTGATTCAAGGAATTAGGCAGGTTCCAGCTATGACTAATTAATTATTGAAGTTAAAGTATTGTCCCTCCACAGTAGGTACTTTTTCATAATTAGAGCTCAGAGTAACATTTATCTTAATTAGGATCTCTCATCTCATAAAGAGTTGCTTCACAGCATCTTTTATTCTGATCTATTATAGATTTTGTTTGGGAGATGCAGATGGGTGTGTCATTTCATTTGGACACAATGCAAATTCTGTACTGTATCTAGATAGCCAGCTCTGTGACATCCTTGAACAAACTGTCTGCATTTGTTTTAAAAATAGCTTTCAGTTAATTTGTTTCTTTTCAGAAAGGTATTTTTGATTCAATCTATTTGGGATAGATACTTTTGAATCAGGGTAGCTGTTTTCTTTTTGCACTCTTGCGGCATTCGCTTTGTCCTCGACTTCAGGTCACATCCAGAGTTTCCCAACTGAGAAAGGGAAAAGATCAGCACTCTTGATTTGAACCTCTGTGCTTTGCCTTTAAACACCCCAGTAGCTTGGCAGGAAACTATTCCTAACCAAGGCAACAAGCAGAAAGATCACTCTTTGCTTGCACACAGGGGGAAAGAATACAGCACTTGCACTCAAATGCTTGATTGTTGCCAAGTTATCCATTTTATAGATACTCCATACTAGACTTCTGTTAAGGGATATAGGAAGCAAAGGGAATCAGAAAGTAGGAGCTAGGCAAAGGGTTAAGAAAAAGATAGAGATTAGAAATACTATTCAGAAGCTAAAACAATTAACCATCTACTATACAAGAGATTTCATTGTTAGATAAACTTCAAAGGGGTACAACCATCTGGAAATGAAGGTGGGATCTTGGAACACTGTTAATACTGTGACTCATTTACAAAATTCAAACTGGACAAGGTAAATATTGCTCTTCAAAGTACATGACTACAACACAGCTACAGTGAGTGCTCCCAGCTGGGAGCTTAATTTGCAAATGGGTTGTTGAGATATCGTAAGCAGGTAACTGGCAAAAATATATATTAGATTTCGTCAAAAAAATGGTATTTCCCAGATTAAGTGAGGAAAACTATGGGCTGGTATCTCGGTGCCGACAATGTTATATGAACGCTGCAAAAACTTGAATGGGTGAGGAGCCCCAGTCCTGAAACAAACAACTGATTGGAAGCTCCAGTATAATAGATTACCCCACTCCTGCTGTTTGCCAAAAGGAAGCAGCACCTTTGCACCAGCTACAGCTGCATTTCATACCACATAGAAATGTTGTGATGGGAAGGCTTATCTGGACATCGAAAACACACCCCTGATAAATCCATAGATGCATATGATAGTGCACTTAAGGAACTAGCTAAATCGTGTACGTATGGAACATTAGAAGCAGATATAATTATGGATCAAGTGGTGTCAAAATGTGTTCACAAAATATTACAGGATGACTTGACACTGGCTGTATGAAAGGGCTCAAGAAGAAAGTGCCTAATGGTTTCCAAGAGTGGTGACTGCCGATATTTCCATTAACCATGTCAATCAACAGGCCAAGGCTAAAATATATGTTGCTTGCATGGACCCAAACATTTACATGATCACCAATTCAGTTAAAATTCTTCCTTGGAACAAGCAAGGCATCAATATTCTGGGATCTACACATCAAACAGATGTGCTTACAGTCACTGATTATTACTCTTCTTACCCAGAAGCAATGGAACTGCTAAAGAAATAGTTCTTCAGATACTATCAGCAGTATACTGCATATTTTGTTTTGCCAGTTTTGGATGTCCTCTTGATGTTGGCACTGACAATGCTAAACAGTTTGTTGCCTGTCTCACTGAACAGCTTTTCAAGTCTTGTGGTAGTAAACATATCTGTACTTCCCCATATTATCCAAAAGTAGTGGGGAGATCAAATATTTTCATTGCTGTTTGAAGAAAACTCTGCAAGCAGCACACTGTGAAGAGAGGAACTAGGAAAAAAAAGAATTATCAAAGATCTTAATGGCATATCGATCTACCCTGCCCAGGGCTTCAAAGGAGACACATGTTAGATTGCTTTTGTCATGTGGTATCCACACTAACCTTCCTGGGCCTTGTGATCAAACAGACCTAGATGAGCTTTTCGTTACAGACAATCACCAGCAGTACTTGAACAAGATGAAGCAATAACGTTGATGCCAAGCATAGGGCTAAGGAGTTGGGAATGTATTCTACATTGCTAACAATAATGTATTTCAATCAACTTCAAACTTCAAACAACATAGACATGCTATGCAATTCTTAGGAGCAGGTTGCCCCATAGGATCACATTAACACTGATAATGGGTGAGTTATAAGTATGAATATCACATTTCCATGAAAGCTACCATCTTGGTTTGAACACAATGATGCAGCAGTCTCTCAAGAAAGAGAATTTTACACACACACACACACACACACACGATACTTATTTATTAGTTGTCAATTTGAGAGATGGAGAAGTGAGATTGTCTGCCTCTCAGAATTCATTGTGGCATGATGTACTTGCATAATATGTGACTCTTGTTAATATGCAGACTGTTCTCCTGTGAGACATTACTGTGTTACATAAGGTTTCTTGATTGTAAAAGACACTCTTGTTACCTGTTATTTTATTTCAAAATTTCAAAATAATTTCTTAAAAAAAATAAAGACGTTGAAACAACTCTTTGTCTAAAGAGATTTCATGTTATTAGACAGACTTCAAAGAGACATAACAAGGGCTTGTCAGGCTCTTCCAACCCCTTCTGTGCTCGTTCTTGTTTGCCTGTATGGGCAACAACATGCTAATGGTACCATCAAATACCATGCACAACACAACAGAATCTTAATTTTATCCGTTTTCCAGGAACAGTCTAGAAATGAAGATGTATTTCTTGAGCTTTTAGTAAAATAGGTCTGTGGGTTTCTTTCAACAATGGAAGTCTTGCAAAAGCTCTGAGGCCCTTTGCTTGTGAAGTCCTAAATTCAGACTGCTTTAAATGTTTCTACTAAATGACATCCCATCTTATTGCTGATATGTTTGATGTTTTAGTGTCCTCTTATATAGGGAGATTGACATAGGGCAGGCATCCCCAAACTGCGGCCCTCCAGATATTTTGGCCTACAACTCCCATGATCCCTAGCTAACAGGACCAGTGGTCGGGGAAGATGGGAATTGTAGTCCAAAACATCTGGAGGGCCCAAGTTTGGGGATGCCTGACATAGGGTATGGCCTGAATAGATAATTTGCACATCTTAAAAACATCTTTCCACTTTTCCACATTAATCTGCATTTTTTTAAAATAAAAAAAAATCCTCATGGAAATTCACCAGCATCTTAATATGAATTTCTCCTAGTGCACCTTTTTTGTATGCAGATTTGCCTAATACACACATCTTTGCAGTGAAATTCCTGTGAAAATACTCAATTTCTCCGAATGTATGTTTTTTAAAATACTGTTTGGTCAGAGAACTGTGTTACAAAATTCATCGAAGTGAAAAATTCAAACGATAATTGTCTTTCAGTTCATGCATTGGTTTAATCATCATCATCATCATCATCATCATCATCATCATCATCATCATCATCATCATCCCCCCAGCCACTCTGGGCAGCTTACAACATATATTAAAACATCAAACATTAAAAACTTTCCAATACAGGGTTGCCTTCATATGCCTTCTAAAAGTCAGTTGTTTATTTCCTTGACATCTGAAGGTAGGGTGTTCCACAGGGAGGGTGCCACTACCAAGAAGGCCCTATGCCTGGTTCCCTGTAACTTCTCTTCTCGCTGTGAGGGAACCAGCAGAAGACCCTCAGAGGAGGACCTCAGTGTCCAGGCTGAACGATGGCAGTGGAGATGCTCCTTCAGGTATACTGGGCAAAGGCCTAGGTATACTGGGCCCAGTGTAAAGTAGATAGGTTTTCATTAAATCCCATTTGACTGGTCTGTTTCCAGACACAATTCAAAATGTTGCTTAGGATCTACAAAGTCCTACACAACCTGGGACTAGGTTATCTGAAAGAGTGTATTCTCCCAAAGAAGCCTGCATGAGTTTTAAGAGCCTCAGCAGGTCCCCTTCTTTCTGACCCACCAACATCTGAACAACATTTGGCAGAAACCTGAATAATATTTTTCTCAATGGCTGCTTCCAGATTCTAGCACTTCTTGCCAAAAGAGACACATCTAGTCCTGTCTAGAATGACCTTCTGCAGACTGGCAAAAATGTTTTTATTTAGACAGGTATTTGGCCCATAAGCTGATTTGTAAGTTGGAGCTGTTTTTAACTGGTTGCTATTGACGATTTGCTTGCCTCACTCTTACATTTTTATATTTTATATTTTATTGCTGCTGTCTTGAGCATCATTTGGCAGCAAAACAGGATACGTATTTAAGAAAAGAACAAACAAATTACATAAATGCGATGACACTGAAGGGAAATTACCAGCCCTAAAATACAAATAGCATCTGTACTGTACTAGGATATTTACTTCTGATGGCAAGGAAAAATATCTATCAGCTGGAGACAGAAAGTAGATTTGTAAAGGACAAGCAAGACAAATTTGTAATCTAAACAATGTTACTGCAAACCTTTGGGACATCACTATTGATTGCATGGCTTGTGTTTAGCTGATTTTAAAGAAGCAAATGAAACATAAAGGTAATACATATAGTAGGTTCCCTTAGAACAGGCATGTCAAACCTGCGGCCTTCCAGATGTTTTGGACTACAATTCCCATCTTCCCCAACCACTGGTCCTGCTAGCTAGGGATCATGGGAGTTGTAGGCCAAAACATCTGGAGGGCCGCAGGTTTGACATGCCTGCCTTAGAACTTGTGACTACCTATTGGTTTTTTGTTTTGTTTTTTGAATAGTCAAGTTACTTTAGAGCCGGTCTAATGTAAATACTGTCTGTTTAAGAGAAACAGGTGCCGGTGTTTCTGTTAATTGCCCACAGGCATGGGCTCTGCTCCTTGTATATAAGGCTCTGCCAGAAAGCCTTCTGTATCTCTTAGTTAGATCTTTCAGTTTGATTCATCTCTAAGTAGATCACTCTCTCAGTTTAAGAGATTCCCAGTTGAATCTTAGTATGAGAGTTGCTTAGTTATAAAGCTAGTTTGCTGTTAATTCTCGGGTAGTTTAATGGGAGTTTTGTGGGAGGTTTGGAAAGTGAGTAGATAACATAGTTAAGAGAGAAAGCATTTATCTTTAGTTTAAAGTCTCTTTAGATTCAGTTTGTTTTTCAGTTAAAGAAACCCAACCGTTTGTATTTGCATCTGCATACTTTTACAAGTGTGCAGCTAGTAAGGGGTTTCATATAAGGGAAATAATACCCTACGTTCTTGTTGGTGTTTTCTTAGCCAGGTCAACTTCTGACTGCGTATACTCTGCGTGAAGCGTACTTTAAAGGGCCACTGTAAAACTGGGATATATGATTTAGATTAAGAAAGTTTCAATACCCAGTTTTCTCCTATATTATTCTTATCATATATATATTATTTCCAATACTACCAATATTTCGTATAGAAGGTTCCCATTTCTAATTTGATGGCCAGCTGAAACACAGTTATGTTTCTAAGAGTCCATCATACATTGCACACTTAGAAATCTTTTAGTGGTATTATATTATGGGTCACCATTTGCAAACTTTCTCTACCAGAAAAGCAGTACAATCATTGCTTTAACTCATAATTTCTCTGCCTTGCATATATGAGCACAGTAAAGTCCCCTCTTCAACATACACAACACCAAACACAAGACCCAGATACATATATAACGGTATTGTATATCTAATTCCGTGGGGGAAAAGTATTTTCTGTAGGTTTCCAATTTCAGCTATTCCTGTGGGTTGAAGCCCTCTCACACATGTCCTGAAACCTCAATCTCCAAAAGGTATTTTCATCTAAGTGAAAATAATGACCAGCCCATCTGAACCTTTCCTCTTCACAGAGTTATTAAGGGAAGTAACAATTGCATATGCTAGATATTAATGTTTGTGAATATAACACAGTACCCATTTTACCCATTCATTAGGGTCTTGTGTGGAGTTTTCATATATTAAACCTGTTTTTCTACAGACACGAGCTTATCATAATCATCTGCACAACTTTTGGCTTCCCTTCTTGAACTCATAGCTATTTGATGCAATAGCAATCTTATGGATGTATGTGTACATTCATATCCTACGAAGAAACCAAATTATGTGTTTGACCCTTCCATGATTTTCTTTTGTCCCCATTTTCATTCTGCCTCATCTTTCAGTTGCACTGGAACACTTGTATTCCATCTGTGTGGGTAGCAAGTGCAGCTGCCTTTGCAGCTGTTGTGTATATTACATTATTCCTTGGCTAGCCATCAAGGAATGAATGATTCTTCCATCCATATTGGAAAAATCTAAGCCAACTTCCATCTGCAAAGAAAAACAAACAAGAAAGTTTGTCTTCAAAAACTTGGCCTGGAAATTCAAATGCCACTGCATCGTACGTTAGACATGCAAATGTTGATGTGTTGAAAATAATTATTAACACTTTAAGTATCAGACTGATATTTGAAGGTCTGATAGCAGAACATTTGCTTTAGTTCGCTTTCAGATAATGGAGCATGACCTCAGTGTATTTAGTGCATTGTGGACTGCATATTTGTGCTTTTTATATCTCAATGTTTTAGTGTTCATCCTCTTCTTATTATGCAGTTTGCTAAGTATATGGGCTAAGGGACTTTTGGCGTCAGGGACATGTTAATAATAATGTACTGACTTAGTGGAGCCCTGCTGTGTCAAGTACCTCAATAGCTCCATTTTCTCAGATGAAGGGAATTTGGTAGGCCTAATTCTTTCTTTCTTCTGCTAAAATTTTATTGATCAAAGCTCCTGCTACATGGTCTGCATTGGCAACTAGATCATCCCCGTATAAACTAATCTGCTAATTTAGTAATAGTGTCAAGCTCCTTACAAAATATTCCTCAAATGGACATTTTCTCAATTTCTCCATTGCAAAAGTGTCCCATGATTTGTTCACTAGATCTAATATTTTTGACAGAGATTATTATTTCTAGAGCTTAGCGGTAATACTTTATGCCACTGTCAAAAGATTTCTTCAAGTTTTCTCTCTTTCAAATGAATTTAATTCTTATAAATATTCTAGATATGTAATCATATGGCAGGGCATATCGTGGTATGTCATGAATAATCTTTGAACATTAATCCACTGTTATAAATGCTATCATAGGAAAGCTGAAGTGACATTCAACAATAACTCTAGGGTCTAGGTAAAATAAAGTTTTTGGGATTTTTCACTTCATGGTAACATAAAAATGATGACTGGTGAGTCAAAGACACATTATATTCTATGTACCAAGCCAAGTAAGACTAATAATAATGATAATAATGATAATAATAATAATAATAATAATAATAATAATAATTTATTATTTATACCCCACCAATCTGGCTGGGTTTCCACAGCCACTCTAGGCAGCTTCCAACAAAATATTAAAATACAATGGTCTGTTACAGTTAAATATTTAAAGCTTCCCTAAACAGGGCTGCCTTCAGATGTCTTCTAAAAGTCTGGTAGTTGTTTTTCTCTTCGACAACTGGTAGGACTAGCCAGCAAAGCCTAATGGCTTCAACATTTAGCCACAAATTTGTTGTTGCAACAAAGCATCAGTTTCACAGAAAACAGACCAGAGAGAATGACAGATAGGCAATGTCCCAAGGAATTGAGTTCAAGACCCAGAAGATTTCCAAGCACCAAATCTTACCTTTGGTTCCACATTTACTAATGCAGCACAACACCCACAACACACAAACCTATTAACACGTACCCAGTTCACCCACAAATAACTTTCCATTCAATTATTTAACTCCTCAATTAATATCACACCAAGATCTCTGCCAAATCAGTTTACCTTTGATTAATTTCTCCCAACTGAAAACCCTCACAAATTGCACAAGTTAATTTTCACACTCAATTCATTAACAGCCCTGATAATCCCAGAACAATTTTTCTTCAGTTGACTCCTCAAGTACACATTTCCCTCTCGTCCTATTAAAAGGAAAAACTAGTGTGGAATAAAAAGCCAAGGAAAATTATATTTGTGGTCTTAAAAACAAACAGAACTGCCACCTATGGCAGTGGAAGTTAGACATGTCTTGTGGCACAATGCATATCTTGTGCATGTATTGTGGAACAATGCTGAGGTTGCGTATGTTTTGTGGCTCAGAGGTAGTTGCTTAATAACCTCTGGAGCAGGTCAATGGTACAAAACCTTTAAATAAACTTCTGAGGATATTTGAGTTATTTCTTCATTACCTTGGATTTGAAATCATTGTTCCTCCCCTCTCTTACATTAAGCAGACAGCTTTACAACACAGGAAGCCTTCATTACTATCTCCTCCAATTGCTAATTATCCAACAAATATCTTCCCTCTACTGGGATCTTAATTTGATCCAAAGCTTTTTTTTAATGTGACATTTACTGATGAGGAAGCATGATAGAGCACTTTATAAATATTAATGTAAAAATATTGATAAGTTTGCTCCTGTGTTGCTTCCAAATTGCTTCCTGTAGGATTTGTAATGGATATTCAGTTTGAATATTCAACATCACTAAAAGCAGGCATATTTTGGGAGATTACAAAAAAGATGGTACAGGCAACAGGAAGAAGGGAGAGAAGGAGATTCTTGCAGAAACTAACTATGGACAACCCAGAAATAAAGCTACATAGTATTGTGTGTTTGGCGACCGAGGTCCTTCTAATTCCTTGACCCAGCAAGGGTTAAAAAATGGAGGACTCCATTGCTGGAATAGCCAGGCCAGTTTCATAAGAATTGCCTTTGTATGGGTGATCAAGATAAAAAAGGAAGTGGCTCTGCACCCCTCCCTCAACCTGCTGGAAGTTAGAAAGGCAAAAACCTGAGGATGAGTGAGAAGCTAGAAGCAGGAAGAAGGCTGGGCAGCTGAGAGATAGAGCCAGGCCTGATTTCTCATAGAATCCAATTTTGTGGCTATGGGAGAAGCAAGACCTTCTGGGATGTTAATCCTGTGAGCCCCTCCATCACAGGCTCAAATTGCGTTGTTGTTGTTTAGTTGTGTCTGACTCTTCGTGACCCCATGGACCAGAGCACGCCAGGCACTCCTGTCTTCCACTGCCTCCCACAGGTTGATCAGACTCATGTTGGTAGTTTCGAGAACACTGTCCAACCAGCTTGTCCTCTGTCGTCCCCTTCTCCTTCTCAGGTTGTATATATGTGTAAACAAGCCATGTATCATAAGGACACCACAGTCTCTGCTGTCTCTCATTCCAAAGAAACCAAACCCTAGAATCTTATCACTCAGAGATTGAGGAGGCATGCAACAAAATAAGACTTGAACAACAAAGAATGTGGCATTCATTTGAGCCATTACTTCTCCTGGTCTAAAGAAACTAGAAACTGACTTCATGTGGCCAGGCAAGAAAATTTCCATTATATGGAAAACAGATGATACTTTTATTCTTTCAGGTCAATCTGCCACAAATGGCTAACACAGGTGTGTGTTTCGAGGCAGGCTAGTAAAATAAATTGTAGGTTGGTAACTTTTGTGGAAAGGCTGTCTTTACTTATAACATTCTTCTTATCTTATCCAGATCGGCCAACATCCTCATCTGCCAGTTAGGGGTGGTATTTGGAGGTAGAGGGGAGTCTAGGTGGGCCACCAGGAGCCGAGAGACAGAAATGCCCATAAAATTTGTTTGGGGAGTTCACAATCAGGGAGAGGAGGGTGGCAGTGCAAACTGGTGTCCCCTATGGAAATAATTGTAGATCTTGCCATGGTACCTTGAGGACTGCCTAAACGCTCATATTCCATCTCAGTCACTGAGATGATCTGCAGGAACATCATTGGTTGTCCCCTGAGTCTGTGAGATTCATCTGACAGCACCAAGAAACCAGGCCTTTAGCATCGTCACCCCAGTCATGTGGAATGCTCTGCCAACAGAGAGTCAGCCGGTGTCTTCTTTTTTTAGCCTTTAAATATTTGCTGAATTCTGGGAATAGCACAAGCCTGTCATATTTGTTCAAGAGTAAGCCCCACTCTATTCAGTGGCACTTGTCCACAAGCAAGTGTGTTTAGGATTATAGCCCTAGCCTTTACATTTCTAAATATGTTGGTTCTGAGAGAGAAAATGCATGAGGTTTGCAAAATTATATTGAAGAGGGCATTTCCAGAACCGGCTGTCAGGTTTGCAAAATTACTCCTAGAGCATGCATTGGAGAGGGTGAAAATAGAAAGCATATCTGAAGGTCAAACTTCAGTGGATCTAAGACAACTGCACCCCTGGATTAGGAATGATTTGCAAATACCAATGATAAAGGCTTTAAATTATTTGTATCCTAATCATTAAATGTCTTGACTTTCAGATGTGTTACGCTTACATGAATCAATTTATTTCACTGTGCCATCAGAAGAAATGTGAGAGAGGACCATGGCCACTTCATAGGGGGGAGAGGTCACATGCTGGCTGCAAAAGAAAGGAGCTATACAAAATGATTAAACTGTGTTTGAAGTCAGGATATATATTTTTTGGTCATCTTCATTGTATGTTTATGCTTTGTGATCCATTTCCTTTTTGCTGGCAGACATTCATGTAGCCTGTTAATAAACTGGCTAATTAAGTTTAGTAGAAATGTGCCATTATATACATTGTATACATTGCAGCAGCCTTTGGCTATAAGCAATAAGCTTGATGCCGATACCATTATAATTAAGCAGCTGGAATAAACATTATGTTGTCAAGACATATAGCTTTGCCAGTTAAGCCACCCTGACCTATAACACCTGAAGTATTCAAGGGAAGGTTTGACAAACTCATACTTCACCTTGCCATGCTCTTAGCCCACATTTTGCTAGACAATCTAAAAGTACATTCAGATTCTACAGATGAGCCTCATGGTCTTCTACAGTAATGAGGATGTTTTTGCATTAGACCCTTTTAGCACCTTAAAGACCGCATGATCCAGAACAGAGCAGGTGAGACCAAGGTGCTAACAGGGAATATGTAAAGCTGAATGGGCCCCTTTGTGTCTAGCTCATGCATTATTTGTGAGATAAAGGATCATCTGGTGTCTACATATTTTATAGCTAATAATAGATATAGCCATTGTGAGGAATCAGGTGTAAACTGAAGCATGCGCAGGATAAGATGGAAATGCCTCTGTTCCCAAATGATACCCCTCAACAGAACTAGGAATATTCTGCTGAACTGACAGTGAAAGAGAAAACCATCTTATGCAAATGTTACACACTGGAATATGCAGCCTTTTCAGGCAAACCCAGTAGGGTGCTGAACATTTCATTTACCTCACTATTGTGAGTCGAGGACCCGCCAACCGCAGAGAGATAAATAAGACACAAGGACTCATGTATTTTAGGTTAATGGGCTAAAAAAGGCCACAACTTTATTGGTTACAGCATGTGAGAGGTATTGGCTTAGACATTGGATACAATCTATACATGACCCCAGCCCACTCAGCGGGGGGGGGGGTCATTTGAGGGTTAACAGCCAGTGGGAGGAGCTTGTTGATGCTTGTTGGTGTGTATCTGTGTGAGTGTGCTTTCTCTCTCTTGAGTTTCTTCTGAAAACTGCAATAACTTACATTTTTTTCTTTGTTCCTGGCTTTTGCAGGTGACATCAGTCTCAGCACCTTTTAGTTTCACCTTTGCAGCAGAGTTGCTCTAGTTTTCACCTGTCAACTTTACTAGCGCACTATTTGAAGAAGTGTGCATGCACACGAAAGCTCATACCAATGACAAACCTAGTTGGTCTCTAAGGTGCTGCTGGAAGGATTTTTTTTATTTTGTTTCGACCACGTCAAACCAACACGGCTACCTACCTGTAACTAGCACTACCAGCAGTAAGACAGAGCTGAGGTGTCACACACACACACACACACACACACACACACACACACACACACACACACACCGGGAATAGAAAGTGCAATCCTATGCATGTTTACACTTAAGCAAACCCCACTGTGTTCCATGGAACTTACTCTGGCATAAGTGCACATAGGATTCCAGCCTGAAATTCGTTTGTCTTGCACCTTGATTCTTACAAACTATATAAGCATCCTTGCAATAGAAACCAGTAAGTTTTTCAGGGAGGAAAGTCTTCTTGTAGCAAGAGAGATTACACACAACAACAACAGGTAAACCATAGCTGCCAAGTTATCCCTTTTTTTAAGGGATTTTCCCTTATGCTGAATAGGCTTCCTCGCGAGAAAAGGGAAAACTTGGCAGCTATGAGGTAAACTGGGGGGGGGGGCAGTGTGAACAAAAAGGAGAGAGACTCAAACTAGTGTGAAGATTAAATGGAGTAGAATATCACTCCCATATAAAGACATTCTCCCATACCCTTGCCACAGCAAGAGAGGACTTCATACAAAACAATCTTCAGCATACAAAGTTCATGCAGGTGTGGTGTTTACCTGTTCATTGCAGTGGACATCTGGACAATCTTTTCTCATGCATGGAAATGCACATATTCATCCTGGACAGTTTGGACCCAAATAATGCTTAACTTTAATAAGGAATATCTAATGACAAAATGCACTGAGCAATTGTTTTCTTACAAGTAGCAAACTGAATTCTAAAGTGAAAAGTAAGACACTATCATGTGTCTAAGAGACTAAAAAAGCAAGACAAGTGCAAGAAGGCAGGCGTATAGTTTTACTTTCAATTTCACATTAGTGATAAGGGGATGTTAATTACATTTTGTATCCAAACTCGAATTGCAATTCCAGAATTGCATTTGAAAAGGGTTGCTTGACAAAACTGTCAAAATAATTCATTTGAAAAATGCAAGGAATAGAGTATAATAAAACTGAATCTTGTAGTAGTAATAAAAAGCAATAAAATTATTCATAAAGATTATCAATAGCTAATGCATTGTCTGGGAGAACTCTTGTATCCTAATATCACTCTCTGGAATCATGTTACATTTATATTGCTATTCAGGGATCCTATCACACATTTGAAGGCTACATAGAATATAAATACAATGTCAGAGATTACAGAAAACCACAGGGGAAATTAAGAACTGTTTCTTATGTGGTGTTATAGGCTTTAAGCCATTGTGTTCTGAACTTCATGTCATTATTGTTTTGTACTTAGGTCTTTGATACTGTTGGAAGGTATTTTGTTGGTAGGAAACACTCCGTAGAATCCCATCAGGGCTATACACAAATGGAGTATGCCTTTTCTGGGTATTTTCTTCCCAGAGAACTACAAACCATGCAGAAGGTGCAACACAAAAGTGTGCTTAGTTGACAAATATGCCTCACCTTTGTTGTTGCCGGCATCTGCCTGTCTTGAGAGACAATGGAGTGTGCCTTTGGAGGTGAAGTCAAACTGCTGAGTTAGCAGCCCTGAAGTGATCTCCACAGGTTGCAAGCCTCACTTATATCCTCTGCTTCTGTTTGCATCAGTTAAAAGCAATGTTTCCAGAAAGGTCATTAAGGGTGAGTTTGGATAGCCAGACGAGTACTATTTATGAGGATACCACTTCAATATGAACCTTAGCCCACAAAAGGCTGCCTATATTCACATAATGAAGGATGCAGTCATAAATCTATTTACTAGGGGTGTGTGGCTCACTCTCTGGGAATTATTTCTGAGTCAACGTATTTAGGATTACACCACATGGATAAGTTCCCACAAGTGTTGCTGTCCACTAAATTTCGTAAACTGTAGTAAAATTGGCCGTTAAAAAACAACTGCCTACTGGTGCCTTGGTCTTGCCTTGGGATGCACAGGTGGGAGAAACTATATGTTCACAATTTGTAGTGTGAAATCCAGATTCAGGGCTAGCCTTTCCATTGGTCCATAAACGTGAGCTATACATATATTTCTTGAGCTGGAAGAAACTATTGCATGCAAGAGGTGCCAGCTATGTGCTATTTCTTTGCCACATTTTGGACTGGTTCTTGTATTTCCCTTGCCCCATGGCTAACAGGGAGCAAGGCTGCCATGTTTGCCAGATACAAAAAAAAAAATCATGCCTGACCCCCCCCCCCCCAAATCTAAAGGGCTTTTGTCTGGAAGCAGCTTTAGCTGAAGTGTGAACAAAGCTTCTCAAAGGCAATTGATGCTTAATCTTTAGCAATTAACTCTACAATACCCACGGTGAAGAATCAGAATTCAAGGGACAGGTTGCCAGGGGCAACTGCAGAATTCATTTTAAAGTAGAGAGTTCTAAGACAGGAAGGTGAAGGTGATGGAGTGAAGAGGGGTCCAATAAGTAACTAATTTTGGGTTGAGTGTGCTGACTTAAAAGCACAGAAGTAGCTGATCTCAAGAATTGGGTATTTCAATAACAGCAGCAACTTAATTACAAAAAACACATTGGGAAGCTATTAATGCTGCGAGGAATTTCTGCAGTGGCATCAAGGAGTCAGACTATTTATTACAAAGTAACAGAAAACAGAGAAGCACTATGGTTGTTAGGCCATAATATTATAACCTGCTACACTGAATTGCACAAAAATAAGGATGACTATGACACTGGACACTAAATAGATAGATAGATAGATAGATAGATAGATGGGTTGTACATTGCCACGTGTCTTTTCAAAACAAGCATGCAGGAGCATCACATGGGTGGATTATAGTAAGGTGAACTAAAACAGAGCCCACAAAATAGAGAACTTGCTTCATTCTGCTTACAGGGTTTCATAATGAGTTTCTTTATATGAGTCTCTTACTCAATAATTTGCTGCTTGCAACTTGTTAACTTGCCATAAGCTTAGTTTGCAAATCCTTAACTCAAGAAGCACAGTTCCACAATAGTCAATGAAATTTCCCAAACCAAGATATTTAAAACACTTGTTGGAAATTAGAATTTTCTAATTCGTCTCTGCAAATTGCTGAAAGCTGACCTATGAAAATTATGCTGCATTTTTTTAATCCATTTGCAACTGTTTGTAACTGTTTGCAACTTTGCAACAAAGTTCAATGAGAACTTTGTATTGACTGTATAGACCCTTTTGTGTCGGGCTTGCCAATGAAGTGTGCTGATCGATGGAGTTGCTTTAAAGTGAAACTAGGTTTGATTCCATTAAAATCAATTGGTTTTGCAGCAACTGTGACTATATCAGTCCCAGTTCTTGCAGGGAGACTATATTAATTCAAGTATTTTGATGATATGCGGACAATATGTGAATGTTGGAGGTAAGATTTATATAACCATATAGTTTTAATTCTATCAATGTTGAATTTAATGTTTTTCCCCCCCTATATTTTTAGTGGTTCTCATTTTTTATCTGTAAGCTGTCTTGAGTCCCATTAGAGAAAAAGGTGGGGTATAAATAAATATAATAATTTGATCATCTCATATCCCCACCAATGCCTAGCTAAGTGGTTGGCATCAACTCTTGCTTTGTTATTAATTTCTCAGAACAGCATTTCCTCAAAAGCTGTCACTGAATGAAACTTCCATCATAAATGGAAATACACACCTTCATCTGTGTTTTGTTTTTACAGCAGCTTCTTGGGAAGATATTGGAGTTGATATTTTCTAAATAAGATCAATGATGTACAGTGCCCACCTAAAAATACCTTTAGAGTGTGCTATTGAATCGTTGCTTACTGAAAAGTACTGGTACGTATCAAGAATGCAGAGTTCCTTGGTGACATGATCCACCCATTTTTCATTTGGTTGCTAATAAATATTTTATCATTCTGGGAAACCAAAAAATGTCTGCATTGTGGAGATATTAGAAAGGTAATGCTTCCTGGATGAATTGTATGGGTGATCCTAGCCCATCAGGGATACTGAACTGATGACATCACTGAAGATAAATGAAACCAAAGGCGCTACTTTTGAACACATTGAACATCTTATTGCCTTACACACTTACATCCCAAAAAATCACCAAAGGAGGGAGGTTCAGTGATGACAACTGATTTTTGCAGAGATGGTCCTCCTTTCGGCAATTGCTAGTAATGATTTGTTTTATTGATGTAAGGCAAATCATACTTACTGGATTTAAAAATTATTAATTTGTTCTTGTTCTATAAGAAATTTTGCTAGATCTGAGAAAATGTAAATTTCTATTTGCAGACTAATCTTCTTAAGCTTTGCTTGGGGAACAGTCAGCTTCCTTTCAGAGGTCCTGCCATCCCAGTGTTCATTAGGTGTGCATAAGATTTCTGCCTAAGTATGATCATAGCCTACCTAGGAAACAGAGAGCAGGGCCAAGAAGAAAAGTGACGGTACTGAGAAAGAGATTTTTAACCTCCCTTTCCTTTTGCTGTGCTTTAGCCTTTCTGCTGCTCTACCTCCTAATGAAACTGCCCTTTTAAATGTTAAAGGTTCTGAGTGAGATTATTTGGGATTAGCTGGTCTATCTATATCACCCTACTGCCTGATCCAAGAGATTAGCCCTGGCAATAAAACCTTCCTTTCAGATACCAGATGAGACTCAGTTTTCCCTAACTCCTGGCCTGTCTTGTGCACTAAAATAGGTTGCACCCAATTCTTGAGAGAGAGGTTTCCTGATGACCTCTTAAAATCTTAATAATTGATTCACAATAATTGTTTCATTTTTTTGGCATTTCTTATAGCATGTATATTTTTAACTCTGGAGATAGTCTAAACAGGCAAATAGTTTTACTGAACAAGATTAATACTATCCTGAAGGGTCAGAAGAAATGTTAATTAACCCCAACAGGCTACTATAGTAAAACACTGTAAATTTTAGTGCAGGGAGCATTGGTTTTGTAGGATAAATTTATCTCTGCACTGTTTATTAATCCAGTAAAACATTAGTGCAATATAGAACCTGCTTATTAATCACAACACAAACACAAATTGGCACACCCTTGCAATTGCCAGCAGAATGTGCATGAAATTAGTCTGTTAAATACAGCTTATTTGGGATTTGTCAGCTATTACCATGTTTTAGTACTGGGGCACTTTAAACTAACTGAAAAAAACTTTACCAGTTGATGATAAACATTAGCTGAAATTAATCAAGGCAAAGTGACAGACAGGGGTAATTAATCATCCTAAGTAGATGTTCTATATTACACTTTTCCTCAAGAAGCTCACAGAAATGTTATATTTTCAGAGACTTTTTCCTGTTGCATAGTTGCCAAACTTTGTATTTACATATTATTTGAAGAGAGTGATTGGATAGCTTTTGTAGGTAGTACACAGTGGGAAGGAAATATTAGACCATTCGAATGCATTGTCAGCCTTCCTTATTAGTCTACGGAAAACACAACACGATTATGCCTTTGCTCCTGTTGTGTGGCTACATGCAGCTTTTTTCACTATTTCCTGCCATTTAACTTGTTAGTTATTATGCTGCTGCTGTTTTAAACAGTGAAAATCCAGAATTGTGACATGAAATTTCTAGGGCCAGGTGCACAATTGTGACAATGATTCCCTAGTGACAACTAAAAATATGAAGCATCCTTGTATACCATAGCTTCACCTAGCCCAGAATCAGGTGAGCAGTGCTGGAACTATTATTGCAGTAAGGGCCCCGAAGAACCAGAAAGGCTTATGTCAGCCCCTCCCTTTCCTGGTCACCTCCAGGCCATTGTCTGAAGCTGAATCTCCTCTGGCATCTCCCTCCTACAGAGGAAACTCTTCATCCCAAAGAGACCCTAAAGCCTCCTGTCAGCCTAGGAAGAACTCCTGTTCCACTCTTGGTTTCCCACTAGGTCTGCTGTTTGGGATATTTGCAATAGAGTCAAGCCAACAATGCATGTTTGCTAGATAGACACATGATAGGTGCTGAAGCTCAGAGTCCTGTAAGTTTCCTAGAGGACTCTGAGAAAAAACTCCCACAGTACCCTGTCAGGGGGGAGGGTGTATCCTTCAATATAATCTCCTCACCTGGCAGGGCGCTTCCTCTTTTCCCCTCATTCCAGCTATGTGAGAACAATTGTCTAGATCAAAAGGTAGTCAACCTTTTTATACCTACCGCAAACTAATGCATCTTTTTTGATGGTAAAATTTCCTTACCGCCCACCAGTGCTCGATGGAAGGAGGATTCAGCTTGTGTCGTAGAGCCCCCTGCCGCCCACCTAGAATCCTGAAACGGCCACTAGTGGGCGGTAGGGACCAGGTTGACAACCCCTGGTCTAGACTAAAGTATGACTTTGTAACTGGATTGCCATTTTAAGCCGCCTGAACAAAGCTACTGTATCAGTTACTCTTCAAGTATTCTGAGTGAGCAAATGCTCTTTTTTACCTTTTACAATACTGTGTGGTTATTGTTTTAACAGGAAGAAAAGGAGGAAATACCAGGAAAATACAGTCTGCTTTAAAGCATCCTAGATTACTTAAACTAAAAGGCTAAAACTAGCCTATCAAAGCTTCCATTTTAATCTGCAAAGGGGTGCACTCTGCTGAACTCACACATGTGAAGAAGGAAGGATATTTCCTCTTCTAGCATCCCTAAATGCTGCCACCTTTGAAGGGAAGAATCAGGGACAAGGTAGGTCTTGGAAAATGATCAGAGAGATTCTCTGAGGCTGAGGCGACTTGCCTATGGTACTAGCTGCCGACTATAGTGGTTTCTTCCAGGTGTCCAGTTGTACTGGTGTTCTCCATAGAGTTTTGCACCGCTTCCCAGGTTCCTGGCAGACATTTGCAAACTTTATCAGACTGATGCCAAAATATTTGCCCAATAATTTCTATTTACATGTGGAAGGCTAACATGTTAATAAGGAAGATCAGGGTAACTATCCTGCTACCCACCTTCCCAACACCCAGCTTGACTGAAGCCCTCTGACATCTGCATTTGGTGGGGGTCTGAAGGGGAAGCCAGATGTAAGCATGGGGGGTTCTCCACACAACTGGGGGAGCCCTATGTGGGGAGTCCACACAACTGGGGGAGTCAAGAGGCCTTGGTGCTCTCTGTGGTTTTTTTAAAGTGCCTTTTTTTGGCAACCTGGGAATTTAAGAACTGATATAATATCAGAGATTCAGGTGATAATAGGTTTAGTTTTGCAATATTCTCTCAAAGTGGTTGTAGGTCATCTGACTACAGTAGGGAGCTAGGTATGTTTAGCCTGGAGAAGAGAAGGTTAAGGGGTGATATGATAGCCATGTTCCAATATATAAAAGGATGTCATATAGAGGAGGGAGAAAGATTGTTTTCTGCTGCTCCAGAGAAGCGGACACAGAGCAATGGATTCAAACTACAGTACAAGAAAGAAGATTCCACCTAAACATTAGGAAGAACTTCCTGACAGTAAGAGCTGTTCAGCAGTGAAATTTGCTGCCAAGGAGTGTGGTGGAGTCTCCTTCTTTGGAGGTCTTTAATCAGAGGCTTGACAGACATATGTCAAGAATGCTTTGATGGTGTTTCCTGCTTGGCAAGGGGTTGGACTGGATGGCCCTTGTGGTCTCTTCCAACTCTATGATTCTATGTGTGCCTCCTGCAGATGCAAATCATATATTCCTTGGCTCCTGACAGTGCCTGCTATGTTGAATTATATCTTTTCATGTGTTTCTAAAGAGGACCCTTCAGAGCTCACACATCTTCAGGGATTTGACTTGAAAGACTGGTAGAAACTCTCCTTTATGCAAGTCCACTGCCTTCTTTCTAGCTCTCTTTCCACACTATTACCTCCTTCTCCCACCTACATAAAGAGCTTCCGACAAGCATCACATCACTCAAAGCCTCTCTTCTGCAGCCACATGCAAAATTAGATATTTCAAATGAGAGCAGGCAGGGAGAACAGCAAAAGCTTTTCCTTTTCTACACAGACGCAATTTAACTTCAACAAAAGATTCAAAAAAATGCAGAAGATGCACAATAAAGGGAGTTGCACTCCAGGGGTCTAATATTCTATACCTGGCAGAATGCTTGTTTTGCACTGACTATTCTTGCTGAAGATCTTTGTTATGTTTTTTTGGGGTTTTTGGTTTTTTTGTTTTTTGCTTCTCAGCCAGATAACTGAAAAGAGCCTCTCTTCTGAAACCATTTAGAACTGCCAACAGAAAGCAATACTAACAATTTGCTTGTGCTGCTATTTGAATCTGCACCGAATGTGCTTGTCTAAATGCTTCCCCGAGAACAGACATAGTGGTTCAGCATGCCATTGCTGGACACCCTCTGCCCTGAAAAAGAAATTCTGAGCTGGAGGCCAGCAGATGTTTTTGAAACCAGTACTGTGCCAAAACTTGCCTTCCCCATTTCCTCTTTCATGCCTGGGAAAGAGACTTCATTTTTCCTGCCTATTTCTCAGAGCATTTTTGAAATTCTTTAAAATTTTAGTGGGTGTGATTAATTTCCCTAATCATTTTGAGGTGGCTACAAGTCTTCTTCTTCTTCTTCTTCTTCTTCTTCTTCTTCTTCTTCTTCTTCTTCTTCTTCTTCTTCTTCTTCTTCTTCTTCTTCTTTTCTCCTCCTCCTCCTCCTCCTCCTCCTCCTCCTCCTCCTTCCCATTTTACGTTGCAGTTGTGCTTTGAAATTTTCCTGACTGACTGCACTTCCTGATCTGAAAACATCTCATGCAGAAATTACTTTATGAAGTCCTCATCGACTGAAGCACAGGAAGCTGGGTACCAAAAATCTGAGATTGGGACAGTCACTCATTTAGTTTTCAGGGGAAGTCCTTAAAATCCTGTTCTTCCAAAATAGCTTGTGCAGAACTGCTCTAAGGATCTGTGTTAGAACACAGTTCTAAAATTTAGTACAAACATTCTAAAATTTAGTACAAACATTCTTTTAAATGTCATAATTCTTTCCCTTGCTTTGCCCTCAGACTGATAATTGCACCTTTTAAAAAGTGTGGTAAATTTAAGCAACTAAATAATTAGACTTCACATTAATATTGAATACTCACAAACCACACATTCTTCCTCAAATAGCATTCAGTTCAAAATAAGACCTCTTGTTCAGTTTAATTACCTTGGCAAAAACTGAACTAACTGAGGGTTGCATACAGTTTAGTATTCTTCTGCTGACAGGAGGCTCTTAGAACCACCAGAGGGTTCCATCAGTGGAATAAAGAGGGAGGAGATTTTTGCCAATTTCCCCTCCCACCTGTAGCCTGCATATTACTGCCCATATTGTTTCAAGTAATTCTCCAGTGCTTTGGGACAGAATGGAACAGGGAAAATGGGGCCCCATAGAGTTCATTGAAAATTACTTCTCTCCCTGGAGCATTGACAAAAGCCGCCACTGAATCAAAAACGTCTCGCATCAGTAAAGGGACATCCTTAGGTACATCTTGAAATTCACCCATCAAAATATATCCTCAAGAATCTTCCTCACTAAGTAAATATTCTTGGTACATGGTGCGAAAAGAAACAAAATGAAACACAAAACACTAAACAAAACAAAACAGAGGCAGAAGCCTTACAAAGGTCCTGATGTGCTTGGCTAGCTCAGCCTTGTCCAACCTGGGTCTCTTCTTAAGTTTGGATTACAATTCCTATCAGATCCAGCCAGCTTGCAGAGCCCATTTTCCCCTCCCCTTGGTTGCCCCCAAAAGCCTGTCCAGAGGAAAGGGGACTTCTTGAACAGCATGGACTATGTCATGTGGGAGTATAGTGCCAGGAGGAAGGGACCTTGAATGAATGGGACTCTGTTGCTACAACATCCCTCCACTCAGTTTCAGGTAATTCTTCTATCACATTGCAGTTCCAAAATGACCCAGCCTATAAGGTTCAGGTGGCTCTCCTGGAGGACCTCTGGAGTTATTTTTGGCAGGGGGAGAAGATTAGTTGCACAAGATGTATTACACTTGCACAACCATAGGATGCAACCTGTTGGGCATATATTATATAATCTGTTCAGTTTCAATCACACTGGAACATGAAGTGCTTCCAGACTCTTCATTGATTACTAAAGGGCATTATCAGTTTATGTCAATATTCTGCACTTACAGCTCTGTATATGTCTGACTGAGTTATGATTATTAATCCTTTACTGCTTTACCTGCTCTAGACCAACATCAAAGCTTGGCCTTTGGATCCTTCAGCTGTTCTGCTCCCCTGTTGGTGTCCATGGTCCTGATGTGTCAGTTGAGTTCTAAGTTATATCATGCCTTCCAACACTTTGTGGCTCTGTGGACATTAATGATAAAGGAAACAGATTTTTTTTTTAGTATAATGCACTTAGATTTCTTAACATGTCTTTTGGCAGGCATCAGACAAGAATGCTTATTTATAACAAAAGAATGAAGGCAATGCTATTTATATGGTAACATTTAATAAAGTAAATCCATACAACAGGCAAAGCAAGCTGCCTTAAAGACTGGGAAACAGCATTAGTGGAACAATGAACAAAGATGGCTGCCTAGGATTTCCAAAGTAAACAAAATGCTTTTCTGTGCAAATCCTATTCAGCCTACAAATAAGTACAAAGAGCATAAAAATCACATTAACAAAGGTGAGCGTTTTTTATAATAAAAATATATGTTCCTATTTTCAGGAAAAAAATGTTGCTTTCATTAAGGTATCATCCTAAAGCAGGGATGATGAACCTTTTTTCAGACTGAGGGCCATATTCCCTTCTGGCCAGCCTTTTGGGGGCCACATTCCAGTGATGAACAGGGCCACAGGCAAAAGTGTGTGCAGAAACAAATGCGAATATTACCTTTGCACAGTAGGCTAGTTTCTGCCCACATTCACACTCTATTCAGGCAAGCCTATTATCAGAGCTCAAGGGCACATTCTGTGAACAAAGCAGGAGGTGAACTCAAAGAGGATGTGTGGCCCAAGAAGAGTCCTAATAGCCACACAGTGAGGCCTGCAGGGCTGCATTGGCCCCTGGACCTGAGCGTATCCATTCTGGTCCTAGGGCCCTTCTGAACTTAACATTGATAGTGGCATAGTTGCTGCTTTTTCACCAGATTTTCTGGTATGCTGACTTTGTCATTATTTGGCCAGTACTCTGGAAGAATGTACTCAAAACCCTACAAAAAGCTGACTTTTGTGAAAGATCTGGAATGGATCCTCAATATTTTCATTTGTGTGACATGTGTAGAATCATCGCCCCTGTTTCTATGTGGATGGGATTGATGTTTGTGGTTGGAAAGATTTCTGTTTTGTGCTACGTCCCTCTGAGCTGTCAATTTGCAAGCTCAGTTCAGAGAAGAGATATGGCAGATGTAGAGAACAGTACCAAGTCAAACTACTGTCCATAACAGCAGTTACTAACAGCAGACAAAATTTCATCACAATAACTGGGTTCGCCATAGCTCAGGCATGCACATTTTTCCTCTTCTAATCTCCCACACTCCCACAAAAATAGAATTCTGTCCCCACGCAATTGCTCATAACTCTGACATTTACTGGCTGGAGGAATACAGGGGTATATAAGGGGTGTGACTACAGCCACTGAACTTCTCTCAATTCAGGCACATTTGCATGGAAAGGAAAACTCCACACTCGCTCTCTAATAACAGCAACATGTGATCAAGGTGCCAATGAGTTATGAATTCTCTTAAAAACATTGGCTCAAACAGCAACTATGCTACTATAAATGGTAAGTGCTGAAAGGCCCCTATAAGCACTAAATAGTAACCATACACATGGAAAGCAATTGCTCCTACTGTTTTGCAATATCCTTGTTTCCAAAGGCAAAACAAAATATTTTGGTTTAGACTCAGGTTTCTTAAGGTTGGAAGATAGCTTTGTTAAGAAGCTTTTTGAACTACGTGGATAGCTAAATTCCCAGTAGACATATATGAGATAGTTTCAAGCTTCTGCAACTATTTTGTTAATAGGTTCCCCCTCTCATTCCCTGCTTCACCATAGCTGTCAAGTTCTCCCCTTTTTAAAGGGAAATTCCCTCATACTGAATAGGCTTCCTCACAAGAAAAGTGAAAACTTGACAGCTATGCCCTTCACTAAGGTAAGGGCTAAGCAGCATGGGAAAGAGAAAGGATTTAGAACAGAAAACTATTCTCTTTTAAAAATAATTGTAACTTGGACGCCCAAGTAAACATTTAGAAGAAATGATAATATAAACATCTGACAGAGACAGGAGAAACAACATTAAAACAGAGGTCTAAGTCATCAACAGAGAGAAATTAATTAAGATGAACAATAATACCTTTTTAAAAAAGTCCTCACAATCATTATTTAAGGTAAAATGGCTAAGACGGGTCATGATTTGCAGAATGCATATATAGGTTTCATTGCTCGTAATCAAAGACCATGACTTCTTACTCTTAACCATCAAATTTATGAAGAGCCTCTTAGTCCAGCATGCTGTCCTCACCATGGCCAACCTATGGGAAGCCCATAAGCAGGTCATGGTGTCATCCACAAACATAACCACCATACTGCTCATCCCCAATGCTATTCTAGAAATAGAGGTGCTGGAACTCACCATGTTGAACACCTCCCTCGTTTCCTTATAATGGCAATAGCGCTCATCTGAAAGGTGCCAGAACTGAGTTCCAGTGAGTTCAGGCTGGGAAAAAGCCCTGCTCATAGTTAATCCCAGGTCATTTACAAACATGCTACAAAGCACAGTCCCCTGTACTTATCCTTGGGGGGTGGGACACCCCACTTCTTACATCCTTCCATTATGAGATCTGTCAATTAATTTCTAATTTCAGCTTCATTTTCTTTAACCAGTTGCTGATCCATAAGTGGACCTATCCTCTTATCCCATGATTGCCAAGAGTTAGCCTATGCTAGCTGCCAAATAATGTTTCACCTAATAAGCATCAGAATGTAATGATATCAGGTATTGGATATACAGTTATGGAGAATTAAGTTCCATTTTTCAAGTAGCTTCAGTACTGGTCTTTTTCTGTGCTGCCATACTGAAGTACCTCAACCTTGGAAAAGCACTTCCAGGAGTCATAATTACGCTACTCAGTCAGGTCATGGTCTCTGTCATGAAGCTGCCAACCAAACACCGCCTGTAATCTTTCTGCCTGTGTGTGTGTGCTTGTCCATGTGGTGACTTTAAAAAAACCATTTTATAGCAATAGTTCAAGCATGGTTTCATGTTCTCTTGAGATAATGAAGATGCTCCAGAATCCAGATGCTAAAAGATTGTCATTGGCTATCTTCCCGAGGACATGGTCTCTGAGGCAGCTCACTCAAAATCTTGGCAATCTATATTCTCCCTCTGAAAATCCAGCAGAAAGTACAGCTTTGCAGTAATGTTTGGTGAGTTTGCATGCATCAAAACACCACAGTAATGTGGTTGAATCTCATAGGCTTAATTATGTGCTTAAAAAACAAAATATGAACGTGCTTATGTAATTTGCTGGAGAGGTCGCTTAAACTGGAATGCCTGCATTATTGGCTGTTGGAATTTAAATACATGCATATGGAGGGAAGAAGAGGAGGAGGAGGAACAAGCCAAACCTGGCTTGTGAATTTGTTTAACTGCTTGAAGGTTATGTCAAGGAACAATCATCACCTGCTCGGTGGTCTAGATGATTGGATTTCTTATTATCGGGGATGCACTGAACTGTGAAATAGAAAACCCATTGCTCTAGGTAAGAAAGAGAAGGTCTCAGCCTAGGGGAAAGAGTGACAAGCTCTTTAATTATATTAGTAATGGCTGCCAAGAAAGAGCTAGCCAAGGCACTACCACCAGGTAGGCCAGAAGAAAAGTGTGAATTGGTATAGAAAAGCTGGAGTGAGCCACAGGTGTTTTCATCATCAACATTGATCTGCCATTGGTTCTGGAAGACTACCATACATCATGGGAGTTAAGCTGAATTTCTGCACCAGATATTCCCTGGCTTTCAAAATGTCATGTGCACTTCTTCAACATCAAGCTTATTGTTTTCACAAAATACAAACAGCAAACTTGAGTAATTGTTATTCATTATTTTCCATCTCATTTATATACTGCTCTTGCTCTCTGAGCCTACACAGCAATGATAAAGAATTTTTAGAAAGCTGAAAATAGTTAAAACATTCTCACTTTAGTTAAAAACATACTTTAAAAGTTAAAAGTGTTCTCAGCCAGTGATCTGAGGATTGCCAGGAACAGCATCTTTCACTGATCAAGTGCCTAGGTAAACAGGAACGCTTTTAAATTTGTGCTGAAAGTCAGTAATGAAGGAGTCAGACACACCTCACTAAGGAGAGCATGCCACAAACAGGTAGTCACCACTGAAAAGGTCCTGACATACCTAATGTTCTGTTTCTTCAAACAAATAGGTATGTAAAACAGAAATCAATGCAGATATGCATTTGACCATAAATAAAAAGGCTCTTAACTAGTCAAAAACTGACAGTGATTCCTTGCAATATGAAGTAATTGAAACAAGGGAAAATATCATTTTTCTAAATAAAGCAAATCTATCCAGTACAAGAAATGCAGCTTGGAGCAGAAGAAATGAAATTGATACATCATTTGTTTTGATTCTATATTTTCACATTCCAAATCCATACCCTCCTCTTGTGTGATGATAAGGTTGCTACTCAAACTGTTATTTCATCATAGGCATCATGGTGGGTATCCGTTTGAGAACAACTAATGCTAGGAAGGAAATATATATACACAGACAGTTATATTTTCTGAATTATTGGTATCACTCAAAATTGTAGTGTGTGAACACAAAGTGAGGATCATTGAAATGTAAAAAAGAAGTTATATCTCAGTATCTTTGTCCTAATCCTAATAGTGTCCTTGTCCTACTAAACTTTGTGATCTCAACTATGGTTTTCCGTGATAGTATGGCTCGTGGTCTGATTCTATTTTAACCCCTCATAGTAAGGATGCAGCAAATCGTCTGGCTTTGTCCAGGCTTGTTTTCGACTATGGGAATTGTAAGCGAAAAAGATTGAAACAATTATTCTTTATAGTTGCTCAGGTGGAAAACATTGCCATGATCTGCTCTGTCAAGGAACTGCTAGAGCAATTATCTGTATTACAGATGAGGTCTGATACCAATGTTGAAGTGTGGAGTGCTCCCTCTTCAGGATTCCAGCCACTTTATTCCATTCTCCCCATTTTCCATTCTGCACCCCGACAACAGGACAACAGCCAGCCAGCATTCCATGGTCACCAAATACATTCAGTCTTCACCTCAAGGTCCACTCCCCCTCCAAAGTTTCTTCTTCTTCTGCAAACCTTGAGGCTCCCTCAAACTTGATGCCCGTCTCTTGTTTCTGTGCATTTTTGGCTCCAAAAGCAACAACACTCACCGCCTGAACACTTGGAATGGTTTCATTTACTATATCAGTGCTGCCCACATATACAATTTAGTCTACCAATGGCATTTCTCTTCTGATTAGTTTCAATGAAAAAGACAGTGTTCAAAAACATTTAATGCTGTAGGGCTTATTTAAGACCTTATTCAGTTCAGTTCAGCAATTATCACCTGCCCAAGCTTCTATGGACTTTACTGAAAATGTTACATCAAAACCCTATTAAGTTTTAATGTGTGTTATAGGTTACATTGTGAAAGCATTAAATGGCTCTGGCAGTACTAGCTGATCTTGTGTGAGCAGCAATGAAGGGGAAAGAAAAACGCTTTCCTGCCTTGCCATGACTACTTAAATACAATTCGCAAGACCCTTTTAATAGTGTGATATCAGTATGGCAAAATACACATTTCAAGCCACGCAGACATCTAATACAAGTCACCATGTACCCATTGTGCACTTCTCCTGGCACGCTTACCTTATACGACACATGTGAGGTCTTGCTGAATTTCATGCCTTTAGGGTAGTGACAGCAACAGCCTTCCCCATCTTTAATGGTAGAATATACAGTGGTACCTCGGGTTACAAACACTTCGGGTTCCAGACTCTGCTAACCTGGAAGTAGTACTTCGAGTTAAGAACTTTGCTTCAAGATGAGAACAGAAATTGTGCCGCTGTGTCGCAGTGGCAGCAGGAGGCCCCAGTTTAAGAACAGTTTCAGTTTAAGAATGGACCTCCGGAACAAATTAAGTTCTTAACCAGAGGTACCACTGTGTACTGTTATACAAACTGCCTATGCAGTCCATTACTTTGTAACACAGTGTGCAGCAATCTGTTTACATTAAATAAACTTTGCAGCTAAAACCCTCCTTAAAGGGAATGCATGAGGTTTAAAAAACACCCGAAAATAAATATGCACCCAGTTCTCACATACCTCACTCATTAAAGGATTAAGGAGTTTGTTAGGGGATATCTGCATGAATTAAATCCAGAAAAGGCTGCTGTGTTCTCCTGGACTGATTTTTAAACCCTTTTGATCCAGGGGGTAATTCATGCAAGAAACAGGTTCCCTGTGCAGATTGCCCATTGTGGATCAAATGCCAGAGTTTTCAAATAACAAACATAGGGGAAATAATTCAGGAATAGTAATTAGTGGTAACTAACAGTTACCACTATGGGATGCGGGGAGTGATGTGGTCTAAACCACAGAGCCTAGGGCTTGTCGATCAGAAGGTCGGCGGTTCAAATCCCTGCGATGGGGTGAGCTCCCATTGTTTGGTCCCAGCTCCTGCAACCTAGCAGTTCGAAAGCATGTCAAAGTGCAAGTAGATAAAAAGGTACCGCTCCGGCGGGAAGGTAAATAACGTTTCTGTGCGCTGCTCTGGTTCGCCAGAAGCGGATTAGTCATGCTGGCCACATGACCCGGAAGCTGTACACCGGCTCCTTTGGCCAATAACGCGAGATGAGCGCCGCAACCCCAGAGTCGTCCACAACTGGACCTAACGGTCAGGGGTCCCTTTACCTTTACTAGCAGTCTACTTAAGAAACGCTACATCGCAGCTATCCAACCTGTTTCCTTCTTTTTCTTTAAAAAAGAAGGGGTGTGGTTTCTCTCTGCCACTTTTCAGTTTATTTCATTTTTTTAATTAAAAAAATAGTTACATTCTTGACATTGCCCATGAATGAGGAATATTCACTTCCTTCTTTGCCAGCTTTTTGAAATACGATTAGTGTGTGAGGCATGCAGTTGATAATTGAAGTAGGCATTGATAAGTTTTTCCATTTGCAGGCGTAATCACCATATGTATTCTAAACTGAGTGGCATAGTTAATGGAAGCACTGCTTTAAAAAAAGGTAGAATTTCTTCTTCCAAAGAGAAAGAAGATTGTCTGTGGGACCATTACCATGTCTCATGTACCCATCCGTAGATCAGGACTGCAAATTTGGGATACACCATTATGAGCGCAACCTCGTTCCCAAATGCCACACGTGGCCCAAGCTTTATGTTGTATAAAAACAGCTGCCTGTCACAGGGCTGAATGCATTTTATATTCAGACTGCAACTGTGCCGAAATGACAGCATCCTAATCATACACTGCAGCACCCACAGCTTTCATAATGGGCATGACCAATCCGCAAGTGTCAGTTAATCTGCATAAGTTGACAGTATTATAGAGTCACAATTAATGACAGCAAAAGTAAAGGTAGTATGATCAGTACTGTTCTCCAGATTTTGTTTTTTTTTAATGCACACAGAGTGGTCAAATTAATCTAACAATGAAACATTTAATTTAAATCTTTTGCTCTGGGGTAGTCAAAATTTGGCTGAAATGGAAGCAAGTTGTGGGTCGCTCACTCCTACACTGCCAAGTTTCAAAATCAAGCTATTGAATCATTTTCCAGCTAGGAGCCATAGAACCTGCTCCCCCTCTGATTTGTTAATATGTAATGTGATGCACCCAACTCGCTCTTAACATGACTCTGACCCTATAATAGTATAAAGTAGTACCAATATTACAATGGCAGCCCTGCTTCATATGACCCCACTGTCAGCAGTGCAACAGTGGCGAAACAAGACAGAGTCTTCTCTGTGGTGGCACCAAAGCTGTGGAAGTTCAACCTAAGGAAGTTCATTTCATTTACAGTATTATGTATTATTATTATTATTATTATTAAAGTAATCTCCAAGAGCATCTGTGGTCTGCCCTCTTTTTCCTTTCAGCTGCTCTGATCAAGGCTGTTGCTAATTCGTTTTTAGAGAATAGTGCATTTCATTTGGTTTTTTATTGCTACTGATGTTTTGTAAGCTTCTTCAAAACTTTTAGTCAAAAGGCAGGCTACAAATATTTAAATGAATGAATAGTAGTTCACGTGGTAGTACAGGCAAGCTCTTAAATGTGGTAAAATTATATTTGTTTTTTAAAAAATTAGACTTGGTATTTAGAGCAATGTGCTCATTTTTGTAACACGACAACCATATGGCTCCGTTGGGCTGCTTTTACATCCCCAATAAAACAGAAAACATCATAAATTTTATAATGGCTTGGGTAAAATGTTCTCCTATGTTTCATTCTGTATCACAGGGCCCTCAATAGGTACGGTTGACTAGAAAGTCTTTTAGTACATGCACCCATCTACTTTTATAGAAATAGTGGTGTTGCTATTAAATGGCACCCCAAAAGAAATGCATTGTCTCAGGTCATGAACAATTAACAATGAGGCATAAAAGAAACTGTGGTGTCCTTCTGATACATGGTTTCCCCCTGACCCCAATATATACAACCTGCACCTAGATGGAGGGGTTGCAGAGCATTCACTTCCCATGTGGGTCTGGCTTCCACATTAAAGGCAGCATAGGATTTGAAGGACAGCAAACAGCATTCCTGGGTCTTTTAGTTCCAGCCTGTCATCACCAGTTCACATGGAGTTCTGTCCTGCCTTCTCCTTCTCACTGCTAACTCCAAAGACCCCAACCAACCTCAGCCTACATCAGGGGTGGCCAACTCCCAAGAGACTGTGATCTACTTTCAGAATCAAAATCTGGCGGTGATCTACCCCCATTTTTTGGGGTTCGGCTCAAAGTTGTTGAGCTTTTTTTAGGGAGAAGGAAAGGGGGGTGACCGTACTTTTCTTACAGGGGACAACAGAAACTTTTAGAGATTTCTTGGGAGAGAATTGCATAAAAGCACTCACAAAACTGTACGCCACACAAACTCCTTTACCCACTCCATTAACCTGCTTATCAAGATTTCTTAAAAAATACATGCCTTCATCCATTGTTAGTGTGACACCTGCATCACCATTTTGGTAACCAACTGTTCAATATCAGACGAGTACTGTGTCAGGGCCAGCTTCAGGGAATCCTTAAGGTGCTCATCTGTCATGTTTGAACATTGCTCGCTCTCTCTCTCTCTCTCTCTCTCTCTCTCTCTCTCTCTCTCCCCCCCCCCACCCCCTCAGCTGGGGGCACCCATCCACCTCTCTCTCTCCCCCACCCCCTCAGCTAGGGGCACCCATCCACCTCTCTCTCTCTCTCTCTCTCTCTCTCTCTTTCTCCCCCACCCCCTCAGCTAAGGGCACCCATCCACCTCTCTCTCTCTTTCTCCCCCACCCCCTCAGCTAGGGGCACCCACCCAAACCTCTCTCTCTCTCTTTTTCTCTCCCCACCCCCTCAGCTAGGGGCACCCATCCACCCCCTCTCTCTTTCTCCCCCACCCCCTCAGCTGGGGGCACCCATCCACCTCTCTCTCTCTCCACCCCCTCGGCTAGGGGCACCCATCCACCTCTCTCTCTCTCTTTCTCCCCCACCCCCTCAGCTAGGGCCACCCGCCCACCTCTCTCTCTCTCTCTCTCTCTCTCTCTCTCTCTCTCTCTCTCTCTCTCTCTCTCTCTCTCTCGCAAGCTGGCTCCCAGTGGCTCAAAGAGACAGGGGCAAGGGGGAAATCCCTCTGTGAGTCTCGGCTCCCGCTTTCCTTCCACGCATGCAAACTCACACACACCCCTCCCTCTCTGCTGGCATGAGGGAGGAGGAGCTGGGGAGCTCTAGGCAGGCAAGAGGGACAGGGAGCAATCCAGCCATTCTGTGCAACGCACTAACACAGTCACACACATACTGGTAAGCTCAGTATTGGGAAGAAGGAAGGAGCTCTCCCTGCAATTGCCCATGGTTATTGAGCTTTTTTGTGGGGAGGAGACAAGAGTTCTTGAGGTTTTTTTTAAGGGGGAGAGCTCTTTCTTTTCTTTTAGGCTGGTGATCACTAAGGAACCCACAATCTACCCGGGATCTACCAGAAACATCCTGGGGATCTACCGGTAGATCCCGATCTACCTGTTGGCCATGCCTGGCCTACATCATTAAAAGTTGAAACCTTAAACCTGGCCTCTGCCTCTGCCCCACTAGCACTCATTTGCATGGCAATCTT
Organism: Zootoca vivipara; assembly: GCF_963506605.1. Classification (NCBI taxonomy): domain Eukaryota; kingdom Metazoa; phylum Chordata; class Lepidosauria; order Squamata; family Lacertidae; genus Zootoca; species Zootoca vivipara. The sequence goes on along the minus strand of NC_083279.1, from coordinate 44,067,412 downwards.
GTCCTTTGTCCCCTACTAATGGCACACCCAGCTAACCCTGCCCGGTGGGCTTGTTAGCATAACTAAATCCATGGGGTTTCTGTGTTTAGCAGAGTTCATTCAAACCTGGGACGTGGGTGGCACTGTGGTTTAAACCACTGAGCCTCTTGGGCTTGCCGATCAGAAGGTCGGCAGTTTGAATCCCCGCAATGGGGTGAGCTCCCGTTGCTCTGTCCCAGCTCCTGCCAACCTAGCAGTTCAAAAGCATGCCAGTGCAAGTAGATAAATAGGTACTGCTGCGGCAGGAAGAGCGTTTCCTTGCACTCTGGTTTCTGTCATAGTGTTCCACAGTGGCTTAGTCATGCTGGCCACATGACCCGGCCTGAAAGTGAGATGGCTCCCTCGGCCTGAAAGTGAGATGGCTCCCTCGGCCTGAAAGTGAGATGAACGACGCAACCCCATAGTCGCCTTTGACTGGACTTAACCGTCCAGGGGTCCTTCACCTTTACCCAGGCATCCCCAAACTGCGGCCCTCCAGATGTTTTGGCCTACAACTCCCATGATCCCTAGCTAACAGGACCAGTGGTGAGGGATGATGGGAATTGCAGTCCAAAACATCTGGAGGGCCAAAGTTTGGGGATGCCTGCCTTTACCTATTCAAACCTAGGTTGATTCTAACTTGATTCACTAGGTTGATTCTAGGTTGATTTAGGGGGAATCTACCCTACACACACACACACACACACACACACACACACACACACCCCACACACACTGTTAACCAGTTTGAAGCAAAAATATTTCCTTCTTCTTGAGACAAGTTGTCAATAAAATCAAGATAGCATGCTGATGTACATGCCTTAGATCTAAAGACTCACAGGGTTTCAAAGCTTGGTGAGTTCCTCTGAGCTGCTATGATATACTGTACATCTTGGCACTGTCGGTAGATGTAAAAGTTTAATCCTCAAAATTCACTCCACTGCTGGCCCAAGACATTTTACTGCCTGAAGTGCAGCTCAAATAGCAAATGCCTACCTAGGACTTTTAAAATCTTTCTGCATCATTCAGACATCAATTCCTGCCTTCATCTAACAGTATGAAAGAATTACCAGATACAACCTGTGTGGGTTGTGCTTCCAGGGAAGAACCAGGGAACTAGAAAGGGCAATGCCCACTTCTGCTAGCTCCAGGAGAGCTGATGTGAGGGGACAGTTCCTGAGATCTCTGTAGAACTTGAAATACTGTACAACTTAAGTTGATTTATAAGGCATAGCTTGTTGGATGCTGTAGTCATAGAATCTTCAAACACTGCCTGAAAAATGACCGTTCACCTTGCTGCAAGACCATACCGTCCAACATTTATCTGATGAAAATAGGGACATCTTATTTAACAACAACAACAATAGGAATACCCCAACCATCTGACTGGGTTTCCCCCGCCACTTTGGGTGGCTTCCAACATATATAAAACATTAAACAAAACCTTCCCTATACAGGGCTGCCTTCATATGTCTTCTAAAGATTGTTTAGTTACTTATCTCCTTGGCTTGGGGGTCACAAAGATAGGACTGTCTCTGCACCATCCACTCACAAAAATGCTTTCTAATAGCAATAGTGGAGTTGGTTAATGAAGGGAAGTCTATAGAAAATGTTTAATTAGGCATTCAGTTGTTCTTAGGTTTGTATGAACAGTCCACCTTGGCAATAGTGCAGCTTTCATGTTGAGTTTCTTTGAGAACATAGGTTATCTAGCAGTAATTTTTTATGTCTGTTAGAGCTCTCAAATTTATTCTTCTTAAAAATAGGTGTGAAAAGCCACTACATAAGTTTACATGAACAATGAAGTGTTTTAAATGAGACGTACGAGTATATTTTGTGGCACTTCTGTGTCTGTTTTCTCAGGCTTAATCCTGTTTTATGAAGTCCAAAACATTCACAGACTTCCTCCTGTACATAGAATCTCCACATTAAAGGAACTCACATTTTTCTCTGTGTTTGTAGAAAACATGGAGGTTAGGTAGGTTAATTATTTGGGGGTTCTTAATAGTTTCCTTTTGCTGCAATAATGACACCAGTTTTGGCTTAGAAAGAACAGGAAGGTGACTTTGAGAAAATAGAATCTTTCACTATATCCTATTAAGCAAAAATGAAAAGCCTACCCAAGAGAACAAAAAGACCACAATTTAACTCACAGCCTTGGCATTATCAGCACCATGCTCTAACCAACTGAGCCACCTTCAGACTGGTACCCGAACTTTTTGAAATCGATGAGTTTGTGCACTTAACAGGGGCCTGGAGTGTGTCCAGTGTGTTTTCTGTCACTCAAAACATATCATTCTTCTTAGTGCTACATATATTCTTGATGTTTGTCACTTCTTGTTCTTTTCTTAACATAGTGAAATCTGCTGTAGCTCACCCTGTCACAGAAAAGCTGTTCTGTCATTCCTGAAAAGAAATCTATTCACCACTGATGTTCTATTCCAGAACTGCTACTGAAATATAAAAAAGGCTTTTCAGTGAAAATAAGCCCTTAAGTATTTAGGCTACAATGCAGCCCAATGTCAAGCACTTTAGAGCTCCTTTGTTTTTTAACAGCAATTGAATTGACAGAAACGGGTCTAACAAATGCTTAACTATGACTGAATTGCGGTCCTATTTTATTGAAGTATATAATCTTGCATAATGCATACTGAGACATACGATAAATGCATCGGTGATGTTCACCATTTTCCAATGCACAATGAAAGTTATGAGGGGAGGGTCAGTAGTTGGGCTGTTTTCAAGCAGCCTCCATGCTAAATGGCTTTAACGAGTTAAGAAAAAAGCAAGGAGAAATTGTGACAATACTTTTTCAAGGAGAAGGAAGATTGATTACATAGACTAAGTTCTTGGTTTACCAGCCTAAAAGCTTATCCTTTAACAAATTGTCCCACAAAAAGGCGGGGATTGGATATTGCGGGCTGAGCTGGCAGGAAGATGTTTATAGACATTTCTTTCACAAGCATGCATAGAAGTCGAGAAAACTTCAAGCATTTCTTAGTAGGCTGAACCCCTAGCATGTGCCCAATTTACTTGAGTTCAAGTCCCATTAAACTCAATGAGACTAACTTTTGAGTAGACATGAACAGGATTGCATCAAACAAGATGCCTCACAGAGCCTCAGAGAGAGGAAGCCAGATCACAGCAGATCTCAATAACCCTACTGGGAAAACCTCCAGAGGGGAGGGGTTGTGAGCGGGAGCTGGTTCCTGCTTCTGCAAGGGCCGTTCCAGCCCCTGCGTCAGCTGTCCCGGCTGCTGTGCTACACCCCCAGCCAGCCAGCCGCATGGCTCTGTTTCAAGAGGATGGCGTCCACTTTTTGGTTCTTGGAAATGACATTTGGTTGCCTGATATCACCAGAAGTCGTAGGGATTGGTTGCAGCTGTGAGGGTACCTACCCCTTCACTTATTGGGTATTCCGTTAAAGGAATCTGGTGGTTGTGGATCCTGTCTGACGCCCTGCTGGTGGCTAGGGCCATGGCACGACCCCTGGTGACATCAGGGGGAGCTTCCAATGTATTTGCATCAACAAGCTCCACCTTCTGGTTGTTAACCCTTGAATGACTCCCTGCTGAGCGGGGTGGAGTCATGTATAGCTTGTTTGATCCAATGCCTAAGCCAATACCACTCACATGCTGTAACCAATAAAAGTTGTGGCCTTTTTTTGCCCATTAACCTTAATACATTGTGTCCTCGTGTCTTTCTTTCTTCAAGCAGGTGGCAGGTCCTCGACTCACAAAACATTTTCTACTGGATTTCTGGGCCAGTGCTTAATTCTGTGTATTATGGTTTTAGTTTTCCCTGCATGGCTAAAACTCCAGGTTATTATCCCCTTAAATAAAAAACAAACAAAAAAACTTTGTTTTGAAATAGCAGTTCAGGTTTGTGAATGAAGAAACAATTGCCTTGGGACCCTACACACATAGGCACCCTTGTTGCTGTCATGGATCAAACAGAAGGGCCATATTTGAAAGATCCCCAAACCAGAGACCTATCATTACAAAAAAATATTTGTAGTCAGTCACATTCCTCCCGCAGAAGTGGCGAGATTATCCTCCAGACCCCTTAGTGTTGGGGGCTTGGCCTGGCAGAAGCCCAGCTCTTTCTTGGTTTCTTCAGTATGAAAGCTAATCCTTTTCAGGCAGAGCTCAGCTGAGACACATTCATTATGCCTGACTGAAGGCATGATCCCATTTCCCCTTCCTCAATGACTCTTTCTAGAGAAATCCTTCAAGGAACCATTTAATATGGAACACTATTTACCTCAGCTACCTCATCTGGCTGCCGAAATAAATGCAATTCATTCTTTCGAGAGATAAAAAAAATTATATTGATTCACACTTTTAAGCAGATTTCTTCTTCTTTCAATTCCCACCAATTCCTGCACAATAAGTTACATTTTACCTCCAGCACATTTTTCTTCTCTTCATTATGCCAATGTACTTTATATCCATTTTCATAGAAGCCCATTTTGATGTCTGCCCTGGCCTACTAGGATAGTATTTTACAATAGACTAAAGGAAGGAATAGAAAATACCCTCTTAACATGAAGAATAGTATAATAAGGCTTAGTAACTGGCAGAGGCTAAGGGTACACTTGTACAATGGTGCTAGGGAAGGTAACTGCGAGAGTGGAACTTAGAGTTTCACAGTCATTTTCATAAAGATCCATAGACTAAATAAATTATATGCTACTATCTTTGCATTATTAATGCTCCAGAGTAAGTTAATAAATCTACAAATAAGAATTTCCATTCTTGCAGTTATTTATAGCTGGGTGAAGGCTGGGGCCGACAACAAATTAAAGAACTCTTGCAGTCTAATCCATACCCACTTACTTTGGAGTAGGCATATATAGATTGGTGGCATAACTGTTTACTCATGTGCCTTTTTAAACTGATTAATCACTGAATTAATTGATTGATTAACAATGCTATCATCTATTAATGGCATAAAGCTGGGTGGTTTCTTGAAAACCCAACTATTTTCATATTAATAATCCCTATAATAATAGTAATAGTTCCTGTTTCCTTTACCCCTATTTCCACACAGGACTTTCTGTGTCATTCATTCTGTACTTTCCACTAAAAACCAAATAAAGCTGAACTCTGTAGCTCCACCTTCTGCTGCAACCATCTGTAGAAATGGAGCCTTTGTACATACCATACATGCAAAGCTTCCATGCAACCTGGAACCCTTTTTGATTGGATTCTGGATTATGTGGACATTTTGCATGGCTCTGTCACTACAGGGGGCCATGTTGCTGACCTGTGTGCTGAACACACAACTATTCTTGTGTTTAACAACACGGGAGCTCTAACATCTGAAGAGAGCTATGGATTCCTTGTGCTCTAACATTACCTTGAACAAACAACTTCAAAATTCAGTGTCATGCTCTTGTATCTTATACAGTATGTGAAAGTGAAGCAAATGTCTGTGCACCTTTTCTTTATTTGCTGTGCCTGTGTACAAATGAAGTGAAAAAGTGCAGGTTAGGAATGCTGTGAACATTGGTCATTTTGTGCTCTTGAAGTACAAATAGTATCTTTAGCATATATGCTTCTTGAAGAAGCAACAGGGTCGTGAACAATTTTTATGCATCCACAAAAAAAGATGCAGTTGTACAACAAGACATTCAGATTGGTGTTAGATTTGTGCTTTTGAATGTGGAATATTCTGAAATGATTATTCATCTATTATATTTATATTCCACCATTATTCATCAAGGAGCTCAAGCTGGCATACATTATTCTCTTTAATCGCCACAACAGCTCTGTGAGTTGGTTAGGTGGAGAAGCAGTGACTGGCCTAAGGACACCCAATGAACAGAGTGTAGATTTGAACCCTGATCTCCCAGGTCCTAACCACTATACCACATGGGCTCTCTAATTGCTAATATCGAACCAAAACAGAAACAGGGTATCTGTATTTGCAGATAAAAGTTCCAAACATGGAGTGCCAATGTTCAAAAAGGTTAAAAAATTTCCATGAAAGTAAAATGGTTAGAGTTTTGTGTATCCTTAGGCACATATTATTCCTGGCAGACATGTTATTTCATGTAACAAAGAAAGGTCAATAAACAGAGACATCATCATAGAGATTCTCACTGAGACAGGAAGCTTCTACAGAGTTGGATAGAGACATTGATCAAGTTTCATAGTCAATACAAAACAAGCCGCAAGAGGCCTTTGGCACCAGTGTACTTGATTCTTTATTAACTCAGTAAAAATAAAAGGGATGTATTTTGGGAAGCTCACCTGTTTTAAAAGGCCCATGTTCCATTGAACAAAACATGTTACCTTCAAGAAGCTATTTAGGAAACTCCCAACACTTATGGATAGCATTTCTTAAAATGTGTATTGGGACTGAATCTAAAAGTAACAACAGTTACTTTTACAGTAGAGCTGTAGTGCTTTGAGTGGGGGATTCTGAAGGTCTGCGAGCTTGATTGCAATAGTGATTTGTCTTGTGCCAATGCTAAGCTGACCTGTATCACCTCCATTAGGAACCACAGGAAGCTGCCTTGAACTTAATCAGAACTTTGGTCCAACTAGCTCTGAATTGGTTATGTAGACTTAGCAACATTGTTCCAGGGTGTGATGCAATAGGTCAGTGTGTCTGGCTGTTAAGCTGAAGGTTGGTAGTTTGAGCCCACCCAGGGACGGCTGTGGGCAGGATTCCTGCATTGCAGGGAGCTGGACTAGATGACCCTTCAGACGCCTTCCAACTCTATGATTTCCTACAGGAGTTTTTCCAAGCTCTGCCAATAGATTCCAAGGAATGAACAGGGGGCCTTTTGCACGCAAAGACATTTACTCTAAGCCATGGTCCTTTCCCAAAGAGCTGTTCCAAGGACATATCTTTTTAAAACTACCCAGTAACAGGGAGGAGAGCTCACAGCTCTCCATAACATGGTTTGGGCACAGTGAGGGCAGTTTAATGCTTGAGTCATGTTAAGTTCATGTATGCCACTCATGAAATGTTGTGGAAATATATTCTGGGCTGGTAGCCACTGAAGTAATTGAATTGAAAGGTTTCAGATGGAAAAGGTGTAAGGTTTGACCAAGTACTGGCTGCATTATTTCATTATTAATAAACAGTATAAATTATAAACAAAATAAATTAACCATTATTCATATATGTATATATCTCACATGTACATTAAATGTAACTACACAGTAACAACATAACTAAGGTTGCCACATCCTGTATTGGAGGAGCCTTAGCTACAGTGGACATCTGCCCAGGTCCATCCAAGTGGGCACTAAGCTACCGTTTGTGGTTCACCCACTGGTGTGGTGTGGTGGAATGACCATGAAATTGGGTGTTGTGGTGGCAGTGGGAGGTGCTGGAGGCTTGGAGGATCTGCTAGATCAAGCATAGGCAAACTCTGCCCTCCAGATGTTTTGGGACTACAACTCCCATCATCCCTGACCACTGGTCCTGTTAGCCAGGGATGGGAGTTGTAGTCCAAAAACATCTGGAGGGCCCAGTTTGCCTATGCCTGTAGCAGCTAGATTCTAAGCCCTGCATACCCCCCAACAGGCTCAGTCCTCTAGTTCCTAGCTACAACAAAAAAAGGAAAGAAAATGTCCTCACCTTCAGTGGGGAGAGCCAGTGTGGTGTAGTGGTTAAGAGCGGTAGACTCGTAATCTGGGAAGCTGGGTTCGCGTCTCCGCTCCTCCACATGCAGCTGCTGGGTGACCTTGGGCTAGTCACACTTCTCTGAAGTCTCTCAGCCCCACCCACCTCACAGGGTGCCTGTTGTGGGGAAGGAGGGGAAAGGAGATTGTTAGCCGCTTTGAGACTCCTTCGGGTAGTGATAAAGCGGGATATCAAATCCAAACTCTTCTTCAAATCCAACTCTTCTTCTTCTTTTTTTTTTTTTATTTTATTTTTTTTTTAAATAAACCTTTATTTACTTATAAAATTTCAGAAAACAAAATACATAAGAAAATACATAGAAAGCACATATTATTCAATTACAAAACAAAACAATATATATATAACAAATAAGCAATATTTTCAAATTGTACCGTTATAAAATCGGCCTCCGAGTCTCGGTAATTTGAGATTTGATCTTTACAATTTTTACAATCTTGGACCGAGAGGCTCGAGATATAAAAGCCAGATAGGAAGAAAGCGGGGGGGGGAAAGAAGACAAAGTAAAGGAAAGATCCCAGGTAAGTCAGTGGCAAGAGGGGGGAACAGGGGGGGGGCAAGACAAAAAGGGGGGTAGGATAAAATAAAAAGAGGGAGGACACGGGAAGGGGAGGAAAAGGAAGAGGAGAGAAAATGGGAAAAGTAAGAGTAGGGAAAGTAAAGGTAAGTATGATGTGAAGTAGAATAAAGATATGACTTCCAAACACTTATCATTGGTTCCCTCTCGTTATTGTGTTCTATTAAGCTTCTCCTTTCTTTTTAATTAAGTATCTTTCTCCACTCCCATCACCTTATTTCTTATTTTCTTGTGTCTCTCAATCTAAACATATCACTAATTTTGTGCTTATTTTTTGTTTATAAAAATATTCATCCACATATTTCCATTCGTCTTTGACTTTTTGTTTAGGTATTCTTCTGATCGCTGCGGTTAACTTTGCTAATGTCATGTATTCAGTCAGTTTTAGGTACCAATCTTGAATAGTTGGGATTTTATCTCCTCTCCAATTTTGGGCAATCAACATCCTGGCTGCCGCACATGCATAGAGTAGTATATTCCTCCTATCCAGTGGTATATTCTCCGGGATCATGCTTAACAGCATGATCTCGGGTTTTTTCTCGAATGTAAATCTCAACATTTTTTTCAGTTCTTCGTATATGCTTGACCAATATGAGCTAATCTTACAGCAACTCCACCAGCAGTGGAAAAAGTCTCCCGACTTCTCCTTACATTTCCAGCATTTATCTTGATTGTTTCTGTAAACTTTTGCCAATTTAGCTGGTGTGAGGTGGTATCTATAAACCATCTTCCATATATTCTCCCTTATTGTCATACAAGCTGTGAAGTTTATATCCTCGGTCCATAATTTCTCCCACTGCTTAACATAAATTGCCCTCCCTATATCTTTAGCCCATTTTATCATTACCTCTTTTACTATCTCGTCTTTCATGTCCCATTCTAATAAAAATTTGTAAATTTTTGCCAATGGTTTTTCCTGATTTTCCAATAATAATTCTTGTAATTTTGATCTTTTATTCTCAAATCCGATTATCTTATGTCCTTTAAAGATCGATTGCAGTTGAAGATAATGTAACCAGCTCTGACAGTATTGTTCGATTTGGTTATATGGTTTTAGCTCATATTGGTCATTTACTTTTCTAAGCAATTCTCTATATGTCGGCCAATTACTTCCTTTGGGTTCCTTACTTGTTGCAGACATTTCTATAGGTGAGGCCCACCATGGAATTTTAGGTTCTAATAGGCATCTAAATTCTTCCCATATATCAAATAGGGGTTTTTTAACTACATGGTTTGTAAATGATGTGTATTCACCTCTTTTTTCCTTTAATAGGTATGCATGCCAACCTCCAATGTTTTTAAAACCTTCCAATTTGAGTAGCTCAAGATCATCCAGCATGAACCATTCCCGCATCCAACACAGGCAAGATGCCGCGTAGTACAATTTGAGATTTGGAACTCCTAATCCACCTCTTTCTCTTGCATCCGTTAATAATCTGTATTGCACTCTTGCCTTCTTTCCTTGCCAAATAAAATTGTTTAGATCTTTCTTCCAAGTGTCAAATGTTTCTTTTTTTAATTTTATTGGCAGCATTTGAAATAAAAATATCAATTTCGGTAAAATCATCATTTTAATTGCGGCAATCCTGCCGGAAAATGTTAGATTCAATCCCTTCCAATTATCCATATCTATTTTTATTTTCTTCCAAATTTTGGCATAGTTATTATCAAATAATTCCATTTTATTATTAGAAATAATGATTCCCAAATATTTAATTTTCCTCACTATCTCCCACCCACTAATCATTTGTATTTCTTCTCCTTCTGCTTTTCTTACGTTTTTAATCATCAATTTAGTTTTTTGATTGTTAACTTTTAAGCCAGCTACTTTCCCATAATCCAATAACTTTCTTTTTAACTTGGGTAGGGTCTCCACTGGGTCTTCCAGCATTATTATCAGATCATCGGCGAAGGCTCGTATTTTAAACTCACTTTTCCCGACCGATATACCCTTGAGGTCTTTGTCCAATTGAATATCTCTTATTAAGAATTCCAGGGCCCATATAAATAATAGCGGGGACAAAGGGCAACCCTGCCGCGTTCCTTTAGTTATTTCAAATTCATTTGTTATGTTCCCGTTAATAATCAACCTCGCCTTTTGTTTGCTATATATGGCCTTTATTCCTTCCATAAATCTTCCCTTGATTCCTAATTTTTCCAACGCCCCCTTCATGAATTCCCATGCCAGATTATCAAATGCCTTTTCGGCGTCTAAAAATACAAAGGCAACCTTCTTACTAGGATTCCATTCCACATATTCGAACATGTCCAACAGAATCCTAATATTAGTTGACATCTTTCTTTGAGGTAAGAATCCTTGTTGTTCCTTCCCTATTACTCTGTTTAGAACACATTTAATCCTCTTGGCTAGAATTCCGGCAAATACTTTATAATCAATATTTAACAATGAAATTGGCCTGTAATTTCCTATTTCCTCTTTTCTCTCTATATCTTTGGGTATCAGGGTAATATATGTGTCTTGCCATGTTCTTGGAAATTCTCCTCCCTCTAAAATCTCATCCACCATTATCTTGTACACTTCTTTCAATTCCTCCTGTAACACTTTGTAGTGTTTCCCTGAAAGGCCATCCATACCTGGTGATTTCCCCAATTGGAGTTTATTTATCTCTTCTTCTATTTCTCGGTATGATATTGGCTTATTTAAATTCTCCAATTCTTCTGACCCAATACAAATTCCATTAAATTTGTCTAAATAATCTTCTAATTTCTTTTTATTGACAATTTCCCCTTTATACAATTTACTATAATACTTCACAAAACAATCTTGTATTTCATCCGGGTTAGTCCTAATTTTATCCCCATCCTTTATAGCTATAATTTGTTGTTGACTTCGTCTTTTCCTTAGTTGCCAGGCCAATAATTTGCCAGATTTATTTCCAAATTCAAAGGTTCTTTGTTTTGCCCACATGATTCTATTCTCTATTTCCTCATCCATTAGTTGCTTTAAATTATTCTGTAAAATTTTCACTTGTGTCTTTATATTCATATTTTTCGGGTTTCTCCCCAGCTCCTTTTCTTTTAGTTCTATCTCTGCTTTTAATTTCTCTAATTTTGCCTGTTTATCCCTCTTATATCTACTTTTTTGTTGCATATACAATCCTCGAATAAAGGCCTTACTAGCATCCCATACAGATGTTATATTTACCTCTGGAGATATGTTAACCAACTCTTCTTCTTCTGTCTTGGGTGTCCTGAGCTGACAGGGCTTCAGATGCAACCAAGGATCTTATTCATTGTGCCTTCATTGTGATTGCTCTACCTGAACACGCTTATGTGGGAGCAAGTATTGAACTCAGTAGGGCTTACTTTTGAGTATATGTAAATAGAGTTGCCGTTTAAGGCTACAGTCCTAGGCACCTTTACCTAAGAGCAAGTCTCCTTGAACTCAGTGGAACTTACTTCTGAGTACATATGCATGTAAGCCTGGACTGCACATTAAGAATATTGATTTTATTTTTTTGAATGGGGCAACTAGTGTGAAGATGAACATGGTCTTCTGCTGAGTGCTTGTTTTTAATCCATTAGCAGTCCAACAAATGCCTGGTGTTGGAAAGCTTATGCTAGCTACGGTAAGTAAAAAATAAAACAAATGGAATGCCATAAATACCTCTCCCCCCCCCATGGATGTTTAAAATATAGAGTACCTTTGTTAAATAATTCTCCAAGAAACAAGATTTCTTTTTATAAATAATGTTTGTGTTTACGATGAGTCAAGCTGTGATTATATTTACTTCAAGTGACGTGCATTTGATTCATCTTTTCACCTTATAAAGGAGTTATTAAATTAGCCTAACACAATAGCTGAGAAGTGCTGTGCAATTTAGACAATAAATTCTAATGGATAGCTTCCAGTACAGCTTTATTAATGTCTATATTTGAAATGCACAAACTGCAATCTAAAGGATTTTATGGTGTTGAAAGGCACATAAAGATAGATTACTGCTATACTTTTCCAGTTGTTCTCCCCTTTAAACAAGGCCAGTGTTCAGTTTCCCAATGGAAGCACTCAATATAAAAGCTCTGCTTCTGTCTTCTACTTCTGTTGGAATACCAAACCCTGATGTCTTGAACTAGCCAAACCATTGTTAAGTTTCCAGACACCCTTCGCCAGTAGACCATTTCAAATATATACTTATGCCAGACACTTGAATAACCTTTTCCATCTATGCCACAAAAGCTTGATTTATTATGGTCATAATGCTCAAATCACTTTCTCCAAAACAATCCATTTGAAATGATTTACTAATGTACTGCTTCAGGGCTGTGGAACTTTGCAGCTCTGTGACCAAAAGAAAGATGACCAAGGTTTCCTGGGTATTCTCAGTCTTCATTTGTCTTGGATAGTAGTGTTGCTAGGTGCTCTGTCTCCTTGGAAGAACTATTTGGGAAAGAACCATAGCAGTAGTAGAGTAAATCCTTTGCATGAAAACATCCCCAAATTCAGTCTCAGACAGCCCTAGATAGCGGTAGTAGGGAAAGGGTAGTATTCAACTAGGTATTATTCAGAGTAGACCCATCAAAATTAAGAACCATTTCAATAGATCTACTCTGAGTACAACTTAGCTGAATATTACCCATAGTCTTTCTGAAACACCTGCTGCAAGCTAGCAAAGACAAAACTGAGCTTGATGAACCATCAGTGGTCTGACTGGGTATAAGGTAGCTTCCCAAGCTCTTAATACTGGTGAGATAGAGCAAAGTGATACTGGCACAAGTTATTTTACCAGCCCACATACGTTCAAAAAACAACGCACTACTTGAAGCATTACATAATAATAATAATTTATTATTTATACCCTGCCCATCTGGCTGGGTTTCCCCAGCCACTCTGGGCAGCTTCCAACCGAATATTAAAAACAGTACAGTATCAAACATTAAAAACTTCCCTAAACAGGGATGCCTTCAGATGTCTTCTAAAAGTCAGATAGTTGTTTATTTCCTTGACATCTGATGGGAGGGCGTTCCACAGGGTGGGTGCCAGTACCGAGAAGGCCCTCTGTCTGGTTCCCTGTAACCTCACTTCTCGCAGTGAGGGAACCGCCAGAAGGCCATCGGTGCTGGATCTCAGTGTCCGGGCTGAATGGTTGGGGTGGAGATCCTTCAGGTATACAGGACCGAGGCCGTTTAGGGCTTTAAAGGTCAGTACCAACACTTTGAATTGTGCTCGGAAACGTACTGGGAACCAGCGTAGATCTTTCAGGACCGGTGTTACAAATCATTACAGATTAAAGTGATAGTCTTCAGGCAACCCCATTTGAAGAAATAATGCAGATTAATTCCAATTAGTCTACCTGATATCGCCATTAGATTATATGTTCTGTTTATAGATCATGGTGTTTGATCCCCCAGCCACTCAGTCCTGTGCCCCACAGCACTCTGTAACTACCCAGTAGCTTTTAGAAGACGCTTGATCAGGTCACTGGGTTTCAAGACAATTTCTGTGGTCAGAGAAGTATTTTCATGATGAATTCCATTCAGCCTGCTTCACCTAGTCATTTGCATGGGTTGCCATGTGCCCTCTTTTTCCAGGGCACACCCTCTTTTTCAGGGGTAAAATTTCTGTCCAGGTGGATTTTTAAAAATTTGCCAAAATGTCTCTGGCTATACTTTCTGGATGAGAGATAGATGTAACTCTTCTCCTGCCCCCTTCAGCAATATATCACAGCTTCTATAGCCTACATAAAGTAGGGGTATTGAAAACGAGAATTGTCATAGCGTCCTCGTTTTTGCTCTTCAAAATATGGCAATCCTAGCGGTATCCATGTCTCGTGCATGAACTACAGAAACACACACATAAAATAAAATATATGGCAATACATTCTCAGTGCATGCATCCCTGAAAGATCGTGCATCTTTCTGCTAAGTGCATCTACTGTGTGATCTATGGTGCTGTGTCAGCAACCAGAATTTGATATGTATATCTTATGATTCTGCTGGTCAGACGTAAACAAGTACTTTGATTTTCATCGAATAGGTTTTACAAATTGGCTGTTTCTTGAATATAATGGGACAAATTTATGTTGCATGCCATCCAATATAGTGGACTTGCACAGAGGGCACACACACACAAAAACCCTGGAACTAAATGACGGTCATTATTGACTGTGAAGAAGAGGTCGCTCATGATCAGAAATTAATTAGAAGTATTCACTTGTCAGACTTCTACTTTAAAAATAGTGCACATATCGCACTTTCCACTCAGACTACATGTGTATAATTGCCTGTCAATATTCCAGCTTCCTCTCCAGCTTCCAATAAAATGAATCAGACAGATATATTTTAAAAATGCAGAGGTAACACAGGTTGATTAACCTGAAAGCTGTAAGTGATATATGGTGGAATTATTCAGAGAAAAGGAACAGTATGGACACATGCTCAGGTGCTTCAATTGTTCAACTCACCCCTCCCCAAATGAAGACATGTTTCATGTGAACTGAGATTCCAGGCTGAGCCTAGTGAAAACTAACTCAAACCTAAACTTTGCAGATGATTCCATGTCTGGAATTACTATTAATGTAACACAGGATTTCACATCTCAGGGCATAACTTCAGTGGCTCCATCCCCAACATTTGTACCTTTCAATCTGCAATAAGGTGACCCAACATTTCCCCACCAACTTTGCTGCTGCAGTAACTCCAGTAGTTTGTGGGTGGGGAGAGTAATCTTGAAATCCCCTTATCTCACAACCCTGTCTCCCTGTACAGTGGTACCTCAGGTTACGAACTTAATTTGTTCCAGAAGTCCGTTCTTAACTCGTAGCATACTTAACCCGAGGCACGCATTCCCTACATAGGCCTCCCATGGCCCCGGAAGTGGATTGCGTTCGTATCCCGGGGCAAAGTTCGCAACCTGGAACACCTACTTCCGGGTTTGTGGAGTTCGTAACCCGAAGTGTTTGCAAACAGGACTATTCATAAACCAAGGTACCACTGTATATCTGGCACATGAAATATATCTAGGTAGCATGTGCAGGGAACCTTGGGAAATATATTTTTCCTAGTGCACCTGACAAGATGATTTACAAAGATCAGATTCCTTGGAAAAATTGCAGACACACTCATGCAACAGTGTTTCCAGTTATAGATAGATAGGTCAACTTCCCCTCTTCTGCTCTCACTGCACCACTGCCACTGGACCAACAAAGAGGGGAAGAGAAAGAGAAAAGAAATAGAGACCCCAATTTTACTGATAGTTGCTGAGCCTAATCTAAATAAAGCTTGGGTAATTCACCCAACTCTGTGTATCACACAAATTCACAATAATTCTTTATACGTGTATAAAGTGAAAAACTCAAGAGATTGCTCATGTGTATGCTTGTGTGCTTTTGTCTACCCACAGGCAATATTTGGATGAAAACAACAGTGCTGCCTTAATCTGAGTACAGGAAAATGTCTGCAAAGTTCAAATGATTTTATGTAAATTCTGACTAGCTGCCCTGACCTTTTCTTAATGAGAACTGTTTAGCTCTCCAGCCTCCTATCTCTCTCATCAAGAAGAGCCATAATCTCAACAGCAAGTCGTCTGAATTTGAGAGGAGCAGAGAGAGTTCAACAAACTCATGACTCTTGGCCTCCCATCACCATCTGGTCTTCTGTATTATAAACTCAGTTGCATTTCTCTTCCCAGCTGTGAATACAAATTGTTAAGACAAGTTTTCACATCAGAGCTTAAAGGGCAGCTAGGTACACTCTAACAGAAACCAGCTTATGATGTTCAGAGAGTCTTAAAGTATCCAGGGCTTCTTTTCATGTTAAAGTGCATTGGCTAAGAGGGAGACATTGCAAATAAGTTTGCCAACGACTACCCTATGCTTTCTGTAGTCCAAGAGGTTAGCTCTGATGACCACAATTACCCAAGGAAGCTTATATGGGGGGGGGGAGTGTTCTCTAAAGTGGTTTTATTATATTGTATTAGTTTATGGATGTTGCATCTGTGAAACATGACTGAAATTTATGAACTCTCATTTATGCTGAGTGTTCACAGCTCTAGGTAGGATTAGTCATTTCTGCAGCAGTTAGCTAGGATTGGGTCCCTTCTGATGTTGCTAACTATTTTACATGGTAGAATATGTGATAGAAAAGCAGATGAATAAGGTTTCTTGCTTTGCGTGTTCAGACCCAGAGACCTCCACTAAATAAACACACAATTGACTCAAATTTTAGTTTTGGTTTTTGGCAGAATTTAGGCCACAACTTTATTGATTACAGAAACCGAGTGGTTGCATAGCCTCTGGTTCAACTAGCTCCCTGCACCCTTGCAGGTAGCGCTGACCCAGGGCACCAGCATATGTCAGCCAAGGGTGAAAACCTGGATAGGCAAAAAGCCTGGAACAGACTATGTCCACCACCCAGATGTCCCCGTGGACTCAGGCACAGGCACAACCCCCTCTCAGGGGTTGACCACACCATTTAAGTCCCTGAATTCCTTTAACGGAATACCCTTCACATAGGGATGGCGAGAGCATTCTCCCATCTCTATCACCTGAACCAGGGCCTATCCGCAACCTTACAAGTTGTGACGATTTTCTAGGGGCCTTCTATGGGATGAGTAATGAATTTAATAATAGCATGGCTGTTATTGTTGTCTCTGATGGGTGGAATTTGCAGCAAAATGTCAGCATAAGAGTATAACCGGGGGGAAACTGAAACACCTCCTTTATGGAGGGAAAGATTGTCATTTCAGGATAAGATTTCTGAGATAGCAGTTTCTAAATCCCTTTAGTATAAACATGAAAAGGGCTACAAAGATTACCTGTGTGAACTACAAAACTTTGAAAACAGAGCTAATAATTGTCTCTCCCCACCAGCCCTGAAACCTCACTACTGAATATCAAACAGATATACTGTTTATTCTAGTACTCCAAAATATTTTAGTAAAATCTACTAAAGCCACACAGTTCTATTTAGAGACTCATGATTCTTATAAACTGAAATGGAAGTCTGAGAAATTCTCAGCCCAGAAATATCAATATTGAAATATTTCAAGTTCCTTATTCATTCATGAGATGCTTTCGTCATATTGAATTGGAAGCCAAATGTCATCTGTTCAGCGCTTCCAGAGTTTTTCATCATTTCTGAATTAGAGCCTCAGTTCTCACTGAGGTGCTCGGGATTACCCCAGCACAACTTGTTTGTTTAATGCAGACTCACAATTATCATTGATTAAGTTAGGAGATTATGTAGGGACTTGATCCTTTACTGAGTGCCATTCTGAGCATTTTAAAAGGATATTAAACTTTGATGGTTGCCTGCAAAGTGAGGAAGGCAATTTGCAACATGAGCAAAGAAGACGGAAATATCTCCCCCTAAGGCAGTGATGAAGAACCTACAGGCCTTCAGATGTTGTTGAACTGCACCTCCCATCATCCCTGACCATTGGCCATGTTGGCTGTAGCTGATGGGAGCTGAAGTTCAATGACATCTGGAGATCCATAGGCTCCTGTTTGGGGAGATTCCTATGTTGAATCCCCTGTATATTGCAGAGGTGTACCCCTATTTTCTTCCTGCATTATAATTCTCTTTCCCCATAGTGAATTGAACCAGGACTGTTTTGTTCTAATATCCATCTAGTTTGGGAAGCTAGATGAGTGAATTGTGGTGAAATATACTATCTTTTTTCTAACACTATTACTCCCATTCAATCCTTCCTGGGCAATGGGAAGTAAAATGCTGTTTTCATTTCTATTTGAAGGGATAGGGATTACAGCCTGGAAGGAAAGAAGCTGCCAGTGCTTTTCTCTCCCTATATGGGGATTCCCTTGAGAAGGCCCACAGTAGTTTCTCTGCCTCCACACTAAGTTCCAATTCTTTACAAATTTGGAATGAGTTTGGAGTTCATTATTCTACATTGTGAATTCTATTGGACTCTGGGGATTGAAGTGTGTTGGGGTAACAAAATATAAATTCTTTGAATCTGGCACACTGGGCAAACTATTCCTACATTGCAGGGGGTTGGACTAGATGAACCTTCCAAGTCTACAATTCTATAATTCTATGATAATTGGTCTAAAATTTAACAAAAAAAGTAATGTAGACAATACTGAGCTGGAAGGACAAATGATCTGACTCAGTATAAAGCAGCTTTCACATATATGAGAGAGATTTTAGCAAGAGGGGTTACAGAAAGTTGTTATAAGTTTCTTATTTAGGATTAATATCTCACTATCTCTATGGTACAATACAGCAAATAAAGATTGCAATAAAGATTCTGTTTCACATTCAAAGATGTATATTCGAAATCACCCCTATTTGAAAAGGACAGCATTTAGCCCTCTTGAGAGGAAATTTATCTCTAGTGTTGTATATTTTATGATTATTTGAGGCAAATGTTTTCTCATGTTAAACCGAGACAATACTGCCTTTATTTGAAGATCATACCATATTAGTCAAGCACACAAGAACTGACACTGCCACAACAAGATTTTGGAGCAACCATTACTTTAAAAAGTAGAACACATGAAGAAAACTATGAGTAAGTAACTGAAATGGAAATGCTATAAAAGTATAAAACAACAGTGAAGTGTGAACAGAACCGAAGTTGAAGAATTGGTACTGGCTAAATGTATACATGAAAGTGTTCTTGGAGCAGAAATCTATGTGCAGGCTTAGTTGTTATAAGGGAATTCAAAATACCAGCCCAGATTTGATCTTCCTTTCACTTAGGTCAGTTGGCTTTGTTCTCACTTCTCTCCTTGGAGCTCAAAAACAAAACAACAACAACAACACAGATGAATAATCATTCATTTTTGTCATATACTTACTAGCAATCAATAGTTCTCTGAGGGCAACAATCCATCCCTTCTCCAATTGCTGGTTTATGTACCACTGCATTCTTAAACCTGCACATAAGCCCAAGAGCACACAGATTAATTTCAATTTCAGCCATAGTTTCCAGTCTCATCAAAGTCAAATTTCTACAGGGAATGCAGGCTACATTTTGCCACATTTATTTATCAGCACTTCACTGTATTAATAGCCAAGACTCAAGGGATCTCAAAGGTTGGAGAATATTATCCAAAGAAATGAAGGACAAATTACAAGTGCAGAAAGAACTTGCACTTTGGATACCAAATTCTTAACGTTATAATAGAGCTGGATTTTCAGCAAGCACTTTTTAAATAAAGAAATGAAATGCCTACTCCACTTCAGGTGTGGAGCTGGTAATCAAGTTACTATCATAATTAAAACAGAATGGATAATGGGAGAGGGCAGGTAGAAAATTGATGAGCACCCAGAGGTCACGTAGAGAGGCCCTTTTTGACTATCAGGCGAGAGAAATAGGGGGCCTGCCCAAATCTCCCACCCAGGGCCACTCCAGGTTTGAGAGGCCATGGGCAAAGTGACCTCTGGTGGGCCTTCAGTGGTTCATGGAAGGCTTACCTGGCATTGGTGGTTGTAGTTCTCCAAGTGGCTGCGTCTAGAATCCCTTTTAATTTCACAGAGCTAGTTAACTTCCAGAGACAGTGGCTAGATCCAGCCACCAGCTGCTACTTGGAGTGCTGGACTAGAACAATAAAAACCTGAATCCCTGGTAGCTACCCAAGGATGTCATGTGCAATGACCCAGAGTTAATGTGCCTGGGGATGGACCATGCATTGGATATCTAGGCTACGAAGAGTGATAAACAGGAGTGTATCAACTGCTCTAGGACAGGGCTGGAGAACCTTTGGTCTTCCAGATGTTGGACTGCAACTCCCTTCAGTCCCAGCATGTGTGGCCAATGGTGTGGGGAGCCATAAGATCCAGAAGGTTACTGGTTTCCCATCCCTGCTCTAGGACATCCTGGCCCAAGGTAGGAGAGAAAGGGCCTCATTATATCTCATCCATGACTATATCAGCCCCAAGGAAATGGGAGTTAGTTAAACAGAATAATAAACAATTTATTTGCAGAGCCCTTTATATTGTGGTCCTTGGATAAAACAAACACACCGGTGTCTCTTCCTACACACCCACCCCTTGCTGCCACCGCCAAGCACACACTTAGTGCAATTTAGTTGTTACCATTTAATACAAGCAAAACTGGAAAAAATCTTTATCTGGTTTGAAAACTATGCTGCCGAAGCAAATCCTTATGCCAATTTTCCTTAATAATGACATATTTTGATAAAGCTGGGCCCAAGTTCAATCCCTGGCATGCCCAGAGGGGGCTGGGAATGACTCGTGCCTGACATCCTGGATAGTAACTTTCTGACAGTGTTGACGATACTAAGCTAGACGGACCAATGGTCTCACTTTGTTTAATAAAGTTTTTCTGTGTCTAAGGGGGAGCTGCATTTAACCATTTGGATTTTTAAAGACATTTCTAGTTTGGTTTTGGAATGAGCTGAGAGGGAGGGACCAGTGGCAGACCTTGGGTTCTCAAATGCCAGCGGTGTCCTGTACGATGCAAAAATTTGGTGCCCCTGCCTCTTGAGCTCCATTCTAGAGCATGGTGCCCCCTGAAGGCAGCCCTCCAGGCCTCTGCCCCTGCCCGTTGAACTCTCCCTAGGCCACAACACTCCCTGGCTCTGTTTCACGCACAGAGTGCTTTTTGCCTCTGTGCTATTGAACCCTGGTAATGGCTTTTGTTTGGATGGATGGAATAAAGAGAGGTGTGTGTGCATTTGAGTGCAGCATACTGTACAAAGGTGAAACTGACACCCACCTCACCCACTTTTGCCTCTAAACCCACCCACCACTGCTACGTGGCTTCACTAATTTCCTTCTCCTTTCATGCTTCTCCCCTCTCCCAAATTCGTCCATAAATTTTAATAACGCCTTGAGCTATAAATAAATTTCATTCAGTATCTCCCAGGGATTGTCCATACATACAATGAAATGAAACTGCTGTTGAGACAAATGAGGCAGTTTGGAGTGTGATTTTCTCCCTGGTATTATTATTATTTTTAATTCACAATTTAAATTCATCCTTGTTCATAGTCATCCCCGAAACTGTATGTCTTGTCTAGGCTTTTGAATGTGCATGCCCAATGAAATATGCTAACAGCAGCAGTTTTGCACTGAGTTATTACACAGAAGTTACTTATTTATTGGAAGTTTCTGTTTTATTAAATCTGTTACAAATTGGTAATAAAACCCTGCTCCTTAGGCAGTATGTTTAACCTTGGCACTTTATTTCCTCTTTGGATTCTTAGGTAAAGATTGCATATCCTCACCCACTGGGGGCTCGTCACATTTTAAACGTAGTTGAGTTAATAAAAGTCAAGGCCTTTTTCCCTTGAAATGCTCTACATAAGGAGCAGGGATTGCTCTTCTTAGGTCTGTGTATAACTTCATGCCCTACCTGCCACACATGTCCTTCAGCATAGTGGATGAGTCAAGGGACCCTGGAAGAAGCATTAATAGGCATTTAATTGATTGGTGACACAACTGGGCCATTTCAATCCAAGAAGAATGTGGAAGTGCAAACAGCAAAACTGGAATAATGAAGTTCACTGAATAAAATGCACATCCTTGTCCTTTCTTACCCTTTCATACAAACATAAAGGCCACCATCTGAAGAGGTATGCAGGGACATTGTTTCTGTACAGTTTCATCACAGAGTTTTCTGTTTAGAAATTGTCTCCATAGAACCCTCTTCTGCTTAACCCAAACCTCTACTTAAACCATCACCCCTAGCCCAGTTCAAAAAGCAGTTTGGGATCATAGCTACTTTTTTAAACAAACATGGCATCTCCTCCAAGTTTCCCTTTCCCCCCAATCCCTAAGCAAATTGCTCCTTGAGCTTAGGAGTAATTTCTGACAGCAATTTGGAGACTGCGGAAATAACTTCTGAAAAGGAAACTTCAATTTAAAATAAAATAAAATCAGGCAGCACACAAGTTGAACTACAGGTGGGAACTATTAAGGGATCCACAGAGTTCTGGTGTGTTATGGCTGTGATCCAAAAGGATACATACAACAAGCACACAGGGGCTTTTCAGCTACCCCCTTCTAAAAGAAACCCCTTGCATTCTCCTCAAAGGTCACTTCCAAAGGATGGAGACTCCCTGAACGACCTGAGGTGCTTCTGCTGGAAGGAGAAATGTGCACTACCACCCTCTGAGTGTATTTTAACTTCTAGGGAAATATCCTCATTTGGGGCACATGGTAGAGGGTCTGTGGCTTGGCTTTTGAAAAGGGGGGTCCACAGTATGTAGCAAATTGGGGGCCACTGGACTGCCCCATTCCCATGCCATGTTTCTAACTTTCATGCCTAGAAAATCTGAAGCTATCCTCCCATTTCCAAGGGCGTTAGGTAAAGGTAAAGGTAAAGGGGCCCCTGACCATCAGGTCCAGTCGTGTCCGACTCTGGGGTTGCGGCACTCATCTCACTCTATAGGCCGAGGGAGCCAGCGTTTGTCCGCAGACAGCTTCCGGGTCATGTGGCCAGCATGACAAAGCTGCTTCTGGCGAACCAGAGCAGTGCACGGAAACGCCATTTACCTTCCCACCAGAGCGGTCCCTATTTATCTACTTGCACTTTGATGTGCTTTCGAACTGCTAGGTGGGCAGGAGCTGGGACCGAGCAACAGGAGCTCACCCCATTGCAGGGATTTGAACCGCCGACCTTCTGATCAGCAAGCCCTAGACTCTGTGGTTTAACCCACAGCGCCACCTGGGTCCATGGGCATTACAAACAGTAATAAGCAATAGAGCTAAATATTCCCTACAGTGAAAAAAAGTCTAGTAAGGTAATATAGTTATATAAATAGTCAGATTTTTATCAAATAATTGATCACACTAAGCATGTTGATATAAGACAAATCCACTTAATACATACACAATAATATTTATTTTAATGATCTATGAGATCAGACTTTCTAGGTCTTGGTTGCTTATTTGCTTCCTTTGCTTTTAACCTTCAAAAATATTAACCAAATGAAAGAGGGAGCAAAGGATGCAAAACATATTAGCTGGATGCAAATTGGAAAGTAGGTCAGGAAGTACAGCCTCAACTTATGACACAAAGCAACAGAAGCCAATGGGGAATTATAAAACGGACTTAATGTGTAAGAGGCAATGAGGATGATGATAGTAATAAGAGAACTAAAAAAGCAATTGAAATTTGATGAACCTGAGATAGCTCTGGACTTTTTTTGTTTTAAAAAATGAAACACTTCCTTATTTCTTTATTTATATGTTAATATTCAAAATTATTTGCTCCTGGAGGGATGGGATGTTTTAGTATACCCTATGCTAAAGTGAGCCAGTGAATGCCAAATAGTATCGTGGACATCCCAATAGTTTAGAGAAGTGCATGTTCAGCACAGTTTCCAAAGCACTAAAAAAGTGGAAAACAAAGTTTTAGAAAATATTTTGATAAATAAAGTAGCAGTGAGAGAGGTGAATCCTGAATAAATACCTGTAGTTTATGCTTTAAATGTGCACTGTATGTGCTCTAAATGTGTGGTGTGGATATCTCCCCTGTTTTCACTATTTCCTGGAAGGAAATTTATGTGTTTAAATAAATGTTATTATAAACTGTTACTAAATTAGATGTTATTGAACAATATGTTAAATTTAGCTGACTCATTTTGCAACTGATGCCCAAAGCATTATGGCTTGCCAACTTCACACACCAGTTTCTAAAACAGCCAGAAGTACCTCTCCTTGTGTTCTCAGTTCCATGGATCTGTCCCATATTTGCTGGTGAGAAGGGTCAAAGTTCAGTGGTAAAGCACCTGCTTTGTACGCAGAAGGTCCCAGCTTCAATCACCACCATCTCCAGGGAGAACTGGGAGAAGCACAGTTTTAAAAGAGCTTAGCACATTTTTGCCTATGGATCAGATTATTTAGTACTAGTATCATGAAGCCCGTTAAATTAACGGGTGCTAGAATTAATTAGCGGGGTTTCCCCCCTGCCTGGTGACTTTAATCTCCAGACAAAATTCCTACCAATGGTCCTTTCATGTGGCAGCTGGATTAGTTGACAAAAGATGTGTTTGCACATGAATAATTGGACACGAGCTGATCAGGAACATGTGAACTATGGTTCAGAGTGTTGTTATGAAGTAGGTTTGTAAACAATGGTTTGGAGGTAAGCGCTAAGTACTAAACCCAGTTGTTCAATTCAGATGGCATGGCAAACTTTGGTCACAAGTAATTTAGTTATGAAGAAGGGAACTGATAAGAGGAGATGAGAGAGACAAGAGCTCATGGCACATTTCCAGTAATATTCATACCATGTTCCTCTGAACTGAGCAAATGTCTTATAAATTAAACAGTTTAGTAGTCTGCTGTATCTGCTAGTTTATATTGATTGCTAAATCTTTCTTCCTCTATCTTATGGAATTTTACCACTGTGAGCATCAAACAAGTCAAATAAAAAGAATATAAAAGATGTTAAATCTGTCTCTTTTAATATTAAGAGAATCAGCTATACAAAGATGGAGTGGCAGTATTCTTTAAATTTGAAGATCACAGCAGGTTTTCTCACAAAGAAAGGACTTTATCTTTTCTTAAGACAGAAAAGAAAGAAGTGTGCATGTGTGTTCATGTAATGTATCCCTCTTAAAATTTTGCAATGGACTTCAAGGAAAAGCACATTAGATCTAAAATCTAAATGAAAAATACTAACACAACAGTTAATATAACAACCAAACCTAGTAAATATAAGCATCATGTTTTAGTAAATAAAGTAAGATCACTATTCCAAATTTGGTATAATTTTTTTTTAAAAAAAATGGTAAAACTATCCTCAAACCTTTACACTTCACATTGGAGATGTGGCTGGAAAAAAACCATGAGTTGGTGCAAAGAAAGATTATGGAAGGTTCTGAATTCCATAGAATTCATCATCACTGAGAACATGAAGGAGCTCTTAAAAGCAAATAAGGAACTAAGAAGTGAGTACAAGGCAATCAAATGTCAACATCTTACTAGCAATTAAAACTTTTAATCATAGCTAGGGATTGACAAATCCGTTAATTTCAGTTTTTTCACAGTTTCTCCTTTTCCCAATATTTGTCACAGTTTTGCATCAGTTTGCAAATTATTATTTTTAAGTCCTAATGAAAATTCACCAGCACATTTCTTTCAATATACACATTTTTGCATGCAATTTTGTCTAATTTTTACAAGCCATCTTCTCCAATGCATTGCATTTCGGTATGTTGCTTTCACTGTTATATGCAGGTTTTATGCATACTTTCCTCTAATATATGCATGTTTGGGTGGATAAGTGGGTTGCAAAATTCTGAGAGATGTGAATTTTGAAGGGTAGAAGCATTTTGTTTTGGGAGAGGTAAATTACATAGGTTTGCATTAAAATGTGAACTGAATTGAACACACACTCCATCCCTAATCACACCTCAAAAGGTTGATTTTCCTGAAGATTTCCTTTGTATTTCTAGAGTATGATACAAAGAAATGACCATTGCACTAGCTCTTATTCTGTACTGGATCAATTAGCATATATTATTTAGGGCACAAAATATGAGGTGGCTGTTGGCATCCAGAGGGTCGAAAGGCCAGATGGGTAGCCCCCAGCTGGATCGTGTCTTTCCTGCTATCCCACTGCAAAGACCCATCTGCCTCTGCTCCAACGTAAATCAGTGACCCAGGCCTCCCAGACACTGGGCACGCTTTATCAGCAGAGCAAACTGCGCAAACAGAATAGGCGCCAGGCTTATGGAAGCATACTACCGTACTACTACTACAGATTTATTAATCATAAATCAGAACAAAGAAACATGTCGCCTCTCTTTTTGTCTTCTTGGCGAGAGAGTCTCAAAGCAAAAGCACTAACAACACAACGGAAGTTCCGCTTGTTCCAGCAAACAGTCCTGGAATGTAAGCAGACATGTGACACACAGGAATCCCATGTCTGCAACTAAAGGTGGAATGGAATTTTCCGACAGTGGCCCATAACTAGAAAAACCTGAGTTTGTGACATGCTGTAAACTTAAGACATTTGTACCCTGGTTGTCTCTAGTGCATTCCCATGAGCAATGGCCAAAGGAGCCCTGAGTGTGTTGTGACCTAAGATTTCTTTTTATCAAGTACTATTATTTTGGCCACTAAAAATGACAGGAATGAGATTGGTCTGAACCATAGATAGCTACCATTACAATTACTTATGTGTTTTCAGTCTGGTTTTAGTGAGCAATTCTGCAGCTGAAGGGTGCACTCCTTTCAAAGGAATAAGATGCCTCTGTCACTGAATCATTTTTGTCTATTTCTGGAAGAAAAGATTAGGGAGCTATTTTTCCATTCCTAGTCAAAGAAAATCTATTTTTTTTTCACTCAACGAAAAATCTGTCTTCGAGAACAATGTAATATGAACGTTGGCATTTCATTCTGTCTCCTCAAATGTCCTCTTTTTCTTTGTAAGAGGCTCATGCATGCCAAAATTAGCTTGTGAAGTTGATCTGATAAGAATATGCAGCATGTGTGTGTGTGTGTTCATGATATGCAAGAATTATCAGTAGCTATTGACACAACTTCCTCTGGAAATTTAAACATCCACACCATGCATTTAAAGTTCATGGCTTCCCTCAAAGGATCCTGGGAGATGTCATGGGTTAAGGTTGTTGGGGATTGTAGCTCCGTGAGGGGCAAACTACCATTCTCTGGATTCTTTGGGAAATCCCCAAGACAATGGGATGAATTCAACATAGCGCTAAGCTGATCATTCTGGCAGCGTAAGTTTTTCAGCTTGCCAGATGGAACTCTCCCCCTGCTGTTCTGTGGGTTCTCCGGTCTCCCCTGAGCCAATATCTAGGGTCATGGAGGCCACATAAGGGAGGAGAGAATGAAAGCCCTGTTGTGCAAATGGAAGACCTGGTGCAGGGCTTGTTAGATTTAAACCTCACCTTTCAAACTTAGCCCTATTGCTCCACAGGAATTATGACAAAAAGCATTCCAGTGCAGGAAAAACTTACAGAAGAAAAGGCCCTCCATTAACAAAATAAAATCTTACACATTATAAATCTATTCACAATTCCACCATCTGTTTTTGTCCTTCTGTCACAACGTGCTTGCCCTTTCCTTTTTCTTTTAGTAGACGTCTACAATTAGAGTAAATTGGTTGGACAAATGTTGAACAGATCTTCACTAGTTATAAAAAAAACATTCATTTCTGTTATTCTGTGTAACCGTCCATATTAGTTTGAATGGGCTGGGATTTTATTCACATTTTGAATCAGGACAGCGTTTTCTATTGCCCTGTAGTAAAACTCTGTATTAAAATCAGATAAATGACAAAAGAAATCACAACATAGTTTAAGAAATCCACATATTCATTTATATAGCCTTATCTAAGAAGGAATTAATCCTTTTTTTTCTATGGAGCTGCTATCCCATGGGCTTTGGACATAATAGTAAAGCTGTTCTTCGTTAAACTGCTTTCTTTCTCCAGCAACTTATGCATTCAGCATTGCATAACGTGAACGCCAAAGAGTTGAACAGGTGGGATCTTTTGCCGGTGGGCATTGAGTCACAATGCTACCAGCAGATTGTGACACCTGCAAGCAGTTAACCTGTTCACTGTGCATCTCTTGGCTGAAATGAGTTGTCTTGTCTTGTCCTTGCCCTTCCAGGGATAGTCTTGATTCTGGTGCTGCATTAACAGGCATTAGCAAATTTGTGTTCTTTTACTGGACCTGGGATTTGTCCCATTGTTGGAAAAGCAGCAACCATCAATCAAATAGCCTCAATACTCCAAAGTCATCACACTGAATAGTCTGTCATGCAAGCTCCATTGTGCAGCCCTGGGGAAATGGGCTCAGAAACGGTCCCTAGTGCAGCTTCCTAAGTGCTAATTGAGACAGCCTAATAGCCAAATCACTACAGCAACTGTGAATTGTTCTAAAACTAAGGAGTTTGATATAACAAATGGGACAGTGTGTTGTACTCCTGCTGAGATTTGGATGTTCTGTACCCTATGGGAGATAAGTAGTGTTATTTGGCCATCTTGGTGAGAGAATATTGTAAACAAAAGTTGATCCTACCAAGCACTGAACACACAGACGGCGTGTTGTCTTCATACTTGGGACATAACATCAGAATAACAACACAAGTGCAGCATGTCTCACTCCAGATGAGCCCTCTATATGAGGCAACTTTGTCTGGTGCCACAGGAGCTAGTCAGACAGAATCCTGACAAGACAGAAGTACTGTTTTGGGGGGGACAGGAGGCAAGCAGGTGTGGAGGACTCCCTGGTCCTGAATGGGGTAACTGTGCCCCTGAAGGACCAGGTACACAGCCTGAGAGTCATTTTGGACTCACAGCTGTCCATGGAGGCGCAGGTCAATTCTGTGTCCAGGGCGGCTGTCTACCAGCTC